>NC_047042.1:4191595-4502429 GCF_011762595.2 Tursiops truncatus
GTCTGTTTTTAACTTTGTTATTAATATACTTTATTTTTATTAGGTTCAATGTGTTTATTTCTAGCTTCTTGAGTTTAAACATATTTCACCTCTTTTACATCAATTTTACACAATTGCCTTTTATTTCCCTTTGCTTATAAAGTCATATTTATGCATTTGTGTAATATACATATATGTTTTTGTTAACTTGGGCGTTACATGAACATCTTTGTAGTCCATACATATTCTACCTATGTTGGATTATGTAAATTATATATTACATAAATTTGGGTGGATGCACTGCAAATTTAATTATTGATATGTTGATAGACAATTAGATGGCTTCTGAATGTTTGTTCTACAATAATTATACACTGAATACTCTTGCAATATAATATTATCTACTTGTGAATAGATTTTTAGAGGTTGGATTGCTGAATCAATAGATATTTAAACATGAATGATGTGTGTGTGTGTGTGTGTGTGTGTTTAAGTCTTTTCAAATTACCTTAAAAAGAATCAATGGATTCTCCAATACAGTATAAGACAGCCATGTACATCTCATTACATATTCTTTCATTTGTAAGACTGATAGGGTAGCATTTAGTAATTCATTTCTGGATTACTTTTCAATTATTTTATTAAGATAAAATTAAGTATTTTCATTGGTTTATTCAGGCTAATAGGCCTATAGGTTTATTCACTTGTTTCTATTTATTTTGGTGCTGGTTTGGCATTCAGCCTTTACCCACTTGAATTGGGCCTGTTCTTACAATGTACTTCTGGTAAAAAGTCTCTGCCCAAGCTTATAGGTGTACCTGTTACTTTGGCAGTCCCTCCCATGGGACCCCCATCTCTATGAACTGAAACAGCCCAGAAGCAACCCACCAAAGCTTACGCTAGAGCTGAAGCCAAGACTTGTCTCATAGGTCAGTGTCCACACTTTCCTGTTGTCAAGTAGTTTCCGTATTAGTTCTTAGTAGAAGCTTATTGTATGTAAATAGAAATAGCATTTAAGTGATTATATATGTTTAATTGCCTACATAAGACAATCCTTGTGTTTAGCTATTTTAAACTTGTTATGATGCCTTAATATTTTAATTTAGCATGTCCATCAATTATTTTCCTGACTTTTAGCTTTCATTTCTTGATTAGGAAAAATTTTCCAACAGGGAATTAAAAGATTGTGAAAGTATTTTCTTTTATTTCTTGAATAGTTTTATACATCAGAATCTTCAAACTATTTCAAAATATTTGTTTCATAATATTAAGAAAGGTACTAAGTTTTATTTTCCTGCATGATTCTTATCCTAAAACCAAGGTGATTTTGTCATATAAAAATTGTCCTTATGATCAGTAATGTTGCTTAGCTCATTTTGCCCCATTCATATGTATTCATTCTAATATTTAAATTATAGCAGATATATAATAGATTTATTATCTGGTAAGCCAAATTATCATTTACTATTTCCTTTGTTTTAGCCTTAAAATTTTTGAAGCATATTTTGATAAGTTTCATTTCTTAATAATTGTCAAACTTCTCAAGCTCTATGTTTATAAAAGTATTCTCTTGATATTTAAGTTTTCTTTTAATGACTTTTAGACATTCTCAAAATTTTGGACACATTTGTGCACTCTTTCATGATTTTATTCCCATCCCCAACCCACCCCCATTTTGAGCATTTTCAGAGGTTTTTCTATTACACTTACAGTTTTTGAGAACTAGTAAGATATTCAGATTTAATTTTCTACTGTGAAAATTTTATTTTACACCTTAGATAATTACACTTTCAAATTTACATGGTATACTCCTTTGGCATGTGTTTTTAATTAAAATATATCATCTCTGTCTTCCATTTTAATTTCTACTCTCTCAAAATTTTCTCTTTTTTATCCTTTAATTTTACAGTCAAAAGAGGCTTCTGTTGTCCGTCAAGCCATTGATTCTATTTGCAATATCGGCTTTTTTACTGATCATGAAAATGTGTTTATTTGCAAATGCTCTTTTCTTCCTCCTTTCTCTGAATCCTAAAGTATGTGATCCTGTCTCAGATTTATTTTTCTTCTCCTCAATACATTCTCTTCCTTTTCCAAAGAAGCCATATTTTTCCCCATTGAAAATCCCATACATTTTCTTTTTCCTCCTGTCTTGTGTCAAAATTAATTTCAGACGGTTGTGTTTCCCTTGGTTGTGAAGAGGATGTTCTCTTTACCTTACTCTGAAATGAATTTTCACAGTCCCAGAAGGTATTCTCTGTGATCATTCATTTCCAAGGGAGGGCAATGTACCTGCTCTTAGTGTTGTCCCAACAGAAAATGTCTGTGGCTGTTTTATATGTTTATTCTCCGAAATGTTCAGTTATGGTCACATGTCCCTCTCTGCGTGTGCTGGGTTGGGGTATGAGGATCAGGCCAGCACATCTCCTGAGGCCCACAGCAACAGTCATAGGCACAGTCTGTATTAGGCATGCTAATACAAATGAGACACCAGGACCTTTAAGAAAGCAAAGTCCTGGAAAACTCACTTTCTGTCTGAAAATATTTGTTTTTTTTTAAACAAAAAAAACCATGAACACTTCCAGAGACTGAATATATTTCCAAGGTCATCTCTGAATATAGTTCCAAGTTTTCATCATCTCCACTTAAACTACTGCAAGACAAAAAAAAAAGCTGTTAGCTGCCAATATAGGTGAAGTGTTAGTGCAGAACGCACAACTCACTCTATACGTTTTGAGGAGAAGGGGTTTAACACACAGAATTAAGTACCTACATGATATCTGGGAAGATCACATAGAGGAGAGGAAGTGTGCAGCCCCCCTAAAGCTGTTGTGGTCCTAGGCACATGGAATCAGCACCGACTAGAGATGGAGCCTGTGTGTGTCCTGACATTCACAAGGCTGGTGACTGCATCTTACAACACTGAGACCCGCCCACCACTGCCGCAAGACCATCACATCTCTGTGGCCATGCTTGTAGGCAGAAGTTTATTTTATGATGTTGTGAAAATTAAAGTTATTTAAAAGAGATGATGTAAATAAAACAATACCTATCCATAACCACTGTTCTCTAAAATGTGGCCAAAAATACCTGTATTTAGTTTTCACTGAATAACAGTTGGACAGATGGGCAGCCCTTTGGGTGGGAGGAGGCAAATCAGCCGGAGTGTGTGCATCCTCTGGTGACCCGCGGTGGGTGGAAAACAAACAAGTGGAAAGTAGCACCATAAGTCATCACTGTCCTCCTGCTATTTTTTCTGACACAACCTTGTGCATTATTTAAGAGCAAAGATAATGCATTTTTGGACAATTGCACATGGGATGAACTGAGTGGATGTTACTTTTTATGACCCGAGGATACCTCAATCCTGTAATTTTTTATGCTCAAATTGTCACAAAATTTGCCAGTGGGAGTTCTTTCAATTTGGATCCTCTGTCCTTTACTCTAAATAGTAGTGTGTACACACACACACACGCATATCTTTGAAGGACATAAGAAGAAATCAAGAACTAAAAGTAATATATCATGACACTGGAAATGCCTTGTAAAATAAACATAAATGTTGAAATTTCCTAAGTTTCAAATCACAGTAAGACTAGACCAAAAAGAAGAAGATACATTTTTGAAATTGCATTTTAACAGGGGTAAAAGGATAAAATGAGAAGAGATAGCAAAACTACTAAGATTAAAAGAAATAATTCCATTTACTTTTCTTAAATTAATAGAAAAATCCGTAATCATTGGGTTCCAAAAATTGTGTGAAGGTCTTCAGAAGCTCAACAAAAGTGGGTCCCTTTTTATTATCAGCCAAAATATGTGACGGGTCTTGTGAAATTTAAAAGGGAAAGAGTGACTAGCTTGATATTCCACCTCCTGAGATCATTTGCTTTAGCCTTTAGAGCATATATACTATTGGTGAGGATCCAAAGACGATTCACTGAAGAATGGTAACAGTGGATAGATTTTTGTAAATGACTTCCTGGTTACATGTGTTCTGGAAATTTTGGTTTAAATACGTTTAAATTGGTTCCATGTACAGAACATTTCTGTACTGTAATGTGATGTTAACTGAGAATGTCCAGAAGAGGATATGGCATGCAGCCTTATCTACTAGGAATCAGGTTTTCTGGGGGTCTCTTTACTCTGGTGGTCCTCAGATGTTTTCCAAAACCCTGCATTATCATTATGGATTTCTTTTTCTTCAAAATAGAGGGTTTTATCGTATTTAGTGATGCAGACAATCGAATGTACCACTATTTAAGACAGTATTATCACACACAAATAGCACAAATTGTCTTTGGAGAAACAGGTCATATTTAACAGTAGAAAATCTAACCTCACAGTTTGTCATTGAAGTTGAAAGAAGAAAAATCCATTCTTGGAATGAGTGACTGGGAAATTCATGAAACAGATGGGAATTGATTTGATGCTTAAAAATGGACAGAAGTTATATAAAAGTGAATATAAGGGAATTATATTGGTGTAGAGTTGGTATAGAACATAGAAAATTACATTGTAAAAAATGAATCAGCTTCCATATGACTTAACGTTTTACTGAACACTGTTAGCTGAGAAGTGGTTCTGAAACATGCTCAGAGCATGGATTTCAGATCAGACCAACACAGCTTTACTCTCCCCTCCTCCACTCACAAACTTTGTAAATGTCCCTTACCTGCATTCCCGCCTAATTTGCAAATAAGAATAATAACAGCACCCAGTCCACTGAGTTATTGGGAGGTGATTTCATGTCTTTAAAGCACTTACCTAACATCTGCTTCACTGAAAGTAAGTGCTCAGTAAATTTAAGTTATTATTATTACTCTAACTATATTGTCATTGCATCTATTTTTAGCTAATGTGAGTCACAGGGATTTCTTGAGCTAATATTAACTGATATTATTCAATAGTAACTTCAGAAACCACATAGGAGCTTTTTTCCCCTCAAGCATTTTGTTATATGGTTTCCTTGATACATATATTATATACGTGTATAAAATATATATATTTAGAGTATGTATATATATATATATATAGTATGTATAATGGACTGTAATGAATCTGAATTGGGGTTGTTGGCATTTTCTATCTGCAGAGAACCTTGCATTTATCAAGCAGCCCCATCCTGCTTCCAGCCACATCCTTCCCTGCCAGCATGTCTTTCCAGGAATGAGGAGAGGAGTCCTAATTATGAAGCATACCCCAGCACAGCCTTCTCACCCTGCGTGTCTTCAGTACCCACATCATTGCCTTGGACCCACTGGATTCCCTTCATCTCTACTGACGTTTGTTCGCTTTTGTCTTATATCAGGAGGTGCGCTGTGAAAAATTCCCCTCTGAGGAAGCTTCAAAAGTCATGTTTCCTTTATTACAAAGCTGTTTTTTTCTAGTTATGTATTTCACAAGTATAGCCTGTCTTTAATCACTGCATGACCTTGAGGAGATTTAAAATCACAGAACCTTATCATTCGCATGGACCCGCGGCAGGTATCAAGTTGAACCCAGTACAGAAAACTGCTCTCAAACATGCAAACTTCTCTCAAACAGGCTCTTGTCTGTGTTTCTGCAGTGACAGGGCAATAACTTCGGAGGCAGCAAATCCCATTGTTGACAAGCCTTAAGAGGATCCTAGATTTGGCCAGTGTATTTCTTCCTATAACTTTAACCCCGGCAGTAACTCAGGACTGAAGGGCTGAGAGGCTCACTGTAGAGGAAGGACAGGTCTTTCACTTCCTCAGACAGACTACGAATGAAATGGGGCTTTTATCTCTCAATTTTCTCCTGTACGTAACTGTGTGTAGTTTCGGATTAGTCATTATCACTCCTGAAAATGGCTCAAACTGAACATTCTGGATATTACCAATGAACAGGAGGCAGTAATATGCTTCCAAAGACTTGCACACCTTCCATCAAACACTGTTCTCTCAGGGTCCCTTGGTTTTATTACTAATTAATTATTTCATTTATTTTCTAATTGCTTTCCAGAGTTAGGTTAAGCCAGTGGAAAATAACTGAGAGCAAGTCTACAGTTTCCTCGTTTATAAAAGTGGAATAACAGGTCTGGGTCCAACTTTACGAAGCAGAGAACATTATTCAAATCTTAAAGTGCTTAACTTGCCCCTTGATTCACCAAGATGTTATTTAGAATCCTATGCATGCATGTGAGAATTAATAAATTAAGATTTAATATGTTTCTCTAAAATTAAGACGCTGGAAATTACCCTCAGTGATAGTAGTTGCTAACCCTCGCTGTTGTTAGCACCTAATACATAATGAACCATTTGATCCATATAAAAATCCTGCCAGAAGGAACTGTTCTTGTCTCTCTGTTAAGAATTTAGGTTCTTAAAATCCTGTGCTCTTAGGGCTTCCCTGGTGGCGCAGTGGTTGGGAGTCCACCTGCCGATGCAGAGGACACGGGTTCGTGCCGGTCCGGGAAGATCCCACATGCCGTGGAGGGGCTGGGCCTGTGAGCCATGGCCGCTGAGCCTGTGCGTCTGGAGCCTGTGCTCCACAATGGGAGAGGCCACAACAGTGAGAGGCCCACACACTGCAAAAAAAAAAAAAAAAAAAAAAACAACAAATCCCACGCTCTTAGTCTTAACGTAGGACTACTTTTGTGTGTATGGCAGTTCTAGGGTCAGAACCATTGAAGGGAAGGGAATTCTAGTTGATGCACATAAAATACAAGACAGCATTGTCTTGCCCATTGTCTCTTACAGGATTGGTAGCCACTCTGAACACTTGTACTTTCAGTAAATAACAGAGTCCAAAGTATGGGTCCCTTTTCTTGCATGTTCCTTGGAACTGAAAATCTCTGAAGTTCGCTTGAAAGATATTTAAAGACAAAATCTTGAAACAAAATGTTGGATATTAAAGTTGCAATGACAGTCCTCAACAAATGTTTGAAAAAGGAAGTGTATTATCAACTTCCAGGCTTTGGATAGAAGGTTTGAAATCAAAGGCAGATAATGAAGTTCTGGTGTTTGAGGCATTCTTCAGTTATGAGAATATATACAAGGTTAACTTTTCTTCTCCAAAGTTTGTAATCATAGAAGGTCATTTTCAAAATAAGTCAGATAGTGCTTGTCACTGTAGTTCCTAAGAGCAAGTTTCCTTTTGCTGGCTTTGGATTGTGACGACTGTATGTAAGGGTTAATGTCACTGCTGTGAGCTGGAGTGCTAACTATACCTTCTATCACCACTCAAGGGATGACGGCAGTGTTGGTGATAGTTTGGAATTTTTTTGCTGAATATCTTCATTGCATATACTTACCGTGTAACCAGCCTGAAAGCAAAGAAGAAAAACAGTGCAACCTGGAATGCCAAATCAAATGCTGCATTCTAGCTTTTGTTTTGCTAAATATCTAACAAGCACTGCTTTAGACAATTTGTTTATTTTAATGCTTATGTGGGTTTTTTTTAGGAACTATAAAGTGGGTTCCCCTTTTTTCAGTGTTAAATTTGAACTGCTGAATGCAGTTTATGTTACTAGAATTCTCTTTTCCCACTGACTTACACCATTGTTTTCGCAAGTGTCGTCTTTACTGCTGATTGATGTCATCTTTACTGCTGATTAGTACAATCCATTCTTTGCAGACTACTTGTCTCACCCTATGACATGTAAATTGTCATGATGGAATTGCTAGCATTCTTCTCCATTAAAGAGGAATGTTGGGGAATGCTACAGGATAATCACCACACTGTGACTCCATATTGCTATATAAACTCTTCCCAAATCAGTGACGTTATCTTAAGAAAAAAAGACAAGCTTACGGTGAATTTTTGGTACATTAGTTGCTTGATGTTTTGGAAAATACAAAATTAAAATGTTATAATGGTATTCATAGCTAAGGTCCACATCTACCATACAAAAGATGCTTCTTTATTTTTAGTATTAGATGCTGTTGAAACAGTGAGAGACTGTTATGATGGAAGCTGTTACGTTCCACTGAGATCTCCCTTTGGGAATTAGGGACTTATTTTCTCAGCTTCTGGGTGTGATGCCAGATGCTGGTGCTCACATACAAATTTCTTTGGGATTCAGAATTCCAAGTTCACACTTTCACTGGCAGCCTGCGTTCAATGTTGTATCAACATGAGAGATAAAGGCCCAGATGTTCCACCCCAGCTCCAGACACTTCCTAGTGACATCTCGGTTATAGAGATCCCCACGTGTGTAACTCCAGTCAGTTCAAGGGCTGCCCCTCAACTCAACTTCTTTCTCTGTCAACACCTTTCACCTTCCAAGGTGTTGATCCCAATCACACTACCTAACAAGCAAACTCATGCTAATTTCAGTCTCAGAGTGCCTCATCAACCATAAATCATGATGGTTGATGCCAGGAATGGTTCAATGAAGGAGAGCCTAAAATGGAATTTTGAAGCTGGACCAGATGCCACCCAGCTGGCAATGAGACCCTACTGGTGACAGGTAGAGCACAGAGAGTTCCTGGCAGAAGATCTTAGTACGATTGCTAAAACTTTCACTCATTAGGAACTCCGATGTTATACTGCGGACAAGGACTTCATTAGCTGGTACAATATGGCATTTGAGAAATAGGGAGTAAATAGCAACTGTAAGGATAATAGAATCATGTGACTATTGCTAAGCTTGAGAATAACTTACTGACAATTAAACACTAAATGTGGAAGCTGGAGGGCATTACTGACTGCATATAAAGTGACTCTCATCTCCAGAAGCTAGAGGAAAAAGAGAGCTGAGAACTAGACCTAAGAATTAGTGGCAAAAGTAGCTGAGATTCATAGAAGGAGAACTCCCAACCCAGGCAGTTCTGCCATGCCAAGTGCAGGACGCTGACTGGGAAAGAACAGATGCCTACACATAGAATGGGGACATCTGGGTTGATGACTCCAAATTTCTTGAATCCTCCAGAGATTTATGAACCCTCTGATCTTCCACAAGGACCTGTTACTCCCTGTTATAGGAGTACTTCCTAATAAGGCCAGGACTGCCAGTTGCTTAGTGAGTGTCCTCTGTCTTAGAGAACATGCACACACCGTAGATTCTGCCCCCGCCCTTTCTCCTGGCATCTAGGACCATAAAGCTGGTAACCTGCTGGTCTTGCTGAGGGAGGAAGAGTTCTAGACTCTGAAGAAGCTAATTTGCAAATACTGGCAGCATCTAGGAGAATATATATGCGGCTATGTTCTGAAGACGCTGGATCAGGAGGGGCAAACCACAAATTTCTATGAAACAGTTCATCAATACGAGACCACTCTCAGGATATATGTGAGTTAGCACTCCAACAAGAACACGATGTAAACATGCTGCTCTGAAGACTCCTAGAAGGGTGGAAAGAGTGATGGCTCACACTAAGGGAAGTAGAGATGCCAGGATTCCTGCCAGTTAGTGGGAAAAGGAATTTAAGTGCTCAGAGCAATAAAAACGTTAGCGAGAATATAGGATGGGTTAGAAAGCTTTCCCCTTTTCCACAGGAGAGCCTGAGTAATGCACAGTATAGCAAAGCAAGAAGAAATGTGCTCGAGATAGGGGACAAGCATGAAGAAGTTCAGTGGACGGTCTCCATCACCTACAATGGAGATGCTGTAACAGAATTGGGCATCCATCGCAGAAGAGGCGGTATATAAGCAGGCAAATGAAATGACTTGTTGGGGTGGACAGGGAGCCTCTGTTATTAACCACCTCAGTCCTGGCACAACAGGCATGTGTACAGGAACCAAGGTGTCGGGCTGGAGTCAGTCTCCTTCTCAACCTGACACAACAGCAAAGACCAACATTACTTAACAAGATGGCACTATTTCTTGAGGAGCTCAACCAGACACTTGGTAGCAAGATGGCTATACTGGGGCCTTTCCAGGAAGGTGGAAGGCCACCATTCATTTTGACAGGAAGAGTCACATAGTCCAGGTATGGATTTTCCTTTCCCACCCACAGGACTTCAGCCAGAACCACTCACCTGGGGATTACAGAGGGCTCAAACCACTGCCACAGGATCCCATATAACATGGTGTAAAGTAAGGATATTACAATATGGAAGTGGACTCATGACCATAGGATCCACTGTTCATATCATAACAGCAATGGTCACTTTTATAAAATGATGGAATGGTCTGCTTAAAGGAAAAACTGATGCCCCAACACAGAGGAAATACTTTATGAGAATGGGGTGTTGTCATTCATAACACAGTAAACCTTCTAAAGCAATGGCGATTATATGGTGCTGCCTCCCAGATAAATGGGTTGCATGGGTCCAAGAGGCAAGAGGTCACAGTAGGAATCTCTCTACTTAGCATCCCTTTCAGTCGTCCATTTGGGAATTGTACATCCCTTATTCTCAACTCTGAATTTTGTCTGTTTAAAGCTCTTTGTTACCATGGGGGACACATCCAGGAGGAGCACAGCAAGAGTCCCCTTGAACAGTAGCTACAATCTGGACACTGCAAGCTTTCCATGCCAGGGGACCCATGAGCAAAATATGTCACCATGGTGGCAGGTGTAATAAACCTTGATCATCATGAGGAGAGAGGCTGGTATGTGAGCAGGTATGAGTGCATCTAGCACTCAGGTGGTTTACTTTGGTCTCTCTTGGCAATTCTTTATCTGATTTTAAAGTCAATGTGGTAGCCAGGGACTCAGATGGTTAGTGGATAGAAGTATAGATCACATCAGCAGGTAAGGCACTAAGACAAGCAGAGGATCTTGCTGAGGTGAAGGACATCTGGAATGGTAGTGGAGGAGGAAAACACATGAGGGTCCATTCAGTCTTGACACCAGATGCAGAGGCAGCGCTGTAGCTCTTCCCCTTCAAGAATCTTCCTATGACATGTGACCCACAGAAAGAAAGGCTCACAAGAATCCTGGAGCAGCTGCTCCCAGATCTTACACAAAGACATAGGTAGGGCGTGCAGACACAGACAGTGGTAGTTGCTATGACTTTCTTCCCAGGTCCCCCTCAGGACTTATACACTCGGCTGTTGGGAGAGCTACCTCAGCTGTAAGCCCTCATGAAAATTGATTCTGGTGAAGAAGACTGCCTCACTCAAGGTCATTCCTGCTTCCAAAGGCAGCCACAACTTAGTGACTGATTAGCACAGAGATATAGAGGCTCTGCCCTCTTACCTCCCGTGTAGGGGTTCAGAAATGCCATCCTCAGCTCCAGGTCTTCCCCGGGGACTGACAGAGGACTTTGTTGGGACTGAATATCAATTCCACTTCTTACCTTGTCCAATCTCACTCTTTCTCTTCCCTTCTATGGATGGATATTAATCCCAAGAGGACTTCTGGTGTGCTTTCCAGGAAACCAAACCTGTGACCCCACTTCCTTCTTATGGAAATGGTTTCCTTTATTCTATCTTCCACCTCCTGCTGGAACAATCCAGGAACTTTTCCATTTCAGTTATTGAAATTTTCAGTCCTAAAAGTGGCAGTTTGGTTCTTTTTTATAGTTTGTATATCTCTGATGAGACTCCCTATACATTTATTTATTAAAACTGTATTTTCTTATTATTCTTTGAGACAGATTTATAACAGCTTTTCTGTATTTGTATATAAAGTTCAACTTCCAGAACTTTAGGGTTTCTTTATATCAAATATTCCCTTCCTGCTTCCTTCCTTTCTTCTTTCCTTCCTTCCTTCCGTCCGTCCTTCCTTCCTTCCTTCCTTCCTTTCTTCCTTCCTTCCTTCCTTCTTTCCTTTACCATGAATTACATTTCTCTTTTTCTTTGAAATCTGATGACTTAAAAAATATATATCTTGGACGTTTTGGGTAACACAATCCATATGGAAAATCTGTATCTTGTGATCTTTCTCAAAAAATTGTTGATTCTTGTTTTAGCAGTCAGATCAATTATGATTGATCACTTTGAATTTGTGTAAACCTGATTTTAAGCTTAGTTAGTGAAGATCTGTAGAAATTGTAAATGTTTTCTAAGCCCTTTTAACTTTAAATGACTCAAACTACAAAGTTTGCCTTCTATGAGATCTCATCAATCTTTGATTTTAGGTTTCATAGGGTGGGTTCAGTGTATATTTTGCTCTCAGTTATGGTCTATGCTGCCTTTCTGGTGCCCCATGGTTTCCCTGGGTGTTGGTTATCCCCAGTGGTCTCAGCATGACTGTAAGTGTACTGTCTGTTCTGCTCTCTGTAGCAGCTGCTGTCTGCAGTCCTTTGGGTGGCTTGCATTGCGTGTACATATGTGCAGGCCTCTTAGGAGCTTGTAGAGAATCTACACATGGGCTTTGGGGATCTCTGTACAGCTCTCTTGTCTGATGTGCTCCAGATTCCTGCTGCTTCAGCTGCAATAGACTCTGATCACTGCTTTTCCATTTTATCAGGATCTCTGTGCTCCACTCTTTACAACAGTCAGTAAATTTTCTTTTGGCAGAAAGTTAGTAGTTATGGAATCCTCCATGGAAGTTCACCTCTCCTTGTGGGCTACAGTCCTGCAATGCCTTTAATCTACTACTTTAAAACATTTGCCTTATATATTTTGTCAAGTTACATAGTGGTTTATTGCTGGAGAGAAAGTTCTGTATTCCATTATGAAGGGAAGCAGAAGACCGAAAAATTTATCTCTGTATTCTAACGTATAACTCTTCATAATTCAATCCTATATTTGCATGAAAGTGTGATTTCTATCTTTCAACAAATTAAGAATAACAAAGTCTCAGAGGTACTTATTTAATACTAAGTTGAAACTGTTTTATACAGATGCTTGTTGATATTTGGGATATGACACTTTATGAGAAATGCAAATAGATTTGGAATAGCACTTTCCAATGTGTGTGTGTGTGTGTGTGTGTGTGTGTGTGTGTGTGTGTGTTCATACCATCAGGATTGGCTCAATTCTAATACTGTCTACCTAGAGACAAAATCAGATCTCACAGGTTAAAGACTCAGGCCCACAAGACTACCTTAACTTCAGACGACAATCAAAAGTCCAGCTTGTTAACTGTGTGTGACTGGCTACAAATTAGAGGTTCCCATGACCCCCTCCTTAGGTTCAATTAATTTGCTAAAGTCACACACAGAACTCAGAAAAAGTATTTACTTACAATTTAAAAGTTTAATATAAAGGGTGTTATAAAAGGTAAGTTGAACATCCTAATGATAATGTGCATAGGTCAAAGGTCCTGGGGAGTCCTGAGAAGAGGAGCTCTGTCCCTGCAGAACTGGGGTGCATCATCCTCATGGCATGTGAATGTGTTCAGCAACCTGAAAGCTCATTAAATCTTGTGTAAGATCTTTATAGAGCTTAATTGCTAGCCACTCCACCTTTCACCCCTCTCACCTTCCACCCCTCTCACCTTCCCAGAGGTTAATGAGTATGGCTGAAAGTTCCTACCTCTAATCACTGAGGCTTTCTGGTGACCATCTCCAACCTGAAGCTACCTAGGGAGGGCCAACCTCAGTCACCTCATTAGCATAAACTAGATGTACTCAAAATGGGCTCCTTATGAATAAAGAAAGACAGTCACTCAGGAAATATCAAGGGTTTTAGGAACTCTGTGCCAGGAACCATGGACAGAGACCAGATATATTTCTTTTTATACCACAAATTTATAAAGAAATGTAGATGTATGTTTTGCTGCTAACATGCTAACTCTTCTAAGGGGTTAGTATTTTGCTCTTCTCATCCTGAATGTAAATGTTTCATGGTGTCTCTGTGGATTTCTTCTTAAGCCAAGGAATATCAAAGCCTTTTTCCTTATAAGATTCCTTTAACTTATCTTTTGTAGTTTATGTCAAAGGATTGTCGCCGTTGTTGTTGCTGATATTGAGTAGCTACTCTTATATGACAGTCTGTTTCTTTCTCTGTTCTTTTGAAATAGATTGAATACTAACTGGTTAGAGTAGAAGCCCTACTCTGCATAGCAGGATGTTGAGGGCAGCCAGCAGTATTTGTTGAGGTTATTATTGGTTGAGAATCTCTCATCTCCACATTTTCCATCTCTGAATCAAAGAGAGTAATTATGAGGCTCTGAAAATCATGCTGGAAGATGAGCAGTAATACCAAACGTGCATATAAATATATGCCGACTAAAATCAAGGGAGGTATTTGTCATGTTTTCTCAAAGCCTCCTTTTCCAGCAGGCATAAAAAAGCACATTTAAAAACATGGAAAAGAATCATATTCCTGAGAAGTGCCAGAATCAAGGAGTATGGAAGCTGAGATCTGAATGATAAAGAGAAAAATATCTTGAAGTATGAGGTTGAAGAAACTCTCCCATTTCCTTCTGTTTAATTAGCACTTAGCTTGTGCCCAGAAAATGTCCTTGGACTCTAATCTGCTTCTGCCTCAAGGAAGATATTGTTTTCTTACTTTTTGTGGCTAATACTTTCTGCTTTATCAAGATATCTTTCATCAGTTGTTCCTCTCTTCCACTGGACTCTTGTCTCTCTAAACGTGGAGTATTTAGAGAGTGGGGGAAGGATAAGAATACAATATTACAAGCATCATTACATGAGCAATTAAGGCATTTCCTCAACTTTAGCTCCTAGAAAGCAATGCCTACCTCTCTCTTCTCCACTAATTTCTTTAAAAACCTATAAATAGCTGAGTTGTTTTCCATAAAAAAAACTTTGAAATGGTACCAATAAACACTAATAGGAATTGTGTAGGAAGGGGCAATTGATTTAGCCAGAAATGAAGAAAGAAGGGACCTCTTCAAGAGGCATTGTGAACAGACTGGCTTTAGGGGTGGGCATTGAAGGATATGGTCTGAGTAATATTTCACTTGGACAGAGTATCATTTTCTGATGAAATTCATCAATTCATTCAACAAATACTTATTGAAGATGTATTTATATTGCTCCAGACACTGGAAAAATATATTAACCAAAAAGAAATATTTCATCTGTATTCGTGGAACTTACTTAGAAAGTAGGCTACAGCACTACTAAAATAAGCATGCATATATTGACCAACAATTTTAAGAGACACACAACTGAAATACAGATTCTATGAGATCAAGGAAAACTGACATAGACTGAAATCCCAGAGAGGTCTCTTTTAAAAAGTGAGACAGAATTGATATGTGATTGATGAGGAAGCATTACATTAGTGAAAGTAAAAGCAATCCAAATATTTGTGAAAGAGCAGAGAAATTTGTGTAGACCTGTATTCAAGGCAGTGTGGTCCTGGACCACACTGGGCCCAAAGGCAATAGTAAGACTTTGGAAGAATATTGAAGAATTTAAGTAAAACAAAAAATGTGCAATCATTTTTGTATTTTTAAAAGATCACTCTAAGTGCACTGTAGAGAAAGACTGATGACAGGAAGGAGGAGTGGATGCACAGACTCCTTTTAAGAAGATTTTGCAGGGGGCAGTATAATGATAAAAAAGAAAAAAAAATCATGGTTGGTACTAAAATGACAGTGATGAAAATGGAATGGAGTGGAGAGATTAGCATAGGTTGAGAGGGAATGGAAGTGACATTACACCTTAATCAGTTTGAAATGAGACCGGTGATGGAAAAGGTGCTAACGATGTGTTTTCAAAACCTTCAAATATTATGGACACTGGTTCTATTTACTGACCTAGAACCATTAGAGATGTGTTCAGAGTAGAGGTGGTGGGTTATCATGAACTTGATTCCTCAATTGTTAAGTCTAGGTGACTGTGGAAACTCCAAGAATACATGTCAAATGGCATTGCTTCATCTTTTCTGATAAGAGATCAGGTCAGTTCAGCTTGATGGACAATACCGAAGAGACAGCCATTGATACATAGGTATGGTAAGTAGGTAAAATAACCTAGGAGAGGGCTTCCCTGGTGGTGCAGTGGTTCAGAGTCCACCTGCCGATGCAGGGGACACGAGTTCATGCCCCGGTCTGGGAAGATCTCACATGCCGCGGAGCGGCTGGGCCCGTGAGCCATGGCCGCTGAGCCTGCGCGTCTGGAGCCTGTGCTCTGCAACGGGAGAAACCACAACAGTGAGAGGTCCACATACCGCAAAAAAAATAAAAAAATAAAAATAAATAAAAATAAATAACCTAGGAGAGAAATTCAGGAAGTAGAGTTGGAGCACTTCATCACCAAATGGCTGCTTGAAGGAGAATAAGCCTGTAAAACAGACTTAAAAGTAGTGAGTAGAAAAGAAAAGGAAAAACAGAAGTGTGGTGTCACGAATTCAAATCATAAGAATATTTCAAGAAAGATGGGTGAGGTTGATATGAATAAGAGCCGAGAATGAAGAAAGCCCTGGTCATTCTTGCAAAATGGAGAACTAGTTAGTGATGTCGGTGTGCTGGTTATGCATAGGCGGAGCTGATTCTGGAAGGTGATAGCAGTAATTGCATCCTTGTTAGCCATCATTACAGTATTAGTAAATTTATTACACGTTATTTATTTACATCTCACGACAATCCCATGACCTGAGGTTTATTTTCTCCCTTTTGCCAACTGGAAACAAAACTCAGAACCCAACATTTACTCATTACATAGTTTGGCCAGAGTTTTATAAGAAAGATCTGCCTAAATGAGAAGAAAATGAGAATATTTCTTCCATTTTACTGAAAAAGTGTTTGCTGGGACTTGGGACTTGCTCTTAAAACAGGCTGATTTCAAATACGCAAGAAGCCATGAATGAGCCTGGGGCACTCTGAAGGGAAAAGCAGACAACATCTCCTCCATGTGTACATAGGAAATGATTTATTTTCTTAAGAATTCCTTGTAAATGAGAAAGGTACTTAAAAATATGTTCATGTTGACCTCTATTTAAATAGTATATTAAACAGAAAGTTATTTATCTGTATGATGCTTTAAAAAAAAAAAAAAGGAAAGCACTCCTTTTTTGTCAACTGTGCACATTGTGCATTGCATCCCAAGTCTGGAGAAAGCCCTATCACCAAGTCAAAGCAACAATGAATAAATACAGTCATAGCGTCTGGGAGCAGCTACCTGCAAGAATTCTTTCTGAGAGCATTACCTTGAGAGAATTCCAGTCATAGAAAAGACACACTGTACATTCTTAAGTTTGAATTTATAAATATTCTATTTTTCTGTGAGTGAAAAAGATGAATGTGTCTTATTGGTTTCTTCTGTTCTTTTGAATGCATCATCAAAACTTATCTGTAATTTCAGTGTGAGAATCTAAGTCTTTCCCAAAGAAGAAAGGAAATAGAAATACAGATTTGGGGATACATTGTATAAAATCTTGGTGTCAAAGTTTTAAATTTCTGCTTAGGTACATACTAGATGTTTAAAGTTAGGAGAATAATATTTCTTGGAGTCTGAAATTGGAAAAGGTAACGTCTTGCAGATGTTTTGTAAGGACTAGGTTTTATATGTGTAAAACATGCAACATGAAATAGATCACATGATAGGCACTCAATGATAGCTATCATCACTTTTAGTATTAACATTTTTTTTTATCCTAGTGTCATCCTATGAAGCAAGTGTGGCAATGTCCATCCATATGTGCACACATGTTGCAGGAACATCAAGAGCTTTATAGCAATTTACGTTTTAAGAAAAGGGGTTCCTTTTCCAAGTAACCAATAGAATAAAATTTATCCCTGTGACTTAAGAAAGATTATTTTTTTAAATTTAGAAATGATCTTTAAATTATTATCCTTCTGCTAAAAATCATCACAATTCTACCTAATCTACTAGTACATTCTAAAATACATTTCATTATCTGAACATTAAGCTCCTTTGTATCTGCCTAATTATTCTAGAAAATAAAGTAAATAAATAATAATTATAGGATGACACACTCTTCAGACAAACATTAGCAGAATTATGGATATAAATTTTTTATATATATATTTACCTATGTGTCATATAATAGGTCATACAGATAAAAATCAATGTAGGAAATACTGAAGAAAATCTGGAACTGGTTAATATTTTCAAGATTTGATACATTGTCTTTATCAAAGAATATGTACAACTTTTTAAAGAGAAATTGAATACTGATCCAATTTTAAAATAAATATTTGTGTTTAAATGTCTATCGTAATATTTACCATAAATGCTATATTAGTTCCTAGAGCTGCTGTAACAAATTATACCAAACCAGATGGCTTAAAACAAAACAAAGTATTCCCTCCAGTTTTAGGGGTCAGTTGTTCAAAGTCAAAGTGTGGATGGAGCCCACTCCCTCTCGGGGCTCTGGAGGAGAATCTGTTCTCTGCCTCTTCCAGCTTTTGGTGTCTCTCAGCATCCCTTGGCTTGTGGCTGCATCCCTCCTTCTGCTCCATCTTCACACAGCCTTCTCTGGGTGTGTCTTCTCTGTGGGTCTATCTTATCAGGATACTTGTCATGGGATTTAGGACCCATGAATAATCTGAGATGATCTCCTCTTCTTAAGATCCTTAAATTAATTACATCTACAAAGACCCTTATTCCAAACAAGGTAACATCACTTGTTCCAGAGGCTATTACATGGGTGTACTTGGCTGGGGGCCACCATTCAACCCATTCCAGATGCTAGTAGTTGTTACTGTAGTAAAATGTTCTCTAGCCAAATAATTTTTGAATCATCCTATGCCTTATTGCCCTCGGTAACATCCTTATTGTGAAGAGATGAGCCATTCTGAAGGACACATAATAGTTCAATATGTTTTAAAACATAGTATTTAACAAATTCACATGTCCAGCAAAATATTAAACAAAATATATAGTAATATATTTGGATGCACTACAATCCCAAGGAACACATTTTCAGTAGCACCAGGTAAACATTCACACATACACATACATACCTTTAAAAAATGTGTGAGCTTAAATACTCCTACTAGAGTATTTCTGGGAAATTTTTGAAATAAATTCATCAGTAAGAATGTTTATGAATATAGATAGATAAAATCCTTCAAATACTCTAAGTCCCTAATAATTATTGAAAATTATAAGAAGTGATGCTGTTTTCTATCAGATCCTTAATTGACACTGAATTCTAGTGAGTAAATTATTTCCTCAGTAAAAGTTATCAGAAGAAACAGTTCTTATGGAGATGGCACAAAACACAATATGAGCTTCAATTTTTTTCTCTTAATTTTTATTTTGGCTTTACTCACCCTTAATATTGATGATAAATTTTAATCAAGGACCACTTCCGACTACTCGGTAACAGACGCATTCATTTAGGTGAAGAGATGCTGTGTCTTTTGAGGATGATTGTTGGTCAGTAAAGAATTAGATGTTTCACCACGTCAGCCAAATGATTCTTTCCTCACCAGTGCTTTTGATCATCTACCTCCTCTACCTTCTGTATTCACAGAATATCTGAATCTCTACAATGTACTTTTTATGGTAATCTTAACAGTTTTTTCAAGGACAGAGATAATGGAGAATCAGCCCTCGCCCACCTCTGCAGGACAGGATTCTTTGCTCCTTTTCGGGTGACTTGTATCTTTAGAGTATAGCGTAGTCATTAAAGATGAGCAGCGGTTGAAAACCAGGGTTAATATAACATTGCATCACGGATGAAGATTCAAGCAACATTTCTCTGTGTGCCCTACTCAAGGCAGTGCAGCCTATATTAGTGGGATTCTGTGATAGGCTGTCGACATACAGCAGTAGGGAGTTTATAGTTACTCTGGAGCAATGACTCAAGTCTGGTCTCAGGGGCAATGAGACACATAAATATATGAGGTCTGGCATTTCATTTGCCCCATTTCTCCTCCAAAAAAAGTGAGTGATGATCATGCTTAAATGTTCAGTCACCTAATGAAAACTAGCTATTTGGCTAGTCTGTGCAGATGTACCATGACTTTGCCGTCCACCACCCAAATGGCAAACTTCTCTGAGCTTAAGGTCAAAGGAGAGACTACTATTATGTTTCTGAATTAAAAGCTTGAGACCCACATGGACAGATATGCCTTCAAAGAGAGGAAGAGCAGTGTGAGTGCACCCACAGTATGAAGTGGCAGCTGCATGGAAGAGAGACTGGAAAGTGGCAGGTCAGCCACATTCCTCCAGGTCAGGCCCAGGAAAACAGAGTGGAGGCAAGCCTCTCACACCCCAGGGAGTGACAGGCAGAAGGGAGGGGCGGCTCCTCAGGGTTGGCCTTGCAAGCCAGTGGGGCCCAGATGTCCATGAAAAGGAGAAGAGGAAGTGTGTGCCTGGAGTTTGTAATTGAGGCACAAAGCTCTGAGCCTGAAAAAAGCTCCAATCAGCTCCTCAGTCTGATTGAAAAATGTATGATCCCTCAAAAACTCCCCAAGTAAGGAAAGTAGGCAGAAGTCCCAAGACCTTAGTCCTTCACAGGAAGGAATTGCGTGAAATAATGATCCTATCATTCTGTCCTATCAATCGATTCTAAGACCCTTTCTCTGATTGTTACATGACAGTCTCAAAACCATACTTGAACTGCATACTATTATTATGCATATTGTTTATATTATGCTATATTATATTATTATTAATAATACAAGGGAGTCTGACTTGGGTAGGTCATCCCAATCGCTACAACTTTATTCTTCTCTAAATTACAGTACAGTGTGGGGCATATGGCATGAGAAGCATGTGTAAGGTACAGAAGTAGTACAGGATTAAATGACTATTCAGTAGAAAGGACTGAATCCTTTTATGTATAGGGTTTGGGATATTTCCTAGAGATGCTGGTATGTGAATTAGGCATTTTAAGGTAAGTCATACTGAATTACCTTTACTGGCTAACTTAAAAAAATTATATAGTCTATCTCAATTCTTAACTGAATTGAGTATTCTTTAATAACATCCACATTGGACACAGGTACAAAATACAAGGGATAGAAATGGTCATGCTCACCTAGTCCTGTAATTCTTCCATGCCTTAAAGCTGCCACTTTTCAATGCTTAAGACTCCCGAGGGTCCAGAATTGAAGCTTTTCCAGGAGCACGGTTGGGTTGGAGGTGGCTCTCAGGGCATCATTGTGTGGGGAATCACACTGCCAAGGACTGCTATCCATCTATGTCCCATACCCAGGATATCCGCAAGTGTTCTCCACTTTCTGTGCAACAAACAGACCAGCTTCTTAATGGTCTCTTTCCCTAAACTGGAGTATCTGATGGTGAGTAGGGGTGGAGTTTATTCACTGCCTTATTTTTGCTAAGTCTTTTTCATAGGAGAATGGTCCAATAACATTATATAACCTAGTTAAATAATTTTTTTTTTTTTTTTGCATTACGCGGGCCTCTCACTGTTTTGGTCTCTTCCGTTGCAGAGCACAGGCTCCGGATGCGCAGGCTCAGCGGCCATGGCTCACGGGCCCAGCCGCTCCGTGGCATGTGGGATCTTCCTGGACCGGGGCACGAACCCGTGTCCCCTGCATCGGCAGGCAGACTCTCAACCTCTGTGCCACCAGGGAAGTCCCTTAAATAAACTTAATGAATAGAAACATTCTTCTGAAAGAGTGTCATTTGAGAATATAAAGTATTATTGGATTATTTTGAGCTAAACATAATCACTAAACTTTAGGAGAGCCCTAATATCACTTTTCCTAAAGGAAAAATAATCAATATATATTCTAAATAGTTTATAATCAGCTTCCCCTGTTCGATCCCAACCCCTTTACTTTTATGTACTGACAAATAAAACTTTGAGAAATATCCATTCATCAAACTTTGCTAGAGAAGAAAGAATATTCAAGTAGAACAAAATCCTTGTGCAAAAACAAAATAGCATCATGTCTGTCTGTATGTTTGTACACGCATGTGTGTTTGTTGAACAGGCTAGAGACTGAGGTGATGTGAAAGAGATTGTGCAGTTAAGACTGTAAAGATAGAGTGGTTCACTTAATGAAAGAGCAAATGGGCTTGAATATTTAGGAGAATGTTCTTCAAACCGAATTTCCCACAAATTAAAGGGTAATGAAATCTAGCCAGTTTCAACTAAGATTTTCTTTAATTAAACTGTAATCGAACATATCAGAGTTTGTCACAAAAAGTAAGATAGTTGGTTTGTGAAATCTTCGTTTCATAGATGATGAATAGATAGATGATGGATAGGTAGATAGATAGATAGATAGAAACATACATACACATATACATCCATACATATAGATGGTAGAGCGTGTGTTTATACTGGGCAGTAGCGTAAATGTAAAATGTATTACATACTGTTCTAATGAACAAGTTTGAAGATCACCATTGTAGAAAGACGAAAAGATGTTTATCAGTAGTTCATTAATTTTAGCTTCTCATTTACATTCATTAAATTAAAAATTAGAGTGTGGGAGAATCATAAGCAATTAGATCTCAAAAGAACAATAGCAATCATGTATCCATCATCCACAATTTTAAGTTGATGAGATAGATGCTGGGTCTGAGATACAAGTGTTTGTCCAAGGTCACACAAGTGACGGGAGAGCTGTGACCCTAGTTCAAGTCACACTCCACATTCTACCAGTTACCACCATCATCAAGCTAACTAAAAAGATGTCAGCGTTGGTGGAAAAAAGCCTTTTTGCTATGAAAATAATGCAAGCATTTCATTTTTAAGAAATAATGACAAAGATAATATATCCTATGTTGTAGGAAATCTAAACTTCATACAGTGCATATTTCTTTTAATTCCAGAAAGCACTTGTTTCCGTGACCACCTTTACCATAAGCTGCCTGCTTTTATATTACCTCATTTGTTGATGCTCTGGGCATTATTGTCACTTTGAGTCCTCTATCCAGAGGTGCAACTTGTGCACAGAAAGCTGAGCTGGTGTGGCTTAAGCAGTAATGTCATTGGTGATATTGGACTTGGTATGATTGTTGCAAGTGTTATGAATTATTATTTTTTTCCTATGGGCAAGAACTTGACCCTGGCAACTAACATAATGCATCACCTGCTGGTAGGAGACCAAGGGCAAAAATGAAGTGATTGGGAAAGAGGTTACATCAGGAGTATCCTATCCTCTAAAATGCTCAGGAATTTTAGAGTCAGTAAGAAGTTTCAGAGCCAGAAGAACAAAAGTAGGCTCTCAAAATAAGTCATAGCACAGCAAATTCTTCTGTAAACCAGGGTGTGATTTTATACAGTAAACTAAAAGAATTTATAATTGGGTATATTTTATTTTATAACAATTGTAAGTGATCTGTAAGAGAAAAATGTATTTGTATGGATTTTCTTTAGTAAATAATGCATTGCTTAATGTTTAGAAATATCTCCTTTGAATATATATATATATATATATATATATATATATATATATATATATATGACAAACAGTAAAAATGTATGTTTGGTATATAAAATTTGTTTGTAGAAATTTTTATTGTGTTGAATGTGATAGAATTAAAATGTACAAAGTTAGTCATCTTTCTAATATACACTCAAGACAATATTTTCTATTCCAAATATCTTTCTGTATGTAATATATTTGAGTTGCTTAGTGTAACTGTAATTACAAAGAAAGAAGGAAAGTGTGTAAAGAAAAATCAGAGGGTACAAAAGTACTTTTGATGTATTGAAGCTTTAAATGTTTATGAAATTCAGACCACTTCAAAGATTAACATAAAAAATCTGCACTCATCACACAATTTTTTGCAATTATTATTTTATACATTTGCTTCAGATTTTTTGAAGATACATTTACTTTTGTCACTTGGTGTATCAACAAAACACACGTTATTGTTGCATGTGTTTTTAATAGTTACAACATTATCTCATATAGTACACACTGTTCTGTAAACTTTCTTTTTTGTCTTAACATCATGTTTGTACAGCATATCCAAATGATCAAAGCAATGGTGTTCAATCATTTGAGCTGCTGTCTAGAACTCCATCATAAGAATATAGCAAGAGCAATATTTTTTTACTTCCTTTTCATAAGGATTTAGGTTGTTTCTAATTTGTCAGAACAGCAAATGAAACATATTTGCTTCTGTCTTCACTTACACTGAGTTAAGTGATCTTCCAACACAGATGCTCAGCTGAGGCTGTCAGCCACACGTAGGATGTGTGGTCTACTGTGTTCAGTAGGCAGATGTAGACTGTTGACTTGCAGACAAAAGGGATTCCATCCAATTTAAACTCTCACCAAACTTGCACAAACTTTTCCATTCCTTCACATCCATGTCTCAAGTGTTTTGTCTTCAATTTTTTTGCCCTTATACTAAGGTTGAAAATCTATTTATTTCACAATTCAATAATTACTAGCGAGATTATCTCTTGGCAGGTTTAGTCCCATTTTTTTTTACTTTTCTATTACTATCATTTTGATATATTTTATCTATCTTCCTATTAATCTGGTTGCTTATTTATACCTTTGTAAGAATTTTGATAATATATTTTAACTCAATGATCCAAAATATTATTATTCAACATGTTGATATAAAATTATTGAGTTAGATTTTTTACCAACTAGTCAAAATCCAGTATGTAATTTACACTTTTAGAATATTTTTTTCAGCTTTGTTGAGGTATAATTGTCAAATAAAATGGTAAGATATTTAAAGTTTACATCATGATGATTTGATACATACATATTGTAAAGGATTCCTCCCATCTATTTAATTAACACATCCATCATTTCTCACATTCATCTTTTATCTTTCCTTTGTTGGTGAGAACATTTACATTCTACTCTCTTAGCAAATTTCTACTATGCAATACAGTGTTATCAACTATAGTCACCATGTTTTACATCAGATCCTCAGTCTTTGTTCATCTTATACTGAAGGTTTGTACTCTTTTACCAGCATCCACCGATTTCCCCCACCTTCAGTCCCTGGCAGCTACTTTTCTACTCTCGACCTCCATGAGTTTGACATTCTTTTAGATTCCACATGTAAGTGATACCATGCAGTATTGGTCTTTCTTTGTCTGGCTTATTTCACTTAGCAGAATGTCCTTCATCTATGTTGAAAACTGGTTCTACATAACATTATCTGTCAGATATTTTATGCCAAATATCTTATTCTAGGCTTTCTCTTATTTTCTAAGTTTTGACAGTGGTTTACTTTTATATAATATAGCTTTAATTTTGCTGTACTTTTTCCTTGTGTTAAATGTATGTGTTTAGAAAATATCTATTCTGGAATTTTTTTCTACTCCTTTTTTGACAAGGGATGTTATCTTGACTGGGTTGTTAACATACTGAATTAAAAAAAAATTCTGTATCTAAGAGCATAATGTTCAGTTTTTAAAATAAGCTTCTGTATTTTGGAATAATGAGCAAGTATTACAGACAGCACAGAGAGTCTGTGAAATCCCTTCACCTGACTTCCCCTGAGGTTTAAGTCTCATAGAACTATGGCACATATTTCAAAACCAAGAAAACAGTGTGGGAACATCAAAATGAACTGAAATCCAGACTCTGTTCACATATGACCTTTTTCCCACTAATGTCCTTTTCCGTCCAAAGATCCCATCCAGGATGCCACATTGCATTTTGCCATTATGTCTCTTTTTTCTCTTCTATCTGTGACTCTTTCTATCACGTTGCTGTTTGCCACCTTGACACTTCTGAAAAACGTTACTTTGGTATTTTGTAGATTGTTCCTCAGTTTGAGTTTGTCTAACGTTTTAATCATGATTGGACTATTTTTTTGTTATGAGAAGAATCCTACATAATGAGGTGCCTGATATCAAAAGACATACAAACATACAATAGCAACAGGACTAATTACAGATGATGTTAAATTGATTTCTTGGCTAAGGTGGGGTCTACCAGATTTTTCCATTGTGAAGCTACTATTTTTCCTTTTCCATACTCTAATTTTGGAGGCAAGTCACTAAATCCAGCATGAGTGCAGAGGCAGGGAAAGAGGATTAAGCCTACATCCTGCAGTGGAGGAGGGTATTTACATATATTTTGTGGAATGCCTCTGTAAGGAAGATTTGTTTACTTTCCCCTATTTATATATACTTTCCCTGCTCTACCCCTAGGACCAGCCATTCATCCAAGATACACTGGTCCCTCTTATTGGAGAATGATACTTAGAAATCAAGTTCTGGTACTGGGTGACTCTGTTGCTGCTGGTATGCTGTTACCTAGACTTGCTCTTGATGCTCAGTTCTGTTCATTGTTTTAATAAGGTTTTTAATGTTAAACCCTCTACCAATGTTCAACCTCAAGTTAACCCTTTGGGCTCTTCATGATTCACATTTCTTACATATAAAATGTTGACAAAAACAGTGTTTTCCTCTTGGATTTGTTGTTAATAGTAAATAAAATTATATATTTGAAACATGTTGAAGTGTTCCTGCTACATAGTAACACCCCTTTAGTATTATTTATAATTTTAAACTCTAACATAGATTTATGGTATGTGCATTGCAGAACTCACTTTTTTAGTTATTTGATTTATTAGTTTATACCAGTGTAATATGAAAATCTTCTTTCATTTTTGGAAATTTCTCAACTCTCTATGTAATTGTTTCATTTCAAATTTCTGTATTTTTAGACTATGATTTAGGTGCACTAGGTTTAATAGATTTATGTTTTAATAGATCATATTTTTATTTATTAAGTAATATGTTTAATAGAGCTATGAATACTTAAATACTGTTTTCTCAGTTTTAAGTTGTTTTCCCAGACACAGTATATTTGAAGCATACATGTTCTCAGATATAGTATTGCTATAACATTTTTATTTGGTTTATATTTATTTTGTACCCTATATTTTTCTAGCACTTAAAATCCTAGATTTGTTTCAGGTTTTACTTGCCCCATCTGATCATCTCTATTCTCAAATACATATTTTCAAAATTAGCAATTTTTGTGACTAAGACAATTCTATAATTTTAATTTGTGCTTCTTATTGACTTTAGTTTTTCTTTATGAATCTTTGCTTCATAACTTGCTTCCTGTTAGAATAATATCTGTTACTCTGCTATAATAAAGGATCATAGACTAGGAGGCTGAAACAACAGACATTTGTTTCTCAAGTTCTGGAGGCTGGAAGTCCAAGGTTAAGGTACTGATTGGTTTGGTTCCAGTGAGGGCCTCTTCCTGATTTGTAGGTCACTTTCTTGATGTGTCTCACATGGAAGAAGGAGAGAGATGTCTCTCTCTCTCTCTTCCTTTTTATATAAAGTCACAAATCTCGTCATGAGAGCTCCACCTTAATGACTTGTTCTAACTCCAGTTACCTCCCCAAAGCCCCACATCCAAATACCACAATATTAGGGGTTAAGGCTTCAACATGTGAGTTTTGAGAAGATATAACTCAGTCCATAGCATTCCATTTTCTTTATTTTGATTTTCTTTTTCTCAGTTTAACATATGTCCTCTTCTATTAATTAGTTCTTCTCCTTATGTTTGATAAATGATATCATTCACTTAATTTAACAGTCTTAAGTTAATTGATATTCCTATTTTCTCAAAATAACAGGAGCTTCTTAGAAAGTTTTACCAGAAGTCTTCCTTCTCACCCTCCATGCTACTTTTGACTAAACCTTATATACTATATGTTTTTAAACTTCCAATTTTTTTACAATTCCTGGATATAGTCAATACATTCTTAGATTTACCAATCAGTAATGACTGATTTGCTCACTATTCTTTCTTTATTTCCCTTTTTCTGTTCCCTCTTTTTTGGGCATCATATTCTTTACTATTTCTTTCAGTATATTTATAGTAATATAAAATTTCTTATTATTTGCATAATTCTTTCAAAATAGTACTTTTGATGGTACTTTAGCTCGTTCTGGAATTCTACATTGGGGTTTTATTTTGGGGGTGGTTTTTCCTCATTAGTCCTGAAGATTTTCTTTTCATTGCCACAGGAAGCTATTGTGGTTGACAAATCTGCAATTACTCTTGGGGTCGTTTTTATGTCACACATCAGTCTTTTCTTTTCTTGTAGCATAATTTTTTAATGAATCATTTAATTGAAATGCAACATACAAGCTTACAGCTCAGTGATTTTCACATTATATGCACATATGTGTTCATCTACCAAATGAAGACACCAAAGGTTACCAGTTCACAAAATGTCTTTGTTCACCTTTCAGGTCAGTACCTACAAGGGTGACCACTTTCCTAATTTCTATAAGTATATATTAATTGTGCCTATTTGTCATTTTAATATGAAGGAAAACATACAGAATGTAATTTTTTTTTCTTTTTTGTCTGGCTTCTTTTACACTCAACATTATGTTTGTAAGATTCATTCAAGTTTCTGTATGTAATAGTTATTTGTTTATCCACATTGTTGTCTGGTTTTCCATTTTAAGAATATTCCATTTTAAGAATATTAAGCAGTAATATTAATATTAATCAATATTTAATTATCCATTCTACTATTACATTTGGTTATAATTTATTCAGCATCTCTTTGTGTTTAGAATAGAAAAGAATTGACCATAATTCCAAATAATATTATTTTAATGACAAGAAAAGGTAAATTCATGTTAGGCATTTTTCATCTTTTTCATTTATCAGGGAGAAGGCAGAGATGTATATAAGTTAACTTAGAATATTCTGTCTAATTTTGATGTGCTAGGGCAGGGAGAATTTAAGGCTGATTGATTAATCTTGCATATTACTTGGTGGAGAGGAGCACTGTAGGATAGATATTGTAGAAATGGACACATAGAACCATATTACCTATATGTCAAATTTATAAATTCCTATTAAATTTTATTATAAGCACTATTTACTCTGTTTCATTAGAGCCATAGTTTAGCATTATTTTGTTGTTTTTGTGTGACTGACTCAGGTGTAGTTAAATAGTTTGAGGAGAAATTTTTAATCTTCTTTACACTTGTTGTGCATTTTATATATTTTTATATTTATATAATCTTCATAGTCCCTTATGTTTGCTGTCTATTGAAAAATATATGGAAGCAAATTGGACTAAGTAAAGCATATGAAAGTCAAAATTTAGATAGATTCTTTTCTTAGATGAGGTCTTTTCATTTTCTGAACTTGCAGGACTGGTGTCCAGGAGAGAAAGAACCATGAGATTGACATTGTAGTTTATTCATCTCAATCTTGATGGCAGTGCCCTCTGCTAATCATGGGAATGCATTGTTTCATTATGGTTATGCTTGTGGGTTGGAGATTCAATAAGACAGAACTGGTGATTCATCAATTCACATAGAAAATATTCTGAATTTCAAAATTTTTTTATAAAAAATGCTCTCTGACCTGGGCTTGGGATCCCTTATTAAGTGTCCACATCACAGATCTGCAACTGAGATTGCTGTTTGCCTCCATCCATTATCTTGTGAAAGGTGACTGCTCCATGGCTCCAGTTACATTTTTCACATGCATTTAATTATGTGTCCATTGTCTGCTCTGTCAGAAATCTTTGGCTTATTCACTTTTTAAAAAATATATCCAGAGCTCCATAAAGGAAGTCTGTGTATCACTGTAAGTGCTCAACACATGCTTACTGATGGCCTGAATGACCAAATGACTAAATTACTGAAGAGTCAGGCAATGCCCCAATCAAGTGATTCTGATGATGGAGTACAATGTCTCACTCACACTCTCACGGTCTCATGTGTATCTCAAATCTGCCTTCTTTTAAAAAGCTCACCTTTTCAGAAGAGAGACAATCAGTGCTCTGAACGAGAAAAGAAACTTTGGCCTGTTAGAGCTATCAGTCAAATCTATCCGGGGATCATTGCAAAGATAGGTACTGCAGGTGCACCTCCCTCACAACTGAGGTCCAACCAAATAGCCAGACTTAATGCTATTAAGCTAAAAAATGTTCTATTTTTGGAGCGAGCAATCAATTTTTCCAAAATGTGGAAAAACATGTTGGACAACCACAATTTTCTGACTTTAAGTAACAGTGTTAACACATCCTTGTCATTTTAGAAAAGGACCCTGCCATGTTTTATTGTTTCTTTTTTCCAAAGTCCTCAAGGATGGTTATTTCAAAATAGTTTTAAATTCTCCATTAATTCATCATTTATACCTCTCAACAGGTTACATAACATCATATTGAGTCCATTCAATGGATCTTTTTCAAAGACGTTGACATTTGAGATTACTTTTTAAATTATTTAATGTTATTCTCAAAATAAGCATATCTGCTGATAGTATTTACAGAGAGCAACATGCTAACAAATAACCTTAAGCCAGTTATGAAGGGGATTTTATCTTTCTCAATATTTTATTCTGATTCTTCCAATTTCACATTTGGTTTTAATTCCGTAAATCAGTAATATGTTCAAATATTCTTGATTGTTTTCCATGTATTTTAAAAATTGTGTGGTGGTCTGGAAATTCCTTAAGGTAGAAATTAGAGGGTGTTAAGCCTAAAAAGAAAACAGCAACAACAAGAAAGTATTTGTATAGAAAAACACATGTTGAAAAAAATCTTTCAATTATTGGAGTGATGTCAAGGAGTAGCAAGCTCAGAGAGTTAAAAGATTTTGAAGAGATATTTGTGACATTTTTGGAGTTAAGAAAATCAATTTACAATACAGAAGTCTGTTAGCCTCTTCACCCACTGATTCTGTATTTGTCTCCATGCTGACACAATGGGTACACAGGCTACAAATGCACAGGAATATAAAGGTACTTTGGTATTCACTCCCCAAGAGGAGCAGAAAACCTGCCATATCAGCAAAGAAGAAATCAATAAAACATTTATATCCTTATGACAAATACTGGGAAAAGAATAAGTGAACACAACAGGGAGTCAAATGGTTATTCTTAAATATAAAATTGAGCAAACTCAACACAAAGAAGAACTAACACCTGAAGAAATAGATTTGATGAAGGAATTGGAAGAAAACTCTGGTATGATTAAATTTTATATATTAAAATATTCACATTATATATTTAAAGAAATTATCTGAACAAAAATTAAAAGTAAAAATTGCACATTACAAATTTTATCTATCTGTCTATATATCTATATATCTATCCATCTATTTATCTATTATCTATCATCTGTCTATCATCTATCTATATATCTCAATGGATGAACTGAGTAGCCAAATAGATACAGGAGCAAAACCAGTTAGTAATTCTGATTATTATTATTACTATTACTGTTGCTGATTAGTTCACTAGAGGAAAGATGCAGCATAAAAAAAGTATGCATGACATAGATAGTATATCTACCCAAAGACAAACTTCAGAGTGAAAATGCATATGAAATATATAGCCATTTCTCTATCTCTGTGTAGAACTATTAACTGAGGCATATTAGCATACAAAAGTTGGATGGGAATTCGGAATGACCATTCTATGTGGTTTAGCTGGACAAGTGATGGGGAGCACAGGCTCACCTGATTGTCTATTTCTAAAGAAGATTGTAAGCTCTGATTATATCTGGAAATAATTAATATTTTAATTATATATGTTAATATTAAGGGGTAAACAGTCAAATTAAAAAATATGCATGATTTCTGAAATGGTATTTGGGTAAGCAGTTAATAATTGTAAACAAACTCAAAACAGCAGAAACCAAGGAGGAAATAGATGTCAAAATAAAACATAAAATATTAAACATCAGGAAAGATAAGTTAGCTCTAGTATATGACTTAATTAATTCCCCCTCTTAAAATAGATCACCGATTTTTTTTTTCGGACCTCTCACTGTTGTGGCCTCTCCTGTTGCAGAGCACAGGCTCCAGATGAGCAGGCTCAGCGGCCATGGCTCACAGGCCCAGCCGCTCCGTGACATGTGGGATCCTCCCAGACCGGGGCACGAACTCGTGTCCCCTGCATCTGCAGGTGGACTCTCAACCACTGCGCCACCAGGGAAACCCCTAGATCACCGATTTTGATAAAAATAAAATCTAACTATTTTCTGTATATTTGAGATGTACTATAAATCACATATAATGGCTGAAAGTAGAGGAATGAGAAAGACACACAGAAGCCGAATGCTAACAAGAAGAGTAAATATATTTAATTAATGTAGAGAAAGTATAATTCAGATTAAAAGAAAATAATACAAATATTCATATTGACAAAAACTTTTATTCCTCCGAGATGACATAATAGTCAGGATCTTTAATACTTTCAATGCCAGAGTTTCAAATCTCACATAGAAAAACACTAGAAAGAAATTGAGAAGTTGATAAATCATCATTCAGAAGGAGTAGCTTTAACATACTTCAAGAAAAGGCAAATTAACAGATTAAAAAATAAATACAGGCTTGTACATATATTATAGAGAAAATGTTCATGTTATTACTTCCATAGTTCTGTATGACATTATTTAGTATTTACTTTTAATATTTATGTTAAAATTACATAGCAAGCTTTAAAGAAAAGTGCAAAGAAACTATATACACTTTGAAGTAAAAAATTGTTGGCACAGAAAGGAAAGTAAGCCTGAAATTATTGATTTAAAAAGATAGAAATGGGAAAATAACTTTACTTACAACAGACAGTTTTAAAAATGTAATGAAAATGTACTGAATAATGTACATTATTCTGACAAATTTGAAAATACTAGTAAAATGGATTGTTATATGACTTGACCCTCAAAAAAGCAGACAATTTGAATAGAGCCATAATTAAAGACAAATGCAGATATTAGCCAAAGATAGCCTCCCTGGAAAAGTATGTCAAGCTCACAGAGTTTTCCAAGCAAAGGTTCAAAGAACAGATAGTTTCTTAGCTATAATTTGCCACAGAACAACAGCCAAGAAAAGATAGGAAGTTTCTTAACTTATTTATGAGGCTACCATGCCCCTAACCTGAAAAGCAGAGACAATTCCTAAGCAGAGAATTCTGAAGCATTTTCACTTTAGACAGATGTAAAGATCCTCAGCAGAACCTCTGATTTTTTATGCCTAAAAGACAGAGGGATATTCCCTACCTCTCTTGTGGTGTCCTGTTGCTTACATTTAAACAGATGAATAATAACTAATGTTGAAAGTGAGAATGGGGTATTTCCAAATGATAGGCCAAGGGGATGAATAGTAGTTGTGCAGTTCAAGCCAGACACCTTAACTTGGGTGATGAGTAAGACAGACACCGGGGAGATCTGGGAATAAACATTCCTATCCTGGATGAAAAGGAACAGGAAAATCTCTCTCTGATTTAGGCTTCTGGCCAGAAAGAGGCTACTGCCCAGAGTCACAGCTGAGCACAGAGAGCCTGGCAGGAGAGACTCACAATCCAGCACCACAGGTGGGCATGGAACAGATGAGTAGATGGTGCTGATAAACCAGACTGACATCAGAACAGGGAGGAACTGTGGACAGAAATGTGTGGCTTATTCACGTTTGTTTGTTGTTTGTTTTGCAACTCTCTTAGGGATCCAGACAGAGCAAACATGAAGAAGCACAGTGTGGTCTTGACACCTGCCGTCCCAGTGGGGTTTCCAAGGAGAACTGGTGCTGAAGAATTACAGATAATGTGAAAGACAACACCAGCACCGAATTATACATTTAGGCAAATACCAAGGATCCTGAGACTCAACAAATGGGAAAATTAAAACCAGAACAATTCAAAACATGTCTTAATGCCTAAACACTTCAAAGGTAACATGAAACTATCAAAAAACAATAAATATAATATTGAATCCAATAAATTAAATAGAAATTAAATAACAGCACAACTCTTCCGATAACATGGGCTACCATGAAATTCCTTGAAAATACAACTTTGGCAACTGAAAATTGTTCTTGTTTGTTGCTTGTTTTCTCTTTTCCTTTTCTCCGGGGAATGTTTCCCTATTATGGCCCCAATGAAAACATGAAGTGAATATGAAGGCATGTAGGGAATAAGAGAATCTGCAAAGAGCTCCGTTTTCCATTTGCAGAATTTCTTAGAATATATAGACAATTTGCATTGCTCAATGACATTCAAGTTTAGGAAAATGTCATGTTTTCTATTTTTCAAAGTCAAAGCAAGTATGGCTTTGAGTGTGAAGTCCAATTCCCTGTTTTATCAGGCACAGAGATGCTGCCTACAGGGTCCCATGGGGTACACCCTCCACTTTCGTACCCAGAGTCCTAGAGACCTAAATGTGTCTCTCTTTAAGGCTATTACTCGGCTCTTTTGCTTGATGTTGAGAGATGTCACTGCAGGTTTGGTCGTCTCTCTGCATTATGCTCTTGTGGAGAAGATGAGATTCTCTTGTTCAGTCTTGAGGTTGGGATCCTGTAAAATGGGAAAAGCTGAGGTAGGCAAGGCAGCTGTCCCCCACCTAACACCTGTCCCTGCGTTGTCAACTGTGCACAGATCTGTCCTGGGACAACAGCATCCTTTTGACTGGTAAACTCTCCTGTGGTCTCACCCATCTATTTCATCCTTGCTTTTCCTGCTTTTCATTTCACAGGCTTAATGGTTGGTGGTGAATTTCTCATTCAAATTTGAGGATCCCTTAACACATTGGATTTAGGAAAAGGTCATTCTTTAGAAATGTAATAGATAGTTTTCCATCTCAGAAAGATGAATGAACACTTTTTTTTTTTCCAAAAGGAAAAAAGCTATCTATTTGATTAGTCATAATGACTACATTAAACTTTCAATTGTTCCTCTTAAAAAAGTTCTCTATGGTGAAAATGAAAATCTTATGCACTGGAGGATATATATTTCCAAATGTATTATTTTCCTAGCTGGTTAAAATAGTTGATAAATGGCTATTTTTTTTTAAAAAGCACACATATATACACCATGAATTTTGTGGCAATCTAAAGTTGATATGTTCAGCAATAACAGTATAGGGTACAAAGTGTTGAATAATGCAATATTCTAGAATTACTTCCATTTTCTGAATGATAAATCCAATTTAATTAAGTCTGACTTTGAGTGCTATGGACTTAAATGAGTCTCTAAAAATATCTTCCCATTGCTCTCCAACTTCTATTTAGCATGCCATATTTTGAATTCTTTTTTCTTAAAGAATATCAAATTTATTATCCAAAGCATTTGCAGAAAATAAGAAACTTTCACTAAAACCCTCTAAGCAAAGATCATTTTTCAAGCTAATGAAGTCTTAGTATTTTCAAAATAATGCTTAGGGAAACACAAAAGGAAACAACAGTAAATACCCTTCCATGTGTAGAACATTATTGGGCGTAAATAGTATTCACTAGATATTTATAAAGATAGCAGTTATACATGAATATACAACAACCAGCTTAAAACCCCATTATTCAAAGGACTTATTGCATTGGACTGAATTGTAATTTCAACAAACGCCAGACAGTTACTAATAGATTGTTTTGTTGAGAATAATATGTTTTCAAAAATACTTGTTAAAAAAACAAAAAGTAGGTTATATACAGAGACATTGCATGACCTTAAAATCTAACAGTCTCCTCTGGAATCATTTTTATTAGGTCAGAATGAAATCACTGCTTATCAAGACTGCATTCTCTGTAGAAATTTAGGGGCAGGGTCATTAACAAAGTTAATGAAAACATTCACAGGGACTTGGGATGTTCTCATTGTGGGATAATTCAGATTGAATGATGCATTACAGGACTTGTTAATTTTAGAGAAACCTAAAAATATATAACTTTCAGAGTACCATTTAATAGTGCCTCAAAATTGTCAATGTCTAAAATACCAGAATCTTTCATTTTATAAAGAACTGCAGGAGCACAATACATTTTGGGTTAGCATCTGTAACACCTGATTTTTTGTCTTCCTCTGCCATAATTAGGATAATAGACTTAAAGATAACAAGGTTACAGTACATGCAGCATATACTATGTGCCAAGTTCTGTTTTAATGTAACATGTTAGGCACTTTGTGGACATAATATTTTCCTAAATTCTGTCAACAACTCCGTATGAAATTATTATTCCCATTGTGGAGAAGAGGGAAGCTCGAGAGACTCACATTTACCCTTAGGTTCTCCAGCTCTTGAAGAAATGAACCCATCACCTCTAAGGTCCTATGTGAGCTTCCAGTGACCATCTGCAAACTAAGACAACACATCTCTCAAGAACTGTTAGGAGAATAAATGAGTTCATATATGTGCTTCTTAACATATGCAGGACCATTCAAATATTAGCTTCTGTGTGATGGAGACCATATTCTTGAAATCGTAATGTTCAAGATGAATCCGAAAATAAAGCTTCATCACTTTATTTATTAGACAATTAATGGGAGAGAGCTCCAGATAATAAAATGGTGCCAAGCTTTGGATCACCTGCCCTAGGGTTTGCACCTCTGCTCTCACGTTAGATACAGAGGTAAGTCCTGGAACAGGTAATGGTGACAGCACCAAGGGGCCAGCAAGAAGTGAGAAAAAAGCTTGACCTTTGAGATTTAAAACAACAAATAAATTCTGTGGATTAAAGCAGAAAGATATTCATAAGAAGGGACAGAAGAGCTCTCAGCTCAACAAAGTGGGAATGAACACTGACAGGTGGTCTTAATAAATATAAAAGAAGATCCATCAGAAGGGCTTCATCAGCCCTGAAGGCACAGCAAGTGGAGAGTCACAGAGGCCAACGAGGTCATTAGTAGGGACAATGAAATATTAGATGTGGTGGACCCTCAACATTGCAGACTCATCTCAGTTTGATGCATGATGCAAGGGATAGTAGGTAAAATGTGTGCTTGTTTTGCTTTCAAGTCCAGTGTGGCATCATAATGTCAAATAGTGAGGGACACCTTGAGGTTTGTGGGTAGGGATTCTGGTTCAATCTCCTCTAGCTGCTGGTCCTTAGTCAGGTACTTAGACTGCAAATATCTATTCCTCATTTGTAAACTAAGGATGGTAATAGCTTTCTCATGAGGTTGTATTTAGTGTGTAAGGAGATAGTTTATTTAAGGTTTAGTTAACTGCAAGATATATAGAAAAATAATTTCATAAAATGATGTCCCTTTCTCACACTAAAAAAATATACCAGGCAACTCTGTGAAGTCTAATTGGCTTCTTTTGTGAATCTATCTGTCTTCAGAAAGAGAATGTGATAGGATGCAGATACCATTTATATTTCTTAATGAAAATTACAAAACTGCAAGAAAATCCAAATATTTTGAGTTTACAAATCAGGTTAGGGAATTTTAAATTGATTCCAATGAAATCTCCAAAATAAACACAATGATAATTTCCTTTTCTGCTTTCTTGCAACCTCTGCAAAAGGATGCTATATCTCAGAGTTTAAGGGATGATGAATATACATGTACTTATTTCTGATGTGTTACATAAAGAAATTCCTCAATAAATGATATTAATAACTGTAATTATAAGTTCAACAAAGTGTGTCTCCGTAACACTATGCCAACCTCTAACTTTTATCATTCACCTGATAATGTGGGTGGAAATGGCCTTGCTCATTGCCTCTGAGTCTGTCTCTACAAGGAATATATCTATCACTAGGTACAAGCCCCATCCTGGGCATCCTTACTGCTCAAAAGCTGTCCCCACAGTTTCTGTTCTTTTAGGGCCCTTCTCCTCCTTCTGTGACTTGTCCTAAGCACTGCAGTGCCACATATGATATGTCTTCAGAGGATAGAGAAATTGCCCTTAATATAGAAATTGCCCCGGTTCTACAACATTGTTCAAAACTCTGACCTGAAGGAATAAAGCCACCCTGATTATCATCATAGATAATAATAACTTTAAATCTAAAGAAAATACTACCTTTTCCAGATCTTTTTCTGAACTGAAATTGTTTTCTTTGTTTTTTTTTTTTTTTTTGGAAACAACTTTGTTCAATTCAGAAGACAAAAAAAAACAGCTCTGAGATGTGCTTAAAAAGAAGTGGGTCTTGTGTCTCTACCACCACTATTCCAAAGGACCCACAATTTTAGGTCTTTGTTAGTGTACTGTATTGGAAAACAGGGCACATTTTGGAATATGTTTAATATTTATGGGTTCATTTCCTCATTTGTACATGAAAGGTTAGATGATAAGATTAAGATTCCTTCAGCAAAGCATCCTAGAATTCTCCGATTTATCACAAATAAATGGAGCTGTGGTGAAACTCCCAAATAACACCGTCAGTGGGGAGGGTTGCAGAATCTTAATCTACTCAACCTCTGGCTAAGTTGTCACCATTATTTATGACTAATCATGACAATTAGTAAGGAAAGCTACAGTGATTTTATACTTTAATTACACATTCTCTTCATCAATAATAAAGCACATTGAGGAAATATCTTCATTTTATGACAGTGCTCCACAAATAAGATGGATAAGTTGTGTTTGTCACAAATATTTTAATTAAAAATTTAACCTTCACTTCTTTAATATATACTTTAATACTAGCAGCCTTGGAATATTTTAACTGGGTGAAATATTCTAAAATGTTTTTATTTATACAAAACCTCATCCCTAAAACTATTAATGTATTAATACTTATAAAAGAGATCATTTAAATTTAATGATTAATTTTTATTTTCCAGCAAGAGTTTAAGTCAGTTAATATTAATAAAGTGAGATTAGGTGGAGAAAATTAAACAATAATTCCCCAAAGTATCAAGTATCTGTCAAAATCTATTGATTTTTCTCAAAGTAACTGTTCATAATTAGGTATAGGATTCCAATTTCCACTAGAAACAGTTTGGAATGGTTTGAGAGTTCTAGACCAGAATGTTTTTTCCTCTTTTAAATTTTCTTATGATTATCTAAGGGGAAATTTCTCTTCTCTCTCTTTGGTCTTCTAGCTAAAAGCTTAAGAATAATACCACTTCAGATAGATAGATAGATAGATAGATAGATAGATAGATAGATAGATAGATATGCATATATAAATGGATAGAGAGATAGGTGATAGATAGATGCTAGATAAATATAGAGTTTAAAGAGAGAGTTTTTACATATACCAGTATATATTATTTTTCATTTTTGCATTGAATTTCATTCAATAAATACACCATTTGTATACCAGTTTCCAGTATCCAATCTGGGCTGTAACAACTAAGGCTGCTATGAACATCTTTCTACATGTTTTGGGTGGACATAAACCCCCTGATTTCTTATAGCTAAATATCAAAAAAAATGATTTTCAAGGTCATATAGTGTACATGTACTCAGCGGTAGTGGGTACTGCAAAATATTTTCCAGTTCAACCTTCCAACAGCAGTGTATAAAGTTTCCAATAACTCTATATTCACACCAATGCCTGGAATAGTCAGTGTTTTTAATTTTAGTTATTCAGGTTGCTGGAGCATGGTATTTAATGGTGATTAATTTGCATTTCTCTTAAAACTAATGATGGTGAGCATATTTTCATTTATTTCTTGTGAAGTAGCTATTCAAAAGTTTTTCCTTTTTTTTCTTTACATTGGTTATCTGTACTTTAAAAATGTATTTATAAGGCACTTTATATAGTCTATGTGAGTTCTTTTGTCAGATATGAATTGTGAAATCTTCTTTCAGTCTATGGCTTGTATTTTTTCTTTCTTAATGGTATTTTGTGGAAAAAAATAGTTAATTTATTCTAGTGCAATTTATAATTTAAACAAATTTATCTTCTATAAAAATCATAGTCTTTCTCAACTTCATGAGGAAATTTTCATATGCTTTATTTTAGAAACTTAGTTGTTTGGGGTTGGTGATGTCTCTGAAATTTTTAAATGCTTAAATTTAAGGTTCACTGTTTTTCTTCCGTATGGATAACCAATGCCCCAGCATCATTTGTCAAAAAGACTAATCCTTTCCCCTACTGAAACACAGTGAAGTCTTTGTCTTAAATCAAATAAACAATTGTGAGTCCATTTCAGGATTCTTTATTCTCTTTCATTGGTCTCTTTGTCTTTTTTTTTTTTTTTTTTTTTTTTTGCGTTACTTGGGCCTCTCACTGTTGTGGCCTCACCCGTTGCGGAGCACAGGCTCCGGACGCGCAGGCTCAGCGGCCATGGCTCACGGGCCCAGCCGCTCCACCGCTCCGCGGCATGTGGGATCTTCCCAGACCGGGGCACGAACCTGTGCCCCTGCATCGGCAGGCGGATTCTCAACCACTGCACCACCAGGGAAGCCCCTCTTTGTCTATTTTTTTGTACCAATATCACACTACCTTATTCTTACGCTTTATAGTAAGTGTTGATATATGAGAGATTGTTGTTCTTTGATATTTCTTGCCCAATTATAGATCATTTTAATTTTTATATGCATTTAAGAATCAGCTCATCAATTTACGTAAACACACATAAACACGCACTTACTGGGATCATCTAGGAACAGCATTGAATCAGTAGATCAGTTTGAGGAGATTTTGAATTTTAATACTGAGTTTTTAATCTTATGAATATAGTATATTTCTCCATTGATGTAGGTCTTTTTAAAATTTCTTTAAGTAAAAAACTCATTGTAGGTGTATTATAAATTATAAATTAGATTTATTCCTAGTTTCACTTTTTTATAATATTGCAAATGGTATTTTAAAATTCATTATTATTTATGGAATATAGTTACAGACAATATTATGCTAGTTTCAGGTGTACTACATAGTGATTTGACCTTTGCATACGTTATGCAATGATCACTACGATAAGTCTAGTAACCATCGGTCCCATACAAAGTAGTTATATCATTGACCATATTATTTATGCTGTGTATTTAACCTCTGTGGCTTATTTAGTTTATAACTGTAGGTTTGTACCTCTTAATAACCTGACCCATTTTGCCCACACCACCACCTTCCTCCCTTCTACCAACCACCCACTTGTTCTCTGAATCTATGAGTCTATTTTCATTCAGTTTTATTTTTACTTTTTTGTTTGTTTAGATTTCATGTATAAGTAAGATCATGCAGTATTTGTCTTTCTCTGTCCACTTATCATAATGCCCTCTAGATCTATCCATGCTGTCACAAATGGAAATACTTAATATTTTATAGCTGAGTAATATTCCATTGTAAGTATATACCACATCTTATTTTTATTTATTTATTTATTTTTTAACAGCCTTCCAGGCTTGTCACTCTTCACTTTCACCTATATTTCAACCTCTTAAAATACTTGTCACTTCTTGAGACACCTCCATGCCTTTGTAATGCTTTTCCATTTGTCTGGGACTCCTATTCCATCCTCACCTGTTAACCCCTGCTATTCCCACAGAACCCAGCTTTCTTTAATGATAGCACTTAGCACTTGGTTACACAGTCATCTATTTGTCTCTGCCTCTCTTACTAGGTTGTGAGTGTTTTAAGGGCATGGATCATGCTTTATTCATCTGTTTATCTTCAGCTGACCTTTGGACTTGACTCATAGTAGCCACTCAGGCCGTGTTGGTTGACTGAATGAAGACCCAAGGTTTTCTTAACAAATTAGTAAATGGCAAAGCCAGGAGGAAAGAACATATAAAGGCCAATGAAATCAAGCTTTAAATATGTCACCAAACTAGAATGTGGAATAAAGTTGTCATTCAAGTAACATAAGTATTGAAGTCCTGCATTTCGTTTACAAACTTTATTCCACAAGCGCCAGGTTGAAAAGGTGGTGGTATTCATCTACAAAAAAATGACCAAAGGATGTTAATAGGCTGAAATGCCCATTTCTGCTAATAATAAGGCAGAATATTGACAAGTTAGATTCTCCCACACATTCACCCACCTACCCATTTATTACCTGGACTAGGCACCAGAGAGGATGATGAGTGAACAGATTTGGGCCCTACTCTCCCAGAGTTTATAATCTAGTGGGGGTCACAGACTTTAAACAGCTAGCCATAGTAACTGCACATACTTATGGATAGAGATATGTGTTCTAAAGGAAAAGGGCATTCAACTAAGGAGTTTGGTCCAGATTTGGACCACATCTTCTTTATCCATTTGTCTAATGAATGACAATTAGGTTGCTTCCATTACTTAGTTGTTGTAAATAATTCTGCGATGAACCTTGATGTGTATATATATTTTTTTCAAATTAGTGTTTTTTGTTCTTTGGGTGAACACCCAGAAGGGAAATCCCTGGATCATAAAGCAGTTCTTTTTTAATTTTTGAAGAACCACCATACAGCTCTCGAAAGTGGCTGGACCAATTTAAAATCTCACCAACAGTGTATGAGGGTTCATTTTTCTCCACATCCTTGACAACACTTGTTACTTCTTGTCTTTTTTATAATAGCCATTCTGAAAGGTGTGAGGTGATATTTCACTGTGGTTTTGATTTACATTTTCCTGAGGACTAACAATGTTAACATCTTTCCATATGTCTGTTTACATTTGAATGCCTTTAAAAAATGTCTATTTAGGATTTTTGTCCATTTTATAATGATGTGGGGCTTCCCTGGTGGTGCAGTGGTTAAGAGTCCACCTGCTGATGCAGGGGACACGGGTTCGTGCTCCGGTCCGGGAGGATCCCACATGCCATGGAGCGGCTGGACCCGTGAGCCATGGCTGCTGAGCCTGCATGTCCGGAGCCTGTGCTCCGCAACGGGTGAGGCCACAACAGTGAGAGGCCCACGTACCTCAAAAAAAAAAAAAAAAAAAAAGATGTGATTTGTTTTTTGCTATTTAGTTGTATGAGTTTCTTATATATTTTTGACATTAGCCCTTTATCAGATATATCATTTGCAAATACCTTCTTTCATTAAGTAGGTGGCTTTTTTGTTCCATTTATAGTTTTCTTCAGTGTGTAAAATCTTTTTAGTTTGATGTAGTCTAATTTGTTTATTTCTGCTTTTGTTTCCCTTGCCTAAAGAGACATATCCAAAAATATATATCACTAAGTCCAATGTCAAAGAACATACTGCCCATATTTTCTGCCAGGAGTTTTTAGGTTTCAGGTCTTACATTTAACTCTGTAGTGCATTTTGAGTTTATTTTTGTATATGGTGTAAGAAAGTAGTCCATTTTGATTATTTTACCTGTAGCTGTCCAGTTTTTCAACACAGTTTATTATGGAGACTATCTTATCCTCTTTGTATATTCTTCCCTCTCTGTTATAGATTAATTGACCATATAAGCTGGGTTCATTTATGGGCTCATTATTCTGTTCCATTCATATGTGTGTTTAATTTTGTGCCAGTACAGTACCAATTTCATTAATGTAGCTTTGTAGTAGAGTTTGAAATCAGAGAGTGTGATAGCTCCAGCTTTGTTCTTCTTTCATAAGATTGTTTTGGGTATTTGAGGTCTTTTCTTGTTTCATACAAATTTTAGAATTACTTGTTCTAATTCTGTGAAAATTTCCTTCAGTATTTTGATAGTAGATTGCCTTTGGTTTTATGGTCATTTTAACAATATAAATTATTCCTATCCATGAGCATGGTAGTTTTTTTCCTTTTGTTTGTGTCATTGTCAATTTATTTCATCATGTCTTATAGTTGTCAGAGGGCAAATATTTTATCACTTTGGTTAGATTTATTTTTGGTATTTTTTGATGCAACTGTGAATTGGATTGTGTTCTTAATTTTTTTCTGGTAGTTAATTTATATATTCTAATTGTTTTTTGGTATCATCTTTAGGATTTTCTATATGCAGTATCTGTCATTTGCAAACAGTGACAGTTTTATTTCTTCCATTTCAATTTGGATTTCTCTTATTTATTTTTCTTGTCTGATTGCTGTGGGTGGGACTTCAAATACTATGTTGACTAAAAGTGGTAAGAGTAGGCACCCTTGTCTCACACCTGATCTTAGAGGAAATGCTTTCTGCTTTCCACCATTGAGTAAAATTTTTGATGTATCTTTGTCATATATGGCTTTTATTATGTTGAGGTATGTTTAATCTATACTCTGTGGAGAGTTTTTATCATGAATAAGCTTTGACTTTTGCCAACAGTTTTTTCTGCATCTATTGAGGTGATCGTATAATTCTTATTCTTCAATTTGCTAATATGATAATTATGTTTATTGATTTGTGGATATTGAATGATCCTTGCATCTTTAAGATAAATCCACTTGATCAGGTGTATAATCCTTTAATGTATTGTTGAATTTGGTTTCCTAATATTGTGTTGAGAATTTTTGCATCTACATTAACCACTGATATTGGCCTATAATTTTATTTTTTTGTGATGTCTTTGTCAGGTTTTAGTATCAGGGTGACGTTGGCCTCATAAAATAAGTTCATAAGTGTTCATTTTTCTTCACATTTTGGAATAGTTTGAGAAGAATAGGTGTTAACTCTTTTTTAAATGTTTGGTAGAATTGACCTGTAAAGCCATCTATCCTTGCCTTTTATTTGTTGGGAGTTTTTTGATTAATGATTCAATTTCATTACTGGTAATCAATCTGTTCATATTTTGTATTTCTTCCTCATTCAGCTCTGAGAGATTGTACATTTCTAGGAATTTGTTAATTTTTTCTAGGTTTTCCATTTTATTGGTACATAATTATTATTATTTCTTTTATTTTTAAATTTATTTATTTATTTATATTTATTTTTGTCTGTGTTGGGTCTTCGTTTCTATGTGAGGGCTTTCTCTAGTTGCGGCAAGTGGGGGCCACTCTTCATCGCAGTGCGCGGGCCTCTCACTATCGTCGCCTCTCTTGTTGCGGAGCATAGCCTTCAGATGCGCAGGCTCAGTAGTTGTGTCTCACAGGCCAAGTTGCTCCACGGCACGTGGGATCTTCCCAGACCAGGGCTCGAACCTGTGTCCCCTGCATTGACAGGCAGACTCTCAACCACTGCGCCACCAGGGAAGCCCCAGCACATAATTATTTGTAGTAATCTTTTTTGATACTTTGTATCAATATTTCTGTGTTGTCTGTTGTAAGTTCTTATCTTTAATTTCTGTTTTATTTATTTGAGACCCCCCCTTTTTTTCTGTGATGAGTCTGCCTAAAGTTTTATCACTTTTGTTCATCCTTTCAAAGGACTGACCATTAGTTGTATTGATCTTCTCTATTATTTTTCAGTCTCTATTTTATTTATGTCCACTCTGATTTTTATTATTTCTTTTCTTCGTCTTATGGTGGGTTTTGTCTGTTCTTCTTATTCTAGTTCCTTAGGTGTAAAGTTACATGGTTTATTTTAAATTTTTCTTGTTTCCTGGGATAGGCTTTCATTGTTGTAAACTTCCCCTTTAGAACTGATTTTGCCCACCAATTTTTGATTATTGTATTTCCATTGTTATTTGTCTTCAGGTATTTGTTGATTTTCTCTGAATTCTTTAGTTACGCATTGATTGTTTATAGTATGTTGTTTAGACTCTACTTGCATGTGTGATTTTTGCAGTTTTTTTTTTGTAGTTTATTTCTAGTGACCATACAATTGTGGTCAGAAAAGACACTTGATATGATTTCAGTCTTCTTAAATTTATTGACATGTGCTTTGTTGCCTAGCATAAGATCAATCCTGGCAAATGTTTCACGTGCACTTGAAAAGAAAGTATATTCCACTATTTTTGGATGTGATTTTTTTTCACATTAAAGCATAAATATGACATTTTCTTTTTTTAAATATCTTTATTGGAGTATAATTGCTTTACAATGCTGTGTTAGTTTCTTCTGTATAACAAAGTGAATCAGCTATACATATACATATATCCCCATATCCCCTCTCTCTTGCGTCTCCCTCCCACCCTCCATATCCCACAGCTCTAGGTGGTCACAAAGCACTGAGCTGATCTCCCTGTGCTGTGCAGCTGCTTCCCACTAGCTATCTATTTTACTTTCGGTAGTGTATCTATGTTAATGCCACTCTCTCACTTTGTCCCTGCTTACCCTTCCCCTGCCCGTGTCCTCAAGTCCTTAGTTATAGTGAGGTGGATGGACCTAGAGTCTGTCATACAGAGTGAAGTAAGTCAGAATGAGAAAAAAACAAATACTGTATGCTAACATGTATATATGGAATCTAAAAAAAAAAAAAAAGTGGTTCTGAACAACCTAGAGGCAGGGCAGGATGTGATGGTTGTATTTATATCTATTGGGTCTATCTGGGCTGATGTGTCATGAAAGGCCAGTTTTTCCTTATTGATTTTCTGTCTGGATGATCTGTCCATTGTTACAAGTGGGGTGCTAAGTCTCTTACTATCTATGATTGTGTTACTGTCAATTTCTCCCTTAATGTTTCATAACATTTGCTTTATTTATTTAGGTGCTGCTATGTTGAATGCATATAATATTTACAATTGCTAGATCTTCTTCTTGGATTGATCTGTTTATTGTTATATAATGTCCTTCTTTGTCTCTTATTACAGTCTTTGTTTTAATGTCTCTTTTGTCTTATATAACTATTGCTATACCAGGTTTCTGTTTATTTTTATTTGCATGAAATATCTTGTTCCATCCTCTCACTTCTCACTTTCAATCTATGGGTGTCTTTAGATCTGAAGTTAGTATCTTGTAGGCAGCATATGTATTTTTTTTAATCCACTCATCCACATCCACTGTATATCTTTTAATTGGAACATTTAGTCAAGTTACATTTAAAGTAATTATTGATAGGTATGTATGTATTGCCATTTTGTTTATTGTTTTCTGGTTGTATGTGTAGTTCTTTTTTGCTCTCCTTTTGCTCTCTTCCCTTGTGATTCAATAATTATTTTTAGTGTTACGTTTGCATTTCTTTCTCTTTTTTGTGTGCGTATATCTATTATAGGTTTTTGGTTTGTAAATACCATGAGGGATATATCTATCAGTCTATATATTTGTAATTATTTTAAGTCAACAATCTCTTAAGTTTGAACACATTCTAATCACCTTATTTTTTTACTCCCCTCCTTACATTTCATGTTGTTGAAGTCATATTTTACATCCTTCTCTTTTGTGTATCCCTTAACTCAACAACTTACTGCAGATATAGATGATTTTACTAATTTTCTCTTTAACCTTTCTGCTAGCTTTATAAGTGATTGATCTATTACCTTTACTGTATGCCTTTATCAGTGAAATTTTCTTTTTCTTTTTTCTTTTTTTTATTTCTAGTTGTGGTCCTTTGAAGTCAAAAAGAAGTCATTTGAACATTTCTTGTAAAGCCAGTTTAATGGTGTTGACTTTTTAAGCTCTTGATTGTCTGTAAAGCACTTTATCTTTCTTCCAAACCTGAATGATAGCCTTACTGAGTAGGGTATTCTTGGTTGTAGGGTTGTTTTTTTTTTTTTCTCCTTTTCCCTTTGAATATATCACGACACTCCCTTCTCCCTCTGTCCTACAAAGTTTCTGCTGAAAAGTCAGCTCATTTTCTTATAGAAGTTCTATTGTATATAAGTAGTGTTTTTATCTTGCTGCCTTTAAGATTCTCTCTTTATCTTTAATTGTTGCCATTTTAATTGTAATATGTCTTGGTGTAGACTTTGGGTCTATCTTGTTTGGGGCTCTCTGATTCCTGGACTTGGATGTCAGTTTCCTTCCGCAGGTTAGGAAAGTTTTCTTATTTATTCCAATAAGTTATCTGCTCCTTTCTCTCTCTCTTCTCCTTCTAGGACCCCTATACTGGAAATGTTAATGTGCCTGATATTGTCCCAGAGTTCTCTTAAATGATCCTCATTTTAATTATTTTTTTCTTTTCTGCTTGTTGATTTTCACTATTTTGTCTTCCAGATCACTGATCCATTCCTCTATATCATCTAATCAATTGTTGATTCCTTCTAGTGTATTTTTTCTTTGGTTTACAGTATTCTTTAGCTCTGTTTGGTTCTTCTTTATATCTTCTAATGATTTGTTTAATTTCTTACAGCATTTATCCATTCTTCTCCTGAGTTTGTTTAACATCTTTGTGATCATTACTTTGACCTCTTTATCAGCTGGATTGCTAATCTACCTTCAGTTCATTTTCTAAAGTTATACCTTGGTCCCTCATTTGGAACAGATTTCTTTGCCCCTTCATTTTACCCAATTCCATGTTTATTTATATGTGTTAGGTAGTTTGGTTATGTTTCCAGATCTTGGAGAAGCAGCCTTAGAGTGAAGTCATCCTATGGCGCCAGGCAGCATGCTCCTCTCTGATCACCAGAACTATATGCACTAGTGGAGACCCTCATGTGGCTGCTTGTGCCCTGCTGTTGTGACTACTGTGGGCATGCTGATAGGAGGGGCTGGCTCCTGCCCAACTGGCTGTGATGCTGTACATTCTGCTGTGGTTATGGGTCCAGTGGTGGGCAGAGTAGGCTACCTACACAATTGGCTGCATGGGCTGGAGAGATGCAGAGCCAGTGTAGGCCTGCCTGTGGGCGGGACTCGGCCTTTGGCACTAATAGGCTGGAGGGAGCATTCCAACATGGCACTTGCCAGCACTAGTGTTAAGTTGGTAAGACAAATTCCACAAAATGTTTAATGCCTGCCTCTCCATCCCTGAGTGAATAACAGTTGCCTCCTACCTCTCCAAGAGGCTCTCCAAGAACAGCAGTTGGATCCTACCCAGGCTCCTCTCACACAACTGACTACGTACTGGAACTCAGAATGTGAGATTTTGTAATTGCCCTTTAAGAGCAGAGACTATTTCCTATAGCCTTCCAGCTCTCTGGAACATAAGCCCTGTTCATTCTGAAAACCAGACATTTTGGGGGCTCTTCTTTCCAGTGGAAGATCCCTGGGCTGGGGAGTTCTGACCCCTTGGTCCTTGGGGAGAATATCTACAACTGTGATATTCCCCCTTTTGTGGGTGGCTGATTAGGGAGTGTGGTTCCTAACTATACACTTTCTCCCCAACTTCACCTCTCTTCCTCTGTTTTCTTCTTTATGTCTTTAGCTGTGGAGAATCTTTTCTGCGGGTTGTTCTCAGAGATAGTTGCCTTGTAAGTAGTTATAATTTTGTTGGGTCTGTGGGAGGAGGTAAGCTTAGAGTCTTCCAGCTCCATAATCTTGACCACCTTCCTGATAAATATATTATTTTTAACATAGGATTAATGTGTTGACTCTGAGTCCAGCAAATTGTGAAATTGGTTACTATGTACACTAGTTTGTAGATATGTACATTTTTTTCACTTCCTATATGCACAATTATCATCTGTGAAAAATATCTGCCTTGCTTATACTTCTCCAATTTTTAACCTTTTCCTGCCTTTTTGAATTAACTAGAGTAATTAAAACAATATTAACTTTAAGTGATGATAGTGGACATCTTGCCTTTTCCCTAATTCAAGAGGAAGATATTTACTATTTTGCTATTTGTTAGACTAGTAATGTTAGATGGTTTTGTATAAATAGTTAAAAAATGTATGGAAGGTTTATCTATTCATAGTTAGTTGAGAGTTTGTTTTTGATTGTTAATTTTATCAAATGATATTTTTCTTGAGTTGAACATAAGTTTTTTGTCCTCTGTTTAAAAAGGCAAATTGCTTTAATTATGTTTTTTGTATATTACACTAAATTGCATTCCTGGGTACATCCTTACAGGATAATATTTTACTTTACAAATATTCCTTGATTCAATGGGCTATCTTTACAGATTTTTTTGATCAAGTTTATAAGAGATATTGGCCTATACTCTCCCTTTCTTTTTTTTTTTCTTTTTTTTGCGGTACGCGGGCCTCTCACTGTTGTGGCCTCTCCCATTGCGGAGCACAGGCTCTGGATGCGCAGACTCAGCGGCCATGGCTCACGGGCCTAGCTTCTTTGCAGCATGTGGGATCTTCCCGGACCAGGGCACGAACCCATGTCCCCTGCATCAGCAGGCGGACTCTCAACTACTGCGCCACCAGCGAAGCCCTGTCCCTTTCTTTTGATGTCCTTTTCAGCTTTTAAAATTAATCTAGCCTCATAAATAAGTGTGGGAGTATTTACTATTTATTTTTATTCTCTGGAAAAAATTGTGAAAGACTGTCTTTCTTAAAAGCTTGGAAGAATTCACCAAAGAAGCCATCAGACCTAAACTTTACTGGTGAGCATGTTTTTCATTAATGACTAAATATTTGTAAAGATTATTCAACTTTTCTAATTCATCACATGTCAATTTGGGAAAATTTCGTTTTTCAAGGAATTTATCAATTTCATCTAATATTGGCATAAAGTTCTCCATAGTATCATATTATCATCTTTTTTGTATGCTTAGTATTTAGAATGATGGTAATTAGGGTTTTCTTATTTCCTTCAGTATTGCTAGGGGCTTCTCAATTTGATTCACCTTGTCAAAGAATCAAACTATTTTATTTTTAGATTATTTTTTGCCATATGTCTCTTTTCTACTTTTTCTGTATTTCTAGAAACTATTTTGATATTGTGTTCTCATTTTTTTCTATGTTCTTGGAGTTTCCATGTTCTTACTGTTCCTTTGTTAACTTCTTGAGGTGAAATCTAAACTATTGATTTTCAGTTATTTTTCTTTTTTAATACATGTCCTTAAAACAATAATTTCCCTTTTAAGCACTGCCTTAAATATATTTCACAAATATTGATATGTCTCATTTTCATTTATCTAAAATATTATCTGATATCAATTTTGACTTCCTAACAGATGCAGGCTTCCCTGGTGGTGCAGTCGTTGAGAACCCACCTGCCAATGCAGGGGACACAGGTTCGAGCCCTGGTCCGGGAAGATCCCACATGCCATGGAGCAATGAAGCCCATGTGCCACAACTACTGAGCCTGCGCCCTAGAACCCATGAGCCATAGCTACTGAAGCCTATGTACCTAGAGCCCATGCTCCACAACAAGAGAAGCCACTGCAATGAAAAGTATCCCCCACTCACTGCAACTAGAGAAAGACTGTGTGCAACAACGAACACCCAAAGCAGCCAAAAATAAATAAATGAAATAAATAAATATAAAAATCTAACTGAGACAAGAATTATTGAGAAATGTATGGATTATTGTGCATACATTTGGAAAATTTTACTTCCTTTTTTATATTAATTTCTAATTTAATTCCACAGAGGTCAGAAATATATAAAGATTGATTTTAATACTTTTAAATTAGCTAAGGCTTGCTTTCTTGACCAGAATGTGATATTTTTTTGTTAAACATCCCATGTACGTTCAAGAAGAATATTTATTCTACTTTTTGGATGTACAATTCTAATATATTTATGGGTTAAGTCAAATTCTTAAAGAATGTTATTCAAATATACTTCCTTACTTTTTCTGCTAACTTAATCAATTATCATGGGTGTGAATATGTTTATTTCTTCTTTAGTTTTGTAATCTCTTGATTACAGAAATGTTAATTTTAAGTTATATGTTTTATACTATTATTGTTAAATTTTAAATTTTATGCTATTTTATTTTATTTGGTTCACACAAGTTTAGAATTGTCTTATCTTTCTCTCAAGTTGATGATTTAATCATTAAGTATTACTCTTCTACTCTACTAATGCTTTTTGCTTTAAAGTCTGTTATTGGATGGTGTCTTCATGGTATTACCCACCCATTCTTTTAATTTCAACATATCTGGCTGTTTGTCTTTGGAGTAGTATTTGTATAATTGTTATTATGATTTTTTTTTTTTTTTTTCTGTATGTGGACCTCTCACTGTTGTGGCCTCTCCCATTGTGGAGCACAGGCTCTGGACGCGCAGGCCCAGCGGCCATGGCTCACGGGCCCAGCCGCTCCACAGCATGAGGGATCCTCCCGGACTGGGGCACGAACCCGTGTCCCCTGCATTGGCAGGCGGACCCCCAACCACTGCGCCACTAGGGAAGCCCTATTATGATTTTTTTAAAATCCAGTTTGACAATCTGTCTTTAATTCAAGTCTTACTTTTATTTACATTTAACACAAATGTAATATAATTGTGAATAAATCTATCATTTTGCTATTTTAACATTATACTATAATCTCTACTATTCTTACTTATTTGAAAGTTTATAAATATTGGTATAAAATTTCATGTTTCTCCTATATGTATCAAAATATTTCTAGTTTTTAATCTATCTACAATTTTACAATAATTATTTTGCAGGCAAAATTAAGGGCTAAAATTATCATTAAATATTGAAGCAATTTTCTTTTGAAATATTAAAAATACTTCAATTTATAGATAAGATTGCAGCATACGAGGTAAATTGGGGCATTTTCACTACAGGTTTCATCTGGAATGTTGTACTATATTTTGCAATAAAAAGTACATTTGGCCTCAATTTCTTGCAAAGAATGCACTTCATTTATCCTGGTGGTTTGGCTGGCCTGGAAATACAATTGGGCCCTTCATGTACTTCTAATCACATTTGGTGGAATACAGAAAGTAGAGACAGGCAATCTGTGCATATATAGAGCTTCAAGAGCTCTAAGGAACAAGTTAATGGAAAAAATTATGTACTTACTTTACACAGTTTTGAACTTCAAGGTATGTGCAAAGGATGAATAACTCAAATGTAACAAGGAACAATGAAGTCCCAGACACATCCTTTATAAAATCCTAAAGGCTAACCCCAAAATTGTTTCTGTCCTGAAAGAAAATGTACTGGAATTTAAAGTATGGAAATTAAATAATGTACAAATTTCTATACAAGTGCACCTGATCTTTCTAACAATAGAGAAAAATAAATTAACTTTGTAAATAATCTTCCTAGAATGTGTCATTTCTGAAGCTTTTTCCTCTAATCCTTACAGTAACTCCATGAGAAAAACAATTAGAAATGACAGATAAATCTTTGGATTTAAAACATTTTCTCAAAATGTTCACAATAATTTTAAAAAAACTTTCACAAAGTATTGAAATATTAAGATACACATGAGAAATACAAAAGGTCAAACCTCAATATTAAGAGATAAGCACTGCATCAAGAAATAAATGGCTTGGGTATATCCTTGGGGAGTATACATGCGTATGTGCGCGCGCACATACACACATGTATATATTCATATGTATGACTAACAAATATTTATTAAGTAATTAATATTAACTAAGAATTGTTTTTAATATTTTATTTAACTTATTTATTCTTCAAAATAATCATCTAAAGCAGGAGATATTTTTAACTCCATTTGATGGAAGAGAAAAACAGGCAATGAAAATTTGAATAATTTGCCTGAGTCACGCAGGGATTAAATAAAGACCTGGAATTTGTACAAGCAAGCAAGCTTAGAGGGACTTCCCTGGTGGTCCAGTGGTTAAAACTTCACCTTCCAGTGCAGGAGGTGCCAGTTCGATCCCTGGTCAGGGAGCTAAGGCCGCACAAGCTTTGCAGACAAAAAAACAAAACATAAACAACAGAAGCAATATTGTAACAAAATTCAATAAAGACTTTAAAAAGATACACATCAAAAAAATATTTTAAATAAATAAATAAATATATGGGAAAAATGCAGACAAACAGAGGACACTCATGGGGGAAAGTCAGCACATTGATTTCTAAGCTTTCTTTTTTTTTAAGATAAACTTCTTTTCTTTTTAAGTCTTTATTGAATTTGTTACAATATTGTTGCTGTTTTTTTATGTTTTGGTTATTTGGCCACCAGACGTGTGATCTTAGCTGCCCAACCAGGGATTGAAACCATACCCCTGCCCTGGAAGATGAAGTCTTAACCACTGGACCACCAGGGAAATCCCTTCCCAAATATTTAATTAGATTACTCTGTTCATATTTCACAGCATTTATTACTTTATCTTGTTAAAACATCTATATAATTATATTTAGAATATGTTCCTCTATGATTCCTTATTCTTTGTACTTGCTTACTATATCTTTTGTCAACATTGCATTTTTTGTTTGTTTGTTTTTACCTTACTTTGCTGTTTTATTTTTTCTATGTGCAGGTACTGTAGGAGTAAGTAATTGATGACCTGCTCTTAGATTAATCCACTTCTATTTGGTGTCATAAGTAATGTGATTTGTTTCACTTCTTTAATCTTTTTCCATGTTTTTTAAAATGTCCTCATATATATTTTTTTCATATTAGTGAAGTGAGAGTCGTAATTAGAAATAAATAACAATTATCTTTTTAAAACATAGTTGAATCATGGCCTGTGGGCCTGTGTTAATAATTAAACTTGTTTTTTCAGAATATGTGTGGACTGATCTATGACATTGCTTTAATTATAAACTAAGCTTTTAAATCAATTATCTATCCATCTATCTGTCTATCTCTGTGTCTGCCTGGCTCTCTAGCTATCTTGCTCTTCACTGGTAGCAACCAGGCTTTGTGTGTTGATCTACTCATCTGAGTCATCCAGGGAATCTCCACTTCTCCATCTATTTGCAATGTCACAATATCTGGATGGAAAAGAATTAATGTGCTTCCTCAAATCATTTTAATTAATTTTTTTTATGTTATGAACTATAGGCAAAATATGTTCAACATAATATTAGCTGGGGGATATTCAAAGACAATGAAATAAACTGTATTATAGAGGTCATGCTTTCAACAAAGAGACTGAAAAGTTATTTTTTTAAAACCTATTTCCTTATTTATTTATTTATATTTTTGGCTGTATTGGGCCTTCTCTGCTCCACGCGGGCTTTCTCTAGTTGCATTAAGTGGGGGCTACTCTTGTTTGAGGTGTGCAAGCTTCTCATTGCAGTGGCTTCTCTTGTTGCAGAGTATAGGCTCTAGGCACGTGGGCTTCAGTAGGTGCAGCACCTGGTCTCAGTATTTGTGGCTCGCAAGCTCTACAGCGCAGGCTCAATAGTTATGGTGCACAGGCTTAGTTGCTCTGCGGCACGTGGGATCCTCCCAGACCAGGGATCAAACCCGTGTCCCCTGCATTGGCAGGCGGATTCTTAACCACTGTGCCCACTGAACCACTTTCATGGGAAGTCCCATGAAAAGTCATTTTTTAAAGAAGTCTGAGAAACAGAATTCTGATGGACCAGTGAGATATGATAAACTGTTTTTAAAGTAGAAAAAACAAATTATAATCATTAAATAAAAAGTATCATGCATTTAACTGACACGATAAGACTGCCCAGGGGGTTTCATTTGCAGATGTAAGGAGAGCTTCCAAAAGGAGCTGGCATTTGAATTGAATTTTGGAAGATGAATACTATTTCTCTGGGGATTTTGGTCTGATGGCTTGACCACCTTGAAGTATGCCAAGTGCCATCTTAATTTAGATAAATTTCTAAATAGACCTATATCAATTCAGCTATTTATTTAATTTTCATCAACACACCACCAATTTTAAATTAGATGAGTGAATTGTTGTCCAAATTGATACTTAACCTTCCAAAACACCAGGTCATGTTACGGGTACTTTGGATGATTAAAGAAGTTCATGCTTTGTAGCATAAAATGACAGCAAGTTGACTTTTTCTTCATTGCCTTTATCTGTGAAGAGGTTTATGTTTCTTTACAAGGTTGTTAAAGTTTTACCAATCTCTGCTCACTGTGGCTTTCTCTCCCTTACATTTCCCAAGAGGAATTTAGACCATCTGGTTCTAAGAGATTGTGCACTGTTACCTTCCTAGTGCGTTCATCTTGATAATAAACAGTTATATACGAGACATTTTAAAAGCTTGCATTTGGCATCACAAATTCACATATAAGTGAGTTTCTGTTCTTTACACTAACATTTTGCAAATACCTTTCTTGTTGAAACATGCCATTGGGAAAAACAATCTGGTTTGCTAATGCTATAAGCTATTTAGAGGGTAACTTCTGTGTTTTATGTGCATGGTTTAGCTTATATCTTATCATAGGGGAAGCAAAGAGATTATCTGCTCCAGTGTGTTGTTATAAATGCAGTTGCAGAAGAACTGACAGCTGACCTATTTTCTACTAACTTAAAAAAAAAAAAAAAGCTATGTTAGAGTGAAGTAAGATGGATGCTATCTTAAGTGTTGATGAATAATATGGTTAAAATTGTGGTAAGATTCCTTTAAATAAATTAGATTTATCTTTTCTTTTGATTTTTCATTCTCTCTCTCTTATTGTGTGATTTAAATTGTTGTAATTTAGGTTTTTTCTTTTTAATTTTATAACTATTTTTTTTTTCTGAATGAAAATGTTAGAAAACCATGTCTGGAATGGATAATTGCAGTTGATTGCACAGGATTTTCCAGTAAGTGTTTATAAAGAATATTGACCATATCCATTAACTGAGAGATTGTCTTGATTGGCAAAGGAGAAAGTTGTTGTCAATGCAAAACCATCTTCATTAACTCTACAAATGAAAGCAAGAAGATAATAGATAACCTTGAAGTTTTCATTTATGTCTTATTCCAGGGTTTCTAAGGGCAGAGCAAAGACATTTACCCCCGATAAAATGTAGAATCACAGGCCCTCAGAATGAGAAGGGATGTTAGAGGTAAAAGACACCCATCTGAATGGTGAGCACTGACTTCGCTGTGCATCTGGTCTACACGTTGCACAGAACAGCTGAGGCTCAGGAGCCTTGATTGACTTCCCGTGTAAGCCTGCCATGTTGCATGCTTGCACTGCCAAGAGTTTTATTTTGTTTTATTCTATTTGATTCTTATAACAATCTGGAGAGTTGCCTATTATTATGAACTCCCTTTGGAAGATATTGAAATGAAGACCTAGATGAAGGGATTTTCTCCAAAGCTATACTGTTAGTAAGCAGTAAAGTGTAAGTTGTATGCTTACCTGGAGCTCTTCTTTTTCTCTCAACCATAATAACAAATATAAATAAATGAATTCCTGAGTAGGTACACGCTTCAGGCCCTATTACTGTGTCACAAATTATACAAAACAGGCTTAAAATAACAATTTCACTTTGTTCATAGTTTTGTTAGTGATGAAATTGAGCAGGGCTCTGGTAGGAAGTACTTGCTTGGGACCTTTTGTGTAATTTCAGTCAGATATAGGCTGGAACTGCAGTCATCTGAGCTCAACTGGGCTGGATAAAAATGGTGTATTTATCTGGCACTGAAACAATGCTGCCCACAGGCGTGGCTCTCCACTGGGAGTAGGCATAGAGAAGTGGTTATTTATAGACCCTAAAGCACAGCAGTGTCAATGTTGCTTGGTTTCTTCCGTTCTATATAGACCCTTCCAGAGAAATAAGAGGAAGCTGTATGGTATTTTATGAGCTATCCTTAAAGTTACATAGAATCATTTCCATCATTCTCAATTATTCAAAACTGTCACAAGATCACCCAGTGGCAAAGGGATGAGATGTTAATTGTACATCTTAATAGGAGGAAAGTCAAAGTACCTGTTTACATTGCCAGAATGTAGAATAGAGCATTAAATTCATTAACATCTGTATTTTGTCCAGTCACCAATAATTTACTAAGGACCTATTACTCTCAAAGGAGAGTTAAAGTTATATCATTTTTCCCAGTTCTTTAGGTATATGTGTATATGTAGCCTGTTCTATAAGATTATATACCCCAGGAAGTAAGTGATTGCTGCCTGATGACAAAGTGATGAAAATCCACTCTGGGGTAGTTGCCATTCTCTGTTTCTGACCATAGGCCAAAGGGTGTGTCACTGGACACGGCAAAGGTCAAATGTCATTAACATATGTAGTCTTCACATGACAGTTACAGAATCTTTCCTTTGGAGAACTTCACACCATGTCATGGATCAACAATAATGTCCTTTTTTTATTTCTTGATTACAGAGAACCTCAATTTTTTTTCAGAATGTGATCTATTTTGATGAAATTAGTTAGCTTTTGTGATTTGACTATAACCTTCACTAATTGTTTGACCATGATGTGGAAACAATTGTTTGGCATACTCAGATAAATAAAACTCTGTGATTTATGTCAATCTTACTTTGCCCCATGTTTGGAAAAGAAATAATATTTTCTGTAAGCAAAACTAATCATAAGTACTATAAAATGTATTTACATTTGAGGGGCCATGTTGATATTGCTCCATTTCAGACCAACTGAGTACTAGGATTATTTTTTTAATCTCTATTGGTCCAGTTCATGAATCTGGGCCATGCAAAGGGATGACTGTCTGAAGAAAATAATTTTCTCTCTTTATCTCTATTAATCATAAACATTACACCTTGTATGTTGATTTCTGCAAAATCCTTTTGTATTAGTATTTATATTTCTAATAGTGTATTTCTGCTGTAGCTGTGTATGAAAAATGTCACCCTCCATATCAGTAAACAAAGGATTTTGCAGCCATTAAGCCCTCAGTCACTGCAGCCACCCCCAACTATGTACCCTGAGGGCATTCAGGATGGAGAAAAGCAGGATACTAGCCTTAGATAGTTAAGATGTGTATCAAAGAAATGATTTCAATGAGCCCAGATTCATGCATCTTCCCATGCATAGAAAAATGCTAAATTCATTACTTTGAGATGACTGGTTTTCGTTTTTTAACAGTACTCTTGAAGTTTCAACTACCTGGGTTTTGTTGCAAAACTCCTGTATCTCCTGGCTCCTCCCTTACCTCTTTGGAGTGATCCCCCTTTGGAGCAAACCCTGGGAAGAGGCTGTGTTCTGGGCTCAAGTCCTCAGAAAATTCACCGAATAAACATAATTCTTAACATTTAGGTTGTGCCTTTTTTTTTCAGTCGACATACATAGCAAATCACAAACTTAGTGGCTTAAAGCAACATGAATGTATTCTCTTATAGTTCTGGAGATCAGAAGTCTGAAGTGGGTTTCACTGGGTTAAAATAAAGGTGCTTGCAGGGCTACATTTCTTTCTGGAGGTTCTAGGGAACATTCTGCTTCTTTGCCTTGACCAACTGCTATAGGATGTCCACAGTCCTTGGCAAAGGCAGCGATGGGTGGTCTAGCCTCCCACATGGCATCACTCTGGCACTGCTTCCCTAGTCACATCTTCACTCTGTCCTCTTCAGTCCCCTCTTCCACTTTAAATATCCGTACTTTGTACTGCTCCCCTCCCCCCGCCCCCCGCCCCAGATAATCTAATTTAGGAGAATCTCCACTTAAAGTCAGCTTGATAATCCACCTTAGTTCTTCTTTGCCATGTAACACAAAATATTCACAGGTCCTGGGAATATGAACAGGATCACAGAGCATGAGCATTATTCTGTCTACCACATCTTTGTTCTTGCTGGAATATTTCAGTTCTTTTGCTATCTTTATTGTTAGAATTTATTATAAACTCAAGTCTTCCAAAGTCTAATTCACCTACTCTATCAAACCTACATTTTTTCTAGAACCTCCCTTCCCATGGCACTTGGGTCTCACAATATAAATAGTCTAATAATTAGAAATACCCTGTAGTGAGATATATTGCCTCAGGAATGAGAGATGCTAAAAGGATTCAAGCTTTGATTAAGTTGAATGAGATAATTAAAACATCCTATCAAAGCAGGTATAATTCTGTGATTCTGAGAGTTACATGCTGAGATCTGTATCTCTCTCTCCCTCTCTCTCTCTCTCTCTCTCTCTCTCTCTCTCTCTATATATATATATATATATGAAGTAAAGTATCCGTTCCTCAGCAGATGGTCTGTCCTTTAAAGGATGAGAGTTGAGTCCTATGATTCTGGATTGTAGAGAGGCTGGAAAGTGTCCAAGCCTGTCTGGTCTTAGATAATTCTTTTCCTCTAGGGTGGACCATAGGTTGTTAAGTTGATTTCAAACAGGAATCCTCATGACTCTTCAAATAAAGTTGAATGTGACACAGTTTATCCTACCTGAGTTGGCAAACCTTCATGACAGAGAAAACTGGATAGGATCTCATTTGAGCCTTTGAGCATAGTATTTTCCTCAGCTAGCTCATTTTATTTAGTCAACTTGTCTTTTTTACAGAACTGAAAGTTCTAGTATACTATAAAATAATTGGGGCACTTAAAGAAAATTTAAATATTATTTGCCCAAATTGCTCACTTATGTTATTATCATTGCCACAGAGATGAATATTTTAAGACAAAGTCAGAGACAGTAGAAAGATAAGACAAACCATACTTTGCTCTCTGACAGCAGAAAATAAGTTATTCCACAGTCAGACATCATTCTACTGCTCATTTGGGTCACCCAAGTCCATCTCTTGTAAAACAACATGTTAGTTCAACTTTGGGAAGAGTTTCTGACTTATGCTTTCCTGGATGGACTAGGAACTCCATTGAAATTTATGTAAAATACCTAAGAGAAAAATAAAATGGATTTTCAAAGGGTGGAAAGAACGTGAGCAGAAATGAGTCAGTGTGCCTGCCTATAAATTCTGCTTCCTCTTCTTCAGCAGCTGAAGTTTAACCTTTTATCTTTTTAGTTTGTTCGAAGCAAGAAATGCTTCGTTTCAATTCACTATTCCTAAATGTTCTCAGAAGAGATTGTGACAGACTTTCTCTTTGCCCGAAAATGTTGGCCTTCTGCTACAGAATATTATTCCTACAGCAAAGTCATTTATCTTTTTTGCAAAGTGTGCTAAGCAATTTGTGCACACATACAGACACACACAACACAGGCTTTGGAAGTGAAGGAAAGACAAAGCTATGATTCTGATGCCATATCTCATCTTGTCATTCTTTTCCAGTTTGAGGTTTTCTGGTTTATGTGCTAAGTTCATCTTAGTTATATATACTTTTCCTAACCCACTGCAGAATCACATTTATTTTCTCCCATCAGCTTACAGCACAGTCAGCCACAGTGAAGATGGAATTATCCTGTCAGAAATTGTAACATTAAATTACTCTAGGGAAGCATGCAGGTGCAAAACATGTTGTCTTTTAATGCAAATTCGGGGATTCTAATCCAAACACAACCTCACTGCATATCTACCATGCAGACTAAAAATAAAACTGATACATTCATGATTTTATGCCTGTGTATGTGTATTTAAATTTAACTCAGCTAAAAGCATTACTTCCAGATAAGAATAGAAATGTCTAACATTTTTAATCTTGTTGATTTACACAGTAGCATTCCCTAAAGTACATTTAATATCACTTAATACTTTTCCTAAGTGTTTTCCAAAATCAGAATATGAAATTCAAGCAATTATATTCAACAGTAAAAAAATCTGACAAATGTTGCCATAAGAAAAATTATTCAGGGGGCAGTGGTTTATTTTCTTTGAACACCATTTATTTCATTTATAGATTATTTTCTTCAAGATGAGAAATATACTTACAGTGTTTATGAAATTGTAAAAAAAAAATCCCAAATTATATGCACAACTCATTGTTATGTTATAAATCTCACTTGGTAAAAACACTGAGACATCTAACTGAGGATTCCTTATACTTCTCCTTCTCTTATTGATATAAGATATTCAATATTAGTTATATGAAACCATCCCTTAGAAACTCAAGGTTTAGAAAAATATTCTAGCATGACTATCTAGGAATCACTCCAGATTGTAAAACAATATAGATAATTCATGAAGTCAGCATGTATTTAATCCTGGTGCAAACTGCAACTTCTCCTGCAGACTTTACCCTGAAGTTAAATGAGGAAACTTGAGATATGTTTGTTTGTTTTGTTTTATTTTGACCACAAAGGATATATTCACCCTCTCCCTCTAGGCAGAGTCAAAGTTAACTGGGAGAGAAATGCAGTTCAGCCTTCACAACTCAAAATAGTGATTGGCAAAGGAAGGGAGGATTTGAGAAAATGAGTGTCACAAAAGTAAAGGTTCAAATGAGGTGTGTGTATTTATGTATATCTGATTTTGCAAAGGGGATAACCTATTTAACTATAAGAGAGAGGGAAAAGAATTTTAATTTAAGTGTCTCCTAAACTCCCAGAACGAGAAGGTATGTTCAGAAAAAATTAAAAACAATTAATAAATAAGATGCAAAATTCATTTGCAACAAAAATAAAGACTGATACATATTACTATATCAATATTAAAAGAAATAACTTTTGTTCATTAAAAGAACCCTAAAGAAGGTGAAAACAAAGGAATTCATAGGAATAAGGAAAACAGGGTACAGAGTAAGAGTAACTTTAGAAGAGTGGGAAGAGAGAGATTATGCTGCTGGTTTGCAGTATACCATTTTATGGGAAAATTTTATATTTTAATGGTCTTAGTTTTTACTTAGATTTTAGGTTCACAGGAGCTTGCTACATTTAAAAAAAATAAAATCAAATAAATAGGAGCAAACTTTACATATTCTAGTAATAAGAATGTGGGATAGACAAGGAATTGTGTTTATCCCCAGTTCCTGCCACTGAAGTCAATAAGGAAAGACATAAATCAAAGGAAATAAAATGAATCAAAAGGCTTTTAAATCATGGTTCTGTCAATAATGTTGATAATCAGTAAGTTGAACAATAAATGTGAGAACATTACTCAGAATATTGCACAAAGAGATAAAGATATGAAAAGTATGAAAGAAAGTCAAGAGGAATGGGGAAGAGGATGAGAAGTCCTAACATATATTGAATTGAGAGCGAAGGAGAGGATGGAGATAAAGGGGGAGGTCATATTCAATGGGATAAAAATGGTGAATTTTTCCAAACTTGATAAAATGCATGATCTTCAGATTGAAGAAATACATTAAATTCCAAACAAGAAAAAATAAAATAAATCCTCAGAGAGAAGCTGTAGAACATCACAAACAAGGAGAAAATCCTTTTCAGTAAAGAGAAAGAAGAGGGAGACACTTTCACAAATAAAAGGGAAAAAAAATAGACATTGAGGGAAAATAAAAAACAAAAACAAAACACAGCTAATTACTGAAGATTCTCTATTTTCATTAGTTTATTGTTATGTATTAAGACTTTCTAAATATATAAATTTCCACAGTTTACTCAAAGAAAACATGAAAAAAATATGCTTAAGGCTAATTAGTAATCCAGTCAAAAAAACTATAAAACCAAAAGCACCAGGTGCAAATATTTTAAGTGAGTTTCTTTTTCTACACTTTTAATTAGTAGATCTTGATTGTGCAAACTCTTGCAGTAAAGATAGAAAGCCTCACAACTAATTTATGGTACCGAGGCAAATGAGAATCCTCGTACACTACATTGGGAATGCAAAATGACACATTTGCTTTGGAGAAAACTTTGCATTGTCGAAGAAATTGAAAATGCATATAGTCTACTATCCAGGCATTTCCTCCCTAGATACACCCTGTATGGAAACTTTCACACTTAGTTAAGAAGGATGATTAGCAGACATTTGGTTCTGTCCAAAATGTCCTTAAGTTATTTGGTCCATAATATACCTGGTCCAAGCCAAAATGTCCTTGAAATTTGATCCTATCCAAAATGTTCATGAGCATATTTGGTCTATGCCAAATAGTTTTGGACAGGACCAAGTAAACATCAAAGACCTTTTGGCATGAACTAAATGTCTTATGGACATTTTGGAAAGAACCAAATGTCCTGCAAGGACAAAGACACATATGTAAGGTGGTTTATTTCACCATAAGCACAATACATTGTAAACACATTGTAAACATCCCAAATATTGATGAAAATAGGGGTAGATGTGTAAAATGTCAAAAGTTATAAAATGCAAAACTATACAGAAAATTAAATACACAAAGTGATCCTGTATCAACAGTGTAAATCTAAAGAACATAATATATTAAATAAAAAGCATTTTTGAAGGGATTGTGTACAATACAATCACACGTGAAGATTTTTACTATTCAAAAAGTCACTAATAATTTTTGTGCATGCATGTATGTGTGAGATGAAAGAGAATATTTTTATCCAACCTCAGTAAAATGATTACAAATGTGACCAGAACTGTGGAAGAGTAAGTTTGATGAGGATGCAAAAGAGACTGTGCCACCAACAGTACTGTAACATTTTATAACATTTCATAGCATTCTTTATAAAAGTTACAAGAAACACATATAGAAAAGAGTTAACATTGGCTAAATATATTCTCTATGTTTGAGATATGTCCTAAAAAGTTTTTATATATCCCAACATTATACATACTTAATATACTCTTGGCTCTTTTTTGAAATTATGGTGATAATGTTTAATTTTAATAGTATTATTTGATACAATAAGAAATGGTCAACTCTATCTTGTTATCAGCATGCTTCCCTATAAAGTTACTGATCCATGTAGTAAAAATGTTTGAGAACCATTAGTGTAAAGCATGTTATTTATAGCCTTGAGGAAGCATTTTAATAGGCAATGGTTACTAATGGGGTATATCCCTGGGCAATCTTGCAAATGAAAATCCATAAATTTCTCATTACATCATTTGGTGAGTGAAATATGAACAGTGACCATCAGTCACAGAAACAAAAAGTACTATTTATGTTTGCTTGTGAATTTTACTTGTTGAGTGTTAATTTCACGGATACTATACCTTACATTTGCAATATTTAATGCCTGAATATATTTTATACATGAAGAAGAAAATCAACTCTCAACTTCTTTGCAAATGTTTAATTCTTTTTTTTTTTAATTGTGCTTCATCTAACCCAGAATAGTATTGTTTTGTGTTCCATTGTTTCTACAACATACTTTTTTGACATTCAACCTTCTATTACTTCAAGTATTATGAGGATTTCATTTCTGTTAGCTTATTTAACCTTTTCTCCTCCTCTTCATTCTTTATCGCCCATTCTCTCTCTCTCTCTCTCTCTCTCTCTCTCTCTCTCTCCCCCTCCCTCCCTCTTCCCCTCCTTCTCCCTCTCCCTCTCCATCTCCCCCTCCACTCTATATATATCTGTAAAGAAGATCACTTCTTTGAATGCTAGAGACATTACTTTCCCCAAAAGAACTGCCTAAATTTTCCTGAGTAGCAGCTCTAACACAGACCAAACCTGCCAGTCATTTCAAATGTACTAACACGGGTGTGATGCTTGAACAAGAATAGATCAAGAACTGAAACAAGTAATGATATGTGATTCTGGACAGCAACACGTAAAGGGGAACCAAAACCAAGTTATCAATAGTTAAAGACTGTTGATCCATAATAATAAACAAAGGAGAGGTAAGTCATGGTTACCACTTGCCCAGTCCCAACTATTTGCCCCAAATATGTAGACTCAATGCATACTTTTTGAATGTATGTAGGTAAGATTCAATAATACATGGATTACAGCATTCAGAAAATATGTTGAATTGTCTTTTTTTTTTTTAACTGCACTCAATTTCTACTTGAAAAATGGTGAAATTATTTCTTTTTCTTCCCAATGAGAAAAAAAATGGGGTGCCAAATACAGAGATTTTTATGCTTTTACAGATGATTTCTGCTCACTGTGGAAGAACACCTAGACCAGACATGTTGACCCAGACTACCTATAGAAGAAGCTGATAGACAACAATTTGGTCTGTGATGTCTCTGCCCAAGTAGAGTTGGGATAAACATTTGTGACATTCAAAACCTGCAGAATTACAATGCTTCTCTGTGTATGTCAGGCAAAACTCTCAGTGCACATCTGGAACACAGGACCCACTGCAGATCGAGCACCCATATATGCACTATGGAGCAGAAAGAAAGTGATGTCTGCCACCTCTATTGTTTCCCTCTGCTTTACGAATCTCAATGTAGTCAGTCACGTCCTCTCTTAACATCCCTCACATTGTGAGGAAGCTGAAAGAGCATGGAGTGTGGGTGGTACTACTTAGAAATCTTTAAGGAAACAAAATACACCATCAGTAAAAAGGACATAATTGTAACTTCATTATGTGTATGACTTTGTGAGGATTGTGGGAAATGTGTACATGGGATATTCAGTAAGAACCTGATGCATAATATGTGAAAATCTGAGTCAGACTGTAGGCTCAAAAAACTAATAATTTATATTCTTGTCTCATTCAGCATTTTAAACCCTCTGAAATTATTTCAGAGAACAATTCCTGTATGTATTTGAGGGTTATCCCAAATCTCCTAGTCTAAATGTTTTCACTATTTTATTTCAATTTCTGCTCTGTGATCACCTTCAAGTTTAACCATGTAAGCAATATGGTCTCTGCCAGTTTTTTCTTGACACTAGAGTTCTCCACTGTTATAATATTGCCCTTGTCAGCTTGACTATCTTTCATTATCTGCGTTTTCCATATACTATGTTTGAGCCACACCTGTGAGAGAAAGCTATAATAGACTCTTTGTCTTCTTCTCTAAAAACTAATGGTAAATTTGGACTTTTCCTGCTGCTTTTCAAGTTTTTTCATCTCTTGAGACAATTCTAGTTAATGCCTGTTTTCCCAGCTTCTCACATAGTTAGGCTATGTTCTAGTTGTTGTTTTTTTTTTTTTTTTTAATTTGAGGAAGTATTATTACTTACCTTAAAAATATCTGGGTTTTAGAATTCTATTTTGTACTTCTGGCTTTCTTAATGGTGTTATCTAGTGACATGTGTGATTTAAATGTATTAAACAGAGTTCTACAATTAATAGTCATATCAATCATGAAGGAATCAGTGATGCCCAGTTTTTCTTTATAATCTTTACCAAGAGTGCACAGCTAATGACTGGGAAGCAAGATACTTTCTGATAAAGAGGCATTTGACACTAGCCTCTGGTGAACAGTTAACTCATACGGTTTGGGGTGATAGTGGAAGAAGTATTAGATGCTTCTTGCTGTATGGGATATTTGGAATGTGAGCCAGATTTTATGTGGTCTATCAAGGCTGGCAGGATGCAGGAGACTGTCAAGGGGTCTGTGGAAATTACACATCAGATGCGTATAAGTATTGGAGGTAGAGACTGAAGCGTCTTGCCATTACACATATAGAGAGAAGATTGGAAGCCCTTGCTGCAGTGTTTTTGCAGTTTATTATATTTCAATATTGCATGAATCTGTAACTTTTCATTGTCTTAATTTGATAATGTTCTTTTGTTTTTCAATAAACCACTTCAATGACAATAAATCAAATAAAAAGTAAGATAACACTTAAAAGTTAAGTATTAAATTTTCTACAGAAACTTGTTGATTCGACTGTTATTTGCATGAAGATTGTTGACATGTACCATCCAGCAGAGAAGACAGTTCTGTAACAGAAGCCTAAGCATCTATGGAATGTCTGTAGTTAACTTAAACCAGAGATGATTGATTTAACTTGAGCAACTGCAGACGGTTCATTTACATATCACTCTCTGAAGTGTGACTTTTCATTTAGATCAAGTGAATATTCTTCCAAAATAAATTCACACATTTTATATATGTGTTTTTTTCTTTTTTTCTTTTTTTTTTTTTTTTGACTATGAAGTAACATGACTCTTTCAATGCATTGTTGCCTTTAGCAAGTAAGGAATTTCACAAACTGTAAAAGCAGTATCTGTTTTAACCATACTGTCATTAGATGCTTCAAATAGAAAGTCAGTAAAGTAAGTTCTAATAGGGATGTGATTTTTTTTCCACCAGATTCATGGAATAAAATTTCATTCTCTCAAAGATGAGATATCTGAGATTATTTTTCACATTTTTTTTTAAGTTCAGTAAAAGGTAAATAAAACTGTCCAGTGAGGGAGCATAACCATGGGAAAGGCATCTACCTTTGGCTGAGAGCAATTTCTCAGGAGGCACTTATCTGTGAGTTGTCAACTGTCCGCTGTCAGCTGTCTGCAGCCAAGATTACTCCCAACTGTAAAAAGCAGTACCTCAATTGTGAATGGGGTTCCAAATCCACAACAACCCATGTCCTGTGCTATTTGGATTTACTCCTTTCTTGTCAAAAGACCATCCATGGAATGGGAGAAAGTACAGACTTTGCAAATCTTATACTTGGTAAGAGTCTTGTAACCAGGATATAAAAAACCCTTACAATTCAATGCTAAAAGACAAATAACCCAATTAAAAATGGACAAAAATAACTGAATAGACATTTTTCAAAAAAGGTATACAGAAAGTGTCAAGGAAGCACATAAAAAGATGCTCAATATCGTTAGCCACCAGGGTAATGGAAATCAAAAGCATAAATAAGATATTACTTCACACCCACTGAAATGGCCGTAATCAAAAATTGAGACAATACTAAGTGTTGTTAAAGATGTGGAGAAATCAGAACCCTCAGACACTGCTGATGGCAATAGAAGAGTTCCTCAAAAGGTATTTACTTACCATATGACACAGAAATTCCACTCCTAGTTATATGCCCAAGAGAATTTAAACTGTATGTCCAGACAAAAACTTGTACGCAAATGCTCATAGTAGTGTCATTCATAAAAGCCAAAAAGTGACAACAACCTAAATGTCCCTCATCTGATAAAAGGGTAAATAAAATTTGGTATAGCCATACAATGAATGAGATGTTTAATGACAATAACTTAATGAAGTATTGATACATGCTTTATGAGGGACAAACCTTCAAAATGTTATCCAACATGAAATGGGCAGAAGATCTAAAGAGACATTTCTCTAAAGAAAACATACAGATGGCCACAAGGCACATGAAAAAATGCTCATCACTGCTAATTATTAGAGAAATGTAAATCAAAACCACAATGAGGTATCACCTTTCACCGGTCAGAGTGACCATCAACAAAATGTCTGACCATCAACAAAATGTCAAAAAGACTAAAAAGAGAACTACCATATGACCCAGCAATCCCACTACTAGGCATATACTCAGAGAAAACCATAATTAAAAAAGATACATGCACCTCAATGTCCACTGCAGCACTATTTACAATAACCAGGACATGGATGCAACCTACATGCCCATTGAGGGATGAATGGATGAAGATGTGGTATATATATATATATATATACAATGAATATTAGTCATGAAAAAGAATGAAATAATGCCAGTTGCAGCAACATGAATTTACAAGGAGACTATCAAACTAAGTGAAGTAAGTCAGACAGAGAAAGACAAATATTATGCTATCACTTTTACATGGAATCTAAAAAAAAAAAAAAAAAAATGATACAACGAGCTTATTTACAAAACAGAAACAGGCACACAGACTTCAAAGACAAACTTCTGGTTACCAAAGAGGAAAGGTGGGGAGAGGGATAAACTAGGAGTTTGAGATTAATATATACACATGCTACTATATATAAAATAGATAGTCAACAAGACCTACTTTATAGCACCGGGAACTCTGCTTGATATTCTGTAATAACCTATATGGAAAATAATCTGAAAAAGAATGTATATATGTATATGTATAACTGAATCACTTTGCTGTACACCTGAAACTAATGCAGTCTTGTAAATCAGCTATACTCTAATATAAAATAAAAATTAAATTATAAAAAAGACTATGAGTTGTAGGATTTCATGAAATATCAAAATAGCCAAATCAGTAGAGACCACACAGTACTGCCTAGAGATGGGAGAGTTGAGTGAAATGAGTGTTGACTGCTGATGGGCATGGGGTTTCTTTTGGGGATGAAGAAAATGTTCTAAAATCAGTTGTGCTAAAAAAAATATAATAAATAAAATAAATAAAATTGGTTGTGCTGATGGTTGCACAACTCTGTGAATACACTAAAAAATTGATTTGTACACTTTAAATGGATTAATTATATGGTATGTGAATAATATCACAATAAATTTGCTTAAAGTGTTAATTTATTCTTTAATCAAAGTGTTCAATGAGTAGAGTGGTGCAATATTTAGCTTTTAAAGCTTTTGAATACTGCAGTTTTAAAAACACAACTTACAAACAATGAGACCTACCTGACAGAAATCAGAAAGTATAAAACATCAATAAACTTACAAAATTTAATATTTAAATTATAGAATTATGCTTTAGAATATCTTGAATTGCATGCATATTCTTCTGATAGAACAGCAATATTTAACTAGTTAAATTGTTCAAATGAGTAAACCTACAATCTGGAAGCATCTCAATTTGAATAAATATTTAAAAGAATAATTAAAACACATTTTTCATGAGGTTTATCTTGTAAAAAGTATTTCTTGAAAATGTAATTCAATTACTGACAAAAAAAGTACATAATATGACATTTTGGGCTGGAATACTTATAAATTTTAATTAAAAGAAAACATTACAATTGAAAGGATCCTCTAAAAAGCTGAATTTGCTATAAACTTATAGAACGTCTATTTTCTCAATCCAAAATATATTATATTTTAAAGGAGACAAAGTTGAACTATGTCAAAAATTTTAAATTTATTAGCTGAATAATGAAACTTTGAATTAAACAACAGAAATGTTATGAAATTATAATCATAAAATTAAAATGCAAGATTATAGAATTTAAAAAAAAATCAGTGACAGGGTGTTAATCTATATCTATATCTATATATATGCATCTATATATAGCTAAGAGACTAACTTAATTAATTGTATACCAAGTATATATTCTGTTATTTTTCATATTCAGAAAAGTAAATATAAATGAATTTTTAAAATATTTGGATTCAATATACATGGATATATGTTCTCTTCATTCTTTAGAAAAATGTTTTGTAAAAACATTTTAAACTAAATGCTCTTGAAGGGCCACCAATATAATAGCAATGTTTCATTGATGTACAAATCATCGTTTAAGAAAGCATATAACTTGAGTTTAGTGCCTGCCTTCCCTTTACCTCAGGTGGCCACCTTCAGCTGATCTTGTTCCCCAGCACCTGGAATCGTTTCCCCTCCGTTACCAGTCCTGCCCTTCCTAGTTCTCCTACTCAGTTGGTATCGACCATGCTTATCCCATGACAAGAAAACTATAGCTCCTCTACTTGCGATCCCATAAAGTTTTCCATATTATATGATATTGCTTATATGTGGAATTAAAAAAAAGGGGTACAAATGAACTTATGTACAAAGCAGAAATAGAGTTACAGATGTAGAAAACAAACTTATGGTTACCAGGGGGTATGGGGGGAGGGATAAGTTGGGAGATTGGTATTGACATATACACACTACTCTACATATAATAGATAACTAATAAGAACCTGCTGTATAGCACAGGGAACTCTACTCAATACTCTCTAATGGCCTGTATAGGAAAAGAATCTAAAACAGAGTGGATATATGTATATGTATAACTGATTCAGTTTGCTGTACACCTGAAACTAACACAACATTGTTAATCAACTAGACTCCAATAAAAATTAAAAAGAAAGAAAAAACTCTCTCTGCCTATATCTGCTTCTTTCAGTCATGGGAGAGGGGGCAGGTGGTACAAGGTAACATTTCTGTTTCCTTGATCCAATGACTCCTGCCTCCTTGACAATCCTCTTCAGTCAATTATCTCCTCTTTGACTACATTTTGTACTATCCTCTTCTCATTTACTGACTTCTTCAGACATGCTCAGTTTTCTTTATTCAAAAAACTAAAAGACAAAAACAAAAAAAAAACCGAAGAAACAGCACTCATCCTTTGCCTAAGACATTCCCTCCATCAGTCATCCTAACATTTCATTCTTTCCATCATCTATTGCTCATCTATCATCTAGCTCAGAGTTTAACTTTTAGCTTAATAGCCCTGCTTTCTTACCAACTTCTCATGTACCTAATTTATTTCTGTCATGAATCCTCAGCAAATTGTCAAACTAGATAATATTCTATTTTTTTCAGTTTTATTGTTTTTCCCAGCTTCAATAATAATCTGTTGCCTTCTCCATTCCCTCTTTAAAATCTCACTCGTCACTTCCACAACCCACTCAGCACTATCCTGTGTCTCCTCTCGCCTCTCAGACCTTGCCTTCTTCATCACCTTCATGGGCACAGCAACTTCTCTTCCTTTTTAAATTTAGCCACTGCGTTGGCTTGCCAATTCTATACCTTCTCTCCTTATTCACTAACAAAGGGATCTGTTTTTGTCATTAACTATGGGATTCTACTTAAATCTTCATCTCTAGCTTTTACAGCTTTTTTGATTGGTGCCTCATTCCCTACCTCCAGCTTAACAATTTTAACCATATACTCTGCTATGCGTGTACCCATAATGCCTGCCAATGAAGCACTGGGTGATTTGAATAGCCAACTCTTTTTCACTGCCCTAATCATGTCAACACTGGAATTTTCTTTCACTCTTTCTCCTTGTTCTCTTGTCCTTACTTCTGTGTTCAACAATATCAGGTCTAGAATAATGTGCACTTAAATCTGTCTCCCTCCCCATTTCCAATGCCACCTCCGAGATTCAAGGGTTGTTTCTCACTCAGATTTCTGTGCAGTGAGATATCACTACATTAAGGGGATTTTTAACTTGGGATAGAACGTATATATTTGTAATAATAATTACTTGTGCATATTAAACAATCATTTTCTTCCTTGAGTCATGATAATAGGAGGAAGATGAAGATTTTGAAAGGAAAATGGCAAAATCCATAGATAAAGGGGTCTACTGCTGAATCTTTCTGGGACTATAATAAAGTTCTTTCTCTTTTTAAAATTTAGAGTAAATTTATTAACGGTGACACTTGGATGCTTGCATTATTTTCTTTCTTTTTTTAAAAATTTTCTTTTTTCTTTCTCCCAGGTTTATTGAGACATATTTGACATATAACATTGTGTAAGTTTAAGGTATACAATGTGATAATGTGATACACATATATATTGTGAAATGATTACCACAATAAAGTTAACCTATCCACCACCTCACATAGTTTTGCTTTGTGTGTGTGTGTGTGTGTGTGTGTGTGTGTGTGGTAAGAACATTTAAGATTTACTCTTTTTTTATTTTTTTTACATCTTTATTGGAATATAATTGCTTTACAATGGTGTGTCAAAGATTAACTCTTTTAGCAACTTTCAAGCCTAAATTTCAGCGTTGTTAACGACAGTTAACTATAGTCACCATGTTGTATATTAGGTCCCCAGAATAAGAACTTATTCATCTTATGAAGTTTGTATCATTTGACCACCATCACCCATTTTCCCCACCCACCCAGCCCCAATCTACTCTTTATTTCTATGAGTTCAGTTTTTTTAGATATCACATATAAGAGAAAACATACAGAATTTGTCTTTCTCTGTCTGACTATGTCACTTAGCATAATGCCCTCAAGGTCCATCCATGTATAAAACCGTATTGAAGATATATATCCACCATTTCTCTGATAGTGAACTTGGGAAGAATGATGAAAATTACATGATGAGTAGAAACCAAATATATCATTGAAGCAAAAAAGTGGGAAAAGCTTCACAAAACTGGGGATGTATGGTAAAACTGATTGTGAAACATTAATTTTGCTTTTTTCCCCTGATTTATTTGTCTCTTTGGCTTTGTTGTAAATAAGAGTAGAAAGATATTTCTTCTAAGGTAAGATATTTTTTCTAAAGCATTAAGTTCTTTGCCAGCCAAACATATTTTTGGTTGTGCATTCAATTTTATATATACTGTTCTTGGAGTGGGACTAATGAGAAAGCAGAGATTAAGGAGTACATGCAAAAGTTAAATCAGAAGAGAAATGCCTTTATAGGTAAAAAGTTGTTTTGAACATATTTGTCTATAACCCACTTTCAGATCCACATTAAAATTACCAACACATAGAGAAGTGGAGAAAGGGGAGTAAGGCTTTCAACTGCACTAGAATGAGGTCCTTCTTTGCTTGTAATCTGTTAGAGGACGGTGGCTCTCGGAAGTCAGTGGAGGAGACTCTGGAAGAACTTCCACGTGACATGGGAGCGATAAGGATTAGAACAATGTGTGGTCTACAACCAGCAGTGTCAGCATCACACGGGAACTTGTGATAAACACATTCTAGAGCCCACCAAGATTTACTGAATCAGGAATTCTGGAAGTGGGCCCAGCAATCAGTGTATTTTAACATGTTCGGCAGGTGATTCTGATGCATGCTCCAATCTGAGAGACAAAGGCAAGTGTGTGAACTGACCCACAAAGAAATATCACTCAGACTCTCTTCTTCCTTGCAGCTCAGTCCCCCCAAAGGGATGCATGGGTGTTAAACCAAAGATTAAACCAAAAGGGTGTATCCAGGGCTTTTGTCTGCAACGAAAGCACTCAATCCCTTACAAATGCTCAACTATTTGAGAAAGAGTTGGAAGTGGGCAGAGCTGAATGAAGAATGGGATGACAATATTCAGGTACGTTTTCTCCTGTGCTGATCAGCCAGGCAGCTTCAGTGTTTTGAAAGGTTCCAACTAACACAGGTGACATTGCTCCACTAGGAATCTGGCTGAGCAGGGGCAGCTTATTCCTGATAAGACCTAAATATTGGAGGCCATTACAGACATAAACACCCAACAGAATTTGGAATAATGTGATCTTGTCTTTTATGAGGTTGTGGAATTGTGAATAGTCATAACTTCAACTGAAAAGTTTGACCACATGAATCAAGAACCTAAAACATATTTACACTTACTGAGTCATTAATTCCACTTACCAAAATTTATCCTGAGGAAAAATTTGTGTCAAAATTGCGTGCAGGACATGTATCATCATTTACAATAACACAATTTAGAAATTACATAAATATATAACAACCGAAGCTTGGCTACAAAAACAAAAATGATACATTCATGCAGTAACATACACCACTAAAATTAAGTTCTCAAATAATTTTTAAATATATGGGATCATCCCTCATGCCATAAGGTCAAATGTCAATGCAGGAACCAAATCTATCTATATCGCACACTCAAAATTGTACACATAAGGTCGTAGAGAGAGAAAGTAAATGATATACTCCAAAAAGTTAGTGGTGTTTATATTTAGAAAAAGGAATCATGTTTCATTTTTATTTTTATCCTTTAAAATAGTTTATATTGCATTTTGCTAAACTTACTTTATGATAATTTAATTATTTTATCACTACTCTCATGTAGTTTTTACTATTTTTATATTATCTTAGTTTATATTGTTAATTTCACTTCTCCACCGTTATAATGCTTTTATCCTTTAGCTAACTAAAGGATAGCTAGGTTTAACCTATAACTAGGTTTCAGTTATTTATCTTAACTGAAATTATATTTTTAAAATTTTTTTCAGAATTAAACGTCTCACCAGAGACTGTTGAGGAAAGAAAAATATGAGCAAAGCAGCAATAAAAAAAAATGATTCCAGAGGAAATTTAAATAGATATTAATAAATCGGGAAAGGGAGATCAATATTTAGAATTCAAGAACTTTGAAATAATAGATGTTAGGAAAGAAAATGACAGCACTGTAAATCAAATATACATTTTAAGAGAACTTGGTAAAACTGAATTAAGAAACGGGCTTTGAAAAAGTAAAAACAAATATTTCAGGTCAACTTAATAAAGAGAATAATCTGTTTTACATTTCAAGGATTAAAAAGGACTCCTGGAAAAATTATTTTTAGGTAAATTCATAGCAGTTTTGTTATTACTTTCTCTTCCACTCAAGGTCAGAAGAAAATGAATCAACAGTTACAGAGTGAAGGTGTGTGTTTGTGGAGGGGTAGGGTATGTCTTTTACATTTTTTTAGAAATCAGATTTTTTACATACAAAAGTGTAATATAAACATTTATATATCCTTGCTCTTATCCGGTAAAAGATGTCCAATCAATCATAGACTCTGTGACTGACCCTGACCCATGATCAGTGAGGCAGACACCCGCTGGGATGGGAACTGTCCCATCTCCCATTCCCTTGTCATCCATCCAGCCCACAAACACCCAATAAGCACCTCCTATGTGTCAGGCATGTTTAAGTACAAGGATGTAAGAGTGGATGAGATGAGCAACATCCATGATCCTTATATTCTGGTAGGGAGATAAATAAGTTTAAAAAGTACAAATAAGTGGCTTAATAATTTTAAATATAGTTAAGTCTTGTTGAACCTCTATTTTGCAATAGCTCAAGATAATTTTAAGTTTATCTTGATACCTGTCTTGCAATATCTGAATAGCATAAATTTGGATCCCTGGTATATTTGAGCTATCACTAATAATTGCTAGCAGTGTGGCCCTGGACAAGTTATTTATTTATCATGGTTCACCAATCAAAGTAAATATCTCATGAGGCTGTTTCAAAAATGTTATCAGATAATGTTTATAAAGTACTTTTATCAGTGTCAAGAATATATATATATATATTCAGTAATATTTGTTATTATTTAAAGGTACTTCTACCACGACACAGTTAAAAATTACTAATAATAAGATGAATATGAGAAAATAAATTTTGATATTGACTGAAGCAACAGAAACCACATAAAGCAACACTTAATTTCCCTCCTGTTCCCTTCATATCTTGGTGCAAATGGAAGAAGAATAACCATTCATCAACATGAAAGGGCGTGAGTATGTGGGTGGGCTGAAGCAGCTGTTTTCTTCTGAGCACCATCCAATGTATTGCATGTGATTTAGTTAACTTATCCAGACATGAATAAATATCGTTCCTATGTGATTTTTATGCTCCAAAGAAAATGAAATCAAAAGGGCCAAAAAACTATGATTCCTACACATCTTGAATCACCGCTTTCCTATTATCATAAACACAGAGCTAGAAAATGCTACCAATCATAAAAGCTCAGATAAGGAACAAAGTTGAATGTAAATTACAATGACAGGGTCTGATTCTGTAGTTGAAATAGAAGGAAGAGTTGTGGATATCTCGGAAAGGTCTATCACCAAGTGTCAAAAATGATTACACAGATGGCAGGGAGGAGCTATCACACAGAATTTAGAGGGACTAGAAGCGGCGTGATGACGGAGTTTTCATAACTTGTGTTTAGAGTCTTCCTAGTGCTGAAGAAAGTTTAGAGGACAGACGAATTCTTTAGCTATAAAAGATTTTAAGGAGACAGCTCCTGTGTTTGTTCAGAAGTGAAGAACAGAAGCCTGTGCATGATGGTCTAGAAAGCAAAGAGATAAAGTCAGGGAATGTCTAATGTGAAATAGGCTTAAAGATATTGACACCTTGCCGGGAAAGGTGATGATTGTGGCGGGGCCATGGAAAGTGGTCCGGGTGAGGGGCTCTGTGCATAGGAGAATCTGGGGCAGGAAAAGGGGAGAGGTGTCTCCCAAGGAAGAGGGTAGCAGAGGGAGAGCTATAAAATGTCACGCTCAGGGAAAAGGCCTTAGATGTCATTCAGGCTTGACTTCCAAGATCAGTTAAAACTCTGCTCTGTGTAAAATCTTGCAAAAGTTGCTTAACTTCTCCAAGGTCATGCATAGTCGATCATGAAAAATAACGCTCTTTATAGACTCGTGAAGAATAAATGAGTTGATGTATCATGACCAGAGTACAATGACTCCCATATATTAAGCTCTCAGTAAGATGTGGTTGTTATCACTATAATTACTGCTATTATGATGATGATGATGATGATGATGATATGGGTGCCATGTTGGAAGTACGGTGACTGATTTGCCTCCTTCATAGTGGTTAATGGACAGGTCCTATAAACTGGAAATGACATCATGAGTCTTGAATATGGACATTAAAGAGTAGTCTGTTAGTCCCCTCTAAGATGTCTTCATTTTAAATTCTGTGATCTGGCAACTGTTACTTAAACCCTTTTCAGAAGCCTGCCTGGTGGAAGGCTAACTCTTCAAACGCTAAGCCAGCAGCACAGAGGTGGCCTGATAAGGAAGTGCAAGGAGCAATCCTATTTCAGAGGAACTGGTATTTGACAAGCACCTGAAGTCCCAACTTGGCTTTCACTGAAATCTAATCATTTCCCTGATTGCTTTCTAATAGCTCTGAGATGAAGCCCAGAGGGCTGCTGGCAGCTCCCTGAACAGGAGCACTGAGCTGGCAGCACAGATGACCCGCTGGCTCCAACTCCAGAAGGCCTGACTCAGCAGTGAGAGCAGCAAAGACACGGGGGCTGCAATGAATCACATTTTTTTTTTTTGTGGTACGCGGGCCTCTCACTGTTGTGGCCTCTCCTGTTGCGGAGCACAGGCTCTGGACGCGCAGGCTCAGCAGCCATGGCTCACGGGCCCAGCTGCTCCACGGCATGTGGGATCTTCCCGGACCGGGGCACGAATCCGTGTCCCCTGCATCAGCAGGCGGATTCTCAACAACTGCGCCACCAGGGAAGCCCTGAATCACATTTCTTAAATGAAGACTCTGTCTTCCCCACCTGTTGTTTCACTATTTTTCTTCAACGATACAACATTCCCATTTTTATTCTATTTATTTAGTGAAATTTTAACTTTCCTTTCCCAAAGAAATCTAATAGAGTTGTATATCATAATGTGGACATTTTAGAGAGAAACAGACACATGAGGTTCATACAAAACATTTAGGTACTTGGTTTACTTGGGTTCAAAGGCCAGTTCAACTATGACTTGTCTTCCCCTGAAAGGAGACACGGGTTCGAGCCCTGGTCTGGGAAGATCCCACATTCTGCGGAGCAACTAAGCCTGTACGTCACAACTACTGAGCCTGCACTCTAGAGCCCACAAGCCACAACTACTGAGCCCTTGTGCCACAACTACTGAAGCCTGTGCACCTAGAGCCCATGCTCTGCAACAAGAGAAGCCACCACAATGGGAAGCCCATGCACTGCAACAAAGAGTAACCCCTACTCGCCACAAGTAGAGAAAGCCTGCACACAGCAATGAAGACCCAATGCAGCCAAACATAAAATAAATAAAAAAACCCAAAACAACAACAACAAAAAAAACATTTAGACAAGAGCTCACATGTTCTGTGTTAGTGTTAAGGAAATATTTCAATTTTTTTTCTTAGGAAACACATGTACGTGAACATTGATTGTTTATCTTATCAACATCAGAGCACTCATCAATAAAGTAAAGAAACTTCTGGTAATGAACTCCACCACCAGTAAATCAGTGTCAAGGTAATTGGAGACACATCAAGGTGCCTGGGTGCCTTTACTAGGTGAAGTAAGAAACCATTCTGTGCTTTCATTTTAAACATCCCCAAAGTTGAAATACCACCTAGTCACACTTTCTGAAAGCCCTGAAATAACAGAGCAATCACTTTCATTTCAAAAAGAGATATCATGATCAAACTTAAAATTTGATCCAATGTATGAAATTTACATCTTTAACTGCAAAAAATGATTTATTTAGCCAAAATATGCATCATTAACTTAACAGTTTACTCCAAATGGAATAGTTAATGACATATTCCCCTTTTCTAAATCATTTGACAATATCAAATAATCAGAAAAGTTTTTTGTGCTAGGGTCTTAAAAAGGTAAAACACTATCTTTTCCTAGACCACTGTAACTTCACAGAATGCTTTTCATTCTAATTTGATGGTTTTGATGCATTTTGGGCATCTTCAACAAAGCTTTTGATTGTCATAGAGTGTTATTTATTTATTTATTTTTGTCACAGGTCATGATCTTGTCCAAGAAGACGATCTCTATTTCTCTCACCCTCAAGCAAAGAATTCCCTACCAAGTGTCTTAGTTTTTGATCATTGGAATGGAGGACAGTTGACTACAATTGTCCAGTTTGTTTACCATACTTATTGCAAGAAGATCCTAAGGGAAAATCTTGTCCATTGTAACATTTCAAATTGTTCTACTTTGTGGATCCACTTTTACCCTGACTCTTAACTGGTTTGTATTTAAAATGGAGATGGAAATCCCTTGAGATACATTTTTGAGGTTTATGTGCACAGAATGAAATTCTTTTGAACCACAGCGAATAGATGCTTTGCTAATGGAATCCTCTGTAGAAGCCATATTGATATTCTAGCTGCCCCAGTTTCAGTATGTGTCTGCTTATATTCAGACGTAAAGGAAGCATTTATATCTTTTTGAGAGATAACATAGTATTTACTTCTCTGGAAAAAAAATAAACAATAAGAGAAACAACTAACTAATTACAGCAAAAAGAAGAATATATTCTAGAGTAGCATTATGCATTCTACTCTGCACGTAGGGAAGCATAATTCTAGTCAAGTATACCAATCACAGACAATCACCAGCTAGTCAAATATAGGCCATTTCACGTGGTACAACTTATTTTCATTGTTCATGAGAGCACTTAGCACAGAGCAGGGCTCAGAAAATGCTTGTTGACTGAATACTCATATGTTAAGCACCTGCCATTCAAAAATTTCCTAAAATCCTGAATTAGAGGGATGCTTTCCATGAGCAAATTTCACTTGGCTTTCCGGTTTCTCCCAGACTGAGTTGCTATATTTTTTGGATTGCATTTTCCAATGAAATGCTCACAGTTTGGTTTTATTCATTCATTAATTCCATAAATATTTGTTAATTGCTTATGACTCTAACACACTATGTTAGATGCTAAAACGATAATTCTGAGTAGGACAATTGTGATGTCTACCTTCACGGATCTTAGATGCAAACAGAGGAAAGAGAGGCAGCTAAGTAATTTTATAAATTTATGTTCATGATGAATTCTACAGAGAAGTATGTGAGAGTATATAAAAGGAAACTGATATAATCTAGCAGGCTACAAGAAGACAAAAATGGAATAGGAATCAGAAAGAAGCTAAACAAAGGTCAGTGTGTCTGGAACACAGAGGCTGAAGTTGAACTGGGACCAGGTAAAGTGTACAAACAGTCAGATGTCAGATCATGCAGAGACTTTATGGTCAAGATGAAATGTGGTGCTCTATGCTGATAGCAATGGAAATATGTTAAAGTAATTAAGCAACATCAGAGCACTCATCAATAAAGTAAAACTTTAAAATAAAATCCATGCTCTTTATAGCAACAAAGAATCAGATTCCAGAATGCACTCAAGAAAAGAGTGGGTAGGCCACCACGGTAGTTGCAGCAAAATGATTTGGACTCAGAAAAGGTAGAGCTATGGAATGAATGTTTGTGTTTTCCCCAAAATCTATATGTTGACATCCCAATCCCCACTCCATGTGATGTTATTTGGAAGTGGGACCTTTGGGTAGCAACCTGATGAATGGGATTTCTTCTCTTATAAAAGAGACCCAAGAAAGCTCTTTTGCCTTCCACTATGAGAGGACAAAGCAAAAAGACAGCTTTCTATGACCCAGGAAGGGGTTCTCACTAGGCACCAAAACTACCAGTGCCTTGATCTCAGACTTTCAACCTCCAGAACTATAAGAAATAAATTTCTGTTGTTTTGTAAGCCACTCAGTTTATAATATTCAGTTATAGCAGCCTGAACAGACAAAGACAGATGGAAAAGAGGAAATACTTTCGAGGGAAATTTAGTAGCTGAAGTTGAATGAATCTGGTTTCAATGTGCAGATAGAGTAGAGTTTCAAGGTGTTTCTCAGATTTCTAGATGGTTTTGTCAAAGAGACTGACATCAAGTTCAAGGATGAGGGTTCACTGAGAAGTTCCTTTTTAAACCTATTGGATTGTAATATTTGTGAAAAATTCAAGTGATCTTGTTGAATAGACCTGGGTACTCGATTCAAGAGCTCAAGGTAGGTCGGTGATTTAAATTGTTAGTCAATTGATGTATAACTGAGACTTTGGAGGGAAAGTAAATTTTCTGAGAATCAATAGAGTAAAAAAGAGATTGAACTGAGGAACTCCAATATTTAAAGGTGGGGAGAGCTAAATGAGCTACCAAAGTATATCTTGATAGCAGCTGACAACAGTGATGGTCAACAACTGCATGCTTTTTATAGACTCATTTGCAGGTCAATGTCATTGTTGCCCTGCCTTGAAACTTGCTGAGTTTTATTTAAACAGCAGGTCTTCAAAGTAGAATCGAATTTATCCAAGGTGCACCTGTGAAATTCATTGTTTGAAAAAAATCCTGTTTTCTGAATTTCCAGGCTTCTGAATGTTGAAGTTATAACAAAGAAAGAGAAAATGACAGTTAAAAAAATCTAAAGTCACTTCTTTAAAAATCTAAGTAATTTCTAAACCAGTGTAGAACACCAGGACGCAAGGGCCTGTTGTGGCATCTCTTGGGGACCTACGATAAGTTCTGCAGAATTCTGGGCAAGACATTTTCTCATTTGGTTCCTTCTGCAATTAAAGATGCAAATTCCTGCTGAACAGTAAGTAATTCCCTTTTGCTGTCTTACTGAAATAAGATGACCAGGAAAATTTCACTTGAGGATTTTTTTTTTCACCTTAATAATATTTTAAATAAACCAGTAAACTGTCTTTAAACAATATGCATTTTTATTAAATATGGCTAATTTCAACAAAATACAGCATATATGTTAAGAAAGGAGGTTTCTCAACTTCCACATTATTGACATTTTGCACTGTGCTCTCAGCAGCACCAGAAGCCAGGAGCACTTCCCTTCCCCTAGTTGTGATAACCCAAGTAATTCCAGACATTTCCAAACATCCACTTGGGGGACAAAATTACCCCCAGTTTAGGACCACTGGTATAAAGAATAATGATGAAATTAGCGTCAGGATCCTTCTCCACCTAGCCCAAGAAATATACCACTGTCTTCCCTTTTAATCCACCAGGCCTCTCTTAGCTTTCTTACGGTTCTCCACAAATTGGAGGAAACCAGCCTCTTGAATTCCCCATCTTTATTACTTTAATTTTATCCATAGTTATTCTGTTTGTTTTGCACATTTGTTCAATATCAAACATATTTTCTAGTTGTGTATGTTGTTATAATTTATAAATATTGAATCACATTAAACGTATCATTCTGTGACTTGCTTTCTTCAGTCAATTTTATTTTCCTGAAATTTAACTATGTGTTGTGTGGCTAAATTTCATTGACTTACATTTCTGCATAGTTTTGTACTGTACGAATAGACTATACCTTGTTTACTCATTCTACAATAGACATTTGGTTTGTTTCTAGCTTGTGGGTAATAGGAAAAATTCGTTCCTAAGAACAATTTTGTTATTACATATTGGTAAATATTTGGAAGTTTATCTAGAAGAGTGGTTCTCAGCTGGGGGTAAGTTTATCCTCAAGGGGACATTTGGCACTGTTTGGGGACATTCCAGAGTATACCCTCTGGAGAGTATTACTGGTATCTAGTGTGTAGATGTCAGGGATCCTGCTAAATATCTTACAATGCACAGGACCACCATGTCCCCAACAAAAAATTCTCCAGCCCAAAATGTCAATAGTGTCACTGTTGAGAAACTCTGTCCTAAGGCATATGCCTAGAGATTGATTAGCTAGGTTATCAGATATATGCCTTTGAACCTTAATCAGAATGCTTAATTGCCTTTCAAAGTGTTTTTTTGCATTCTCACCAACAGTGACTAAGAAGTGAAAAAGATTTATACTCCATTTGACAATATTGTATTTCTATTCTTTTATAAATTTTATGGTGTAAACCAGAATTTCATTGTGGTTTGTATTTCCTTAAGACTAATAAAACCAGTTATATTTTGTTGTTACTAAAGTTATATTTGATTTCCATTGTATTAATTACTTCTCAATTCAATGTAAGTTCTATTTACGCATGTTGGATACTAATTCTTTCTGCTTTATATTTGTCATCTCCCAGTTTGTGTCTCCCCTATTCACTTTCATTGTGATGTCTTTTAATGAGCAGTAGTTCTTAATTTTGTGGAATTAAATTTACTAATCATCTCGTTTATTGTTTATACTTTGGGGGTCTTATTTAATAAACCTTCTCTCACCTTAAGGACAAACAATGTTTTCTTATATCTTTAGCTTTTCTTTTTACCTGTAAGTGTATAATCCACTGTGAATTGATTATATATATTGATTATGATAAAATTCTGATTTAGTTCATTCTTCATGCTGAGAATCAATTGATTCAACATTATTTATTAAAGGCTCTGGCTCTGTCCCAAAATACAACAGTTACCTCATTATAACTAAAGTTTTGTATTTTGACTAGTTTCTTTAGGGCTCATTTTTCTGTTCCAACGCCTTGTTTACTTAAGTCTCAGCCAGTAGCATTCTGTTTTATTCCTGGAACTACTATAATTATATGATAGGGCGTTTCCCCAGATTTTCTATTCTGCTTCAGGACTGAGTTGTCTCTTCAAGGCTTTCAGTCCTATAATATTGGGTTGGCCAAAAAGTTCGTTTGGGTTTTTCTGTAAGCTCTTACGAACAAACTTTTTTGCCAACCCAATATTTAGAAGCAGCTTATCAACTTCCAGTCTCCAAAAAAATCTCTTGTGATTTTGACTGGAATTGTATTAAATCTATTAATTAATTAATTTTGAAAAAGTTCCATCTTAAAATATTGAAACCGCTATGTTTTTAGCTTAAGTCTCCTTTAATGAGTTACAGTAGCTTTATATTATTTTCTCCATAAAAGGTCTTGCTTGTGTTTCTTTAGATTTATATTTAAGTACTTTTTGGTCTTCATTTAAAATTTATTTTTGAAATTTATGTTTCAAGCTTATTTTCACTCATAAAAGTTTAATTGCCTGAGGTATATTGATTTTAAGTTCAAATTTGCTAAACTTTCTTGCTAAATTTGCTAATTAATCTTAACTTTTGACTGCTTTCTTTTTTTACAGCCATATCTCTAATGTATGAGGAAATTCTGTTGGCTCTAATTGCAAAATTTGTCATTAACTCTGTGTTATTATCTGATTGCCAGTCACCACGGCCTCTCCCCTAGATTATGACAATATTTTCTTGACTTTTCTCCAGTTACAGCAATCAGCTTGTTTCTTTCACCGGGATGTCAGGTTGTGTCATTTGCCGACTCCAGACTCTCCATGGTTCCCTATTGCATTCTGGATAAATGCCCAATTCCTAATGCTCTGGGAGGACTGGACATACCTGATCCTGCCACTTCTTTTCTGCATCACCTAGGAGTCTCTCCTCCTTGCTTCTCTGTGCAAGGGAAATTGTCTTCCCAGCTCTTCCCAACATGGCACTAGACACTTCGTTCCTCTTTCCCTCATTTTGTTCACATATTTTTTTTCAAATATTACTATTCAGTTAGTTGTTTCCTATTTAAAATTCCCTCCTCACTCCATGACACTCTTGATCCCCTCACCTTACTCTGTTGTTGGTTTTGTGTTGATGCTATTTTTTGATTTGCCAGTTGTATTTCATATCCTTTAACATACATGTGATATACCTTTATTATTTAAGTATCTATGTTATGTAGCTCCCACAAGGGCTGCTATTCTATTTTGTTCATTATATGCTTGGTATTATGGGAGGTGCTCTATAAATATTTTTTGAATTAGTAAGTGACTGAGTTAGCATATTTATTACTAATGGCTTTTTAATATATATCCATACAATTTTTTTCATTTTTTTAATGTAAGTAAAATTTAAGACTATACATGTCTGTCCATGTACTGTCAACAGAATTCCATAGTTTGGAATTTGGAATGTACAGGGAGCTAAAGTAAACCACCCACATCCATACAGCTGATAAGAAGTCACTAATTTATGCTGCTTACTATCCATCAAGTGAAAACATTTACCAAATAATTTTATAGTTTAGTCTAATGTGACATATCGGATCAGAAATTCTTCTTAGAAAAGTATACACTCAAAGTAGAAGAGAAAACTGAAAAGTTATTGTCTAATTTACCTTACATGTTATATCCTAAATTTTCTGTTTATTAGAACTTTCAGTGACCCCAAATAACACATTAAGATCTCTTTCAGAAGTTATTCAATGAAACACGTATTTAATTAGTTAACAGAATACATTTTTAATTGGAATTTAAATAATTGAAGTTCACATGAATATTAAAATTCACTTCTGCTTATCTCTGTTTCTCCTAAAATCCTTGTGTTAAGTTGTCTTTGGAAATAACATTGACTATTAATAAAGTTAGTAAGTACAGAGTCTTTTGTTAAATCTCACACGTAGAAAGGGAAAGTAACTCAGACCATTGATAGTGGAATGAATTAAAAATATAATTTATTACCCTATTTGCTTGTGTTATGATTGACCATGCAATGGAATATTATAGACTTGCTAAACAAAACAAAAGTAAAAAATATGATATATCTCTGTTGTTTTTAGAGTAAGTTCTTGGTCTTGAATTATTTTTAGTTATCCTCAAGCTAGCCATATTTATTTCACTTTATTCAAGAAAGAAATCTCACTCTGTTACTCTTAAAATAAAGAATCTCATTGTAATTTACAAGGTCCACAGATCAGAGGCCAAACTAAAAACAAATTCAATTAAAAACGCTAAGTGATTTTGACATCCCAATTGACAATTAGAACAGAAAACAAAGTTATTTAGAGTTTATGCTAAAATTCTAGCGTGTACCTCTTAAGGAAAACCTACATATGGTATGGTGGGTATTCTATCCAGAGAACTGGAACAGAGAAAAATAGATGAAATATGCAGTGAATAATCATTCTTTCATAATTGGAAACTAAATTGAAGATCACAAAGACCATGGTATTTTACAAAGCAAAATTACCCAAGCAGGCCCTATTTTAAGAATATTTGAGTTAAATTACATGCTTTTAGCTTAATGCTAGTAAAAAAAAAAAAAATTGCCTTTCCTGATGCACTGAGTTGCCTTCTTTGACTAGATGAGACCCATGAAATGCATGAAATTGTGTGTGTTTGTGTGCATGTGTGTGCGTGTGTGTATGTTTGCTTGACTCTCACAATACTCAGAATGTGATTCTGGCCTCAAATTAAGAAAGTATATTTGCTTGTTTCTACTGGTATAACTTTAATCCTTAGTTTTTAATATTATTTTTTGAGTGGGGGGAACTAATGGGTTTGCTTCTCTAGAAACAACTTTTCTCATTTGTTGAGATACACAGTGCAAATAATGATTTGGGGAAACTTTCACATCCTTAGAATATAACATTAAATGCATCTTTGAGCCCCTTATGGTTTATACCTTGATAGTTGTGGATAGACAAAGCCAACCACATTTTACAGTGACCTTCCCCTTTTCCAGCTTAGTTAAAATTTAATATCTCTACCTCACATTTTTTAACAAGTATATTTATTAAGGGTTAAGTTTTATTTACTTATTACAGAAATATGCTAGGAGCTGGGAAGAAGAGAGAAGCATGGCACTACCCATACCCTTAAGGAATTTCAGTCGGTAATCAAGAGTCCATTCTGCTTTCTTCTCCAGGAGAGATGTTATTCTTCAGTCACCAAAGGGAAGTCAAGTGGTATTAAAGTCTTTAGATTGACATGATAGTTGAGATGAAAGCAGAGTGTCATTTTCCAGAATTGTACTCACAGATGGCCAAGACGTTGGAGAATGGTCTAACTTTTCAGACCATTGGAGAAGTGTCCAAAATTTTTACCAAGAAAATTGAATAATTCATGCTGTAGTATGTGATACACCATTTGCAAATCAAGCTTGGTGCTTATTTGCTTATTTTAGAGAGTGAAGTGAAGGAAGTGTGAAATTTAATGAAAACTTCTGGTAAAATATACCCAACATTGCCTATTATAATTTTAATGTCATAACTACTGTCCATGGAAATTACTCAGGAAATAAGTTCCAAGTTTTTGTTTGTTACCTGAGAGATGCCATGTACCATCAACTCACCTCATGAGTCTTCATCTCTTTCACTTCTCTTGAACCACCCACATTCCAGCCAGAGTGGATGTTGTCTCCAGTCACACTGCTCCTTCCATCAGTGTCCTTCATCTTTAAGGCCAGGTGTCTTCTACTCCACAATCTTTCTTGGTTTTGCCCAACTGTAAATAACATCTTCTGCCTCTGAAATTTTGTAGGATTTTGTGTGTATCTCAGATTTGTTAGACTTTGTAAGCTCTCAGAACAAGTGAACAACCTAAAATACCAGTGTGATCAAAGTGTTTCCTTTCTTTTTTTGTTGTTGGAGTATAATTGCTCCACACTGTTGTGTTAGTTTCTGCTGTACAACGAAGTGAATCAGCTATATGTACACATATATCCCCTCCCTTTTGGACCTCCCTCCCACCCCTCCCCATCCCACCCATCTAGGTCATCACAGAGCACCAAGCTGAGCTTCCTGTGCTTTATAGCAGGTTCCCACTAGCTACCTATTTTACATATGGTAGTCTATATATGTCAGTCCTGATCTTCCAGTTTGCCCCACTCTCCCCTTCACTCGCTGTGTCCACAATATTAGTTCATTCTTTGTAACAAAGGTACCACGCTGATATAAGATGTTAATAATAGGGGAACTACAAGGGGGAAGGAGAAAGGATATATGGGAACTCTGTACTTTCTGCTCAATTTTTCTGTAAACTGAAAATTGCTCTAAGAAACAAAGCCTATTCATTTAGAAATTAAAAAAAAATTAAAATGTATTTTAAAGGAAGAAAAAGTGTTTCTTCACAGCTGTCAATGATCTTCACTTCCCACGTGATAATCTAAGCTCTTTTTGTGTATCATACATGATTCATATTCTAGCCCCAATCTGCCTTGCAAATCCTATTACTTCACTCACAATTCACATTTTTTCAGTGATAAACTTCTTGACTACCCCCCACCCATACCACACTAAATCACACCTCACTTTAAGCCCCAACTCTGTATATTAGCTTTGGAGGAATAAGCAGATCCTTAAACTCTTGGGTGAGAACAACAATTTATAAGTCAAGACAGGGTTACAACCAAATCTTCATTTTTCCTGTGTATGTGAGCCTTGTGGCAACTCATTTTATTAAACAAAACTGCATTTTCCATAATTTGCCAAAAACTAAAGTTAGACCTAATTCCATGAGTGAATTATTCTCCAATGCTTGCAACAAACTGTGAAATGAGGTGTAAAATTGAATAAATTTTAATGTCCCTTTTACCTCTCAACATTCTATGTCCTCAGCTATTTTCCGCATTGTAATGAGGACAAGAACATTCTGAGAGTAGGTGTCTGAAGTGTGGGGATTGGGGTGGAGTGAAGAGAAAAGAACTCTGTGACATTTAGAAAACTGTAGTTGCTAATGTCACCAATTTTAAATATGATTATGCTTAGGCATTCACTCTGTACATCCAATGTGCCAAGACGCAATAAAGAGGAAAGTAGAGGTGATCTCTACCTGGTGGTGCTTTGGTCTATTTGAAGAGCATCAGGATTCTCTTCAGCCTGTCAGAGAGCAGGGTTTCTGGGTTCTAATGGGTTTGTGAACCACAGTGTATGCTCACAGTTCCAGAGGCTGAGCAAGTGCCACCACATTAAGTTCTATAGGAGAAAACAAAACTTGCAAATTAAATATATCTTCTCTGTGCCTTCAATTGACCTCAGATAAATAAGAAAGGAAGCAAAGCTTAGTGCAGGAATCCAGTGTGCTCATGAATTCATAGGAAAGATTTAACTGTTAAAAGTTAGAATTTCCCTTGGGATTAACATATGCATACTATTATATATAAAATAAGTAAACAACAAGGACCTACTTATAGTACAGGGAGCTATATTAATTATCTTATAATAATTTATAATGGAAAAGAATCTGAAAAATAATGTATATATATAACTGAACCACTTTACTGTACACTTACTAAAAACATTGTAAATTAACTATACCTCAATTTTTTAAAATTAGGATTTCTCAAGGTAATTGAAGTATTTTTACTAATAGCTTGAAATAACCTTTCTAAACTCACCTTAGGTTAGGAGCAGAGAAGAAGATGCCTTTGTCCCTTGTTTAGAAATGCCATCAAGTTAACCACCCACACATTCTTTATTCAGGAAGCAATATCTCCAAGTGTTTCCTAAGGAAATACTCACAGGACAAGCCCATGAGAGTGCCTGGAGATGGGGAAGAAGCCCAACAAACATGAAGATTCTGTCAGAGCTTCAGCCTGTTTCCACCAGAGAATTCTGGAGTATACATTCCAACTAAAAGTCCTCACAACTTGAAAAGAAAGCTGGGCTTTTGTATCCTCACTCAGGAATGTCATTGATTAAAGGCTGTGGCAATGAGGTAAGGAGGGGAGGAGGTAAGCTCCCAGGCCTTCTGGATCTCCGCTTATGTGAACTGCAAAGTCTCTTCAGGAGCCCTCAGATCTTCCTTCACTGAGAGTTGCATGGACAGACCAAGAGAAGCAAAACGCCCCAAAAGCAGGAGGAGGAACTTATAGAACAGTCAAAAGGACACCAAAGAGATTGGACAGATCACTAACAATATCGCTGCATGCATCCTGTGCGCAGACCATGTGGTTCATCAAGCAGGTCTTCAATACAAATGTATAGAACATATGAATAAACACAAGATCCAAAATTTATGTTGGAGAGTGTCTGTGATGGTTAATTTTACTTGGCAGTTTGGTTAAATATTATTCTGGGTGCTGCTGCCAGGGGTTTTTGGATGAGATTAACATTTAAATAGGTAGACTCAGCAATTAAACCATGTTCCTTGATGTAGGTGGGCCTTATCCAATCAGTTGAAGGCATGACTGGAACAAGAAAGGCTGACACTCCCTTGAGTAAAAGAGAATTCTTTGCTGTCTGACCGCCTTCCAACTGGGATATCTACTTTTTTCCTGTCTTTGAACTTAAACTGAAACACTGCTCTTCCTGGGTCTTGAGCCAGGAAGCCTTTGGAAGGAACTAGTCCTGAATCTCCAACTTGCTGCCTCACCCAGCAGATCTTGGAAACTGCCAATGTTTTGTGTTCCTTGTGGCCAAGTAGGTGGCCTCTTTTGAGTAGGTTTCAAATCAAAATAAGAGATGGGTCCTCCATAGTTTTGGCTTGATAAGGTAGGAAGTGAGTAGTTCTCTTAACCATTACCCATGTTAGTGATTGGACAAGGGCAAATCCTCTAAGCAGAAAAAATAACATTACTGCCAGAGACCCTTTGATTTATCACCCAATATTCATGGAGCTGAGAAGAAAAGAAAGGCAGAGATCAAATGAATATTAGGAGGGACACATTTTGTCTGATCCTTGTGAAAATGAAGATAGAGGTGTAGGGAGGGGGCAGGGTAATGGCCATGAAGAAGTCCAGTCATTGGAACAATGACCATAGAAGCAGAAAGAGTCTCAGAGAGCCTTAGGACAGTGACAAAAGGGCACAGCCTGAAGTACTTGTAAACACGCTGATGCTGGCAGTGTCTCTGTCCTTGGTTCACTGGCAGGTGGAAATATACCACATTTCTTGAGCAACTGAGTACCAAGAACAGCAAAAATATATTGAAAATTCCATACACAGTGTGTGTGTGTGTGTGTGTGTGTGTGTGTGTGTGCACACGCACTCATATATAGATATTGGAAGACAGCTTCTCCTTCCTATTGTGGTTCCTGTCTTCTCTGTCCCTCTGCTACAGGATCTGAAAAAGCTCCTATTATGCTGAGTGCAGTTTCAGGAAGTCATCAGCTTATTCATGGTATAACTATGTTCAACTAGAGAGTCTAAGACATCATTCCTCAGTGTGCCGTCCTGGTCCATTTGCCCAAATTCTGCTCACGGTCCTGCCACTCACTACAGGGACAAAGTTAGGTTGAGCTAAAATCTGACAAACCCCAGAAAGACTTGCCAAACCCTCCCCCTTTGGACAGGAGTCTGTTTCCATATCTCTTGCAACCTGGATAGATATTCACAGCAACACAATAGGATTGTCCATTGTCTCCAGCAAGCTCCCCAATTCTCGTGGGAGGTCAACACGTTTACAAACCAGTTCAGCTTTCTCTGCTATCCCTCATGCACTGCTCTCCTTTCCTTTGGAGGAATTCTATGCTACAACTGGGTTAATCCCCTTTGGGTCAATCTCATTGACACTCATTCTGTTTTTGCAAATTTTTCTGTCACGAGGTTAGCATTTACCTTTGTGGCTAAAATCTTGCGTGTTAAAGGATACCCTGCCCCCAGTCTTCTCTCCTCAAACGTATATACCCCTTCATCTATTCCATTATCAGGTAGAGGCAAGAGTAAGATCTGTGAAGAACAAGAGAATGAAGAGATTCTATGATCCATTCTGTAGTCTGTCATTATGAGCTGAAGAGCTGGAGGGAAAGAACGGCAGACAGCTCTAGATGACATTTCTGATTCTCTGCCAGGGCTCTATCAAACATCCTAAAGGTGTCTTAGAAAGTAAATTTGTATAGATAGTTCCAGATCATGAAGCAAAAATCTCTGATATTTCTATCTTTGAACTCTTAATATCTCCTGTTATGGTGTCAAGTAAAAAAAATATTCACAACCTAAAAGTTGAGAGTTATGTTTTATTTGGTGGGAATTTTTAGGACTTGCCAGTAGGCAGCATCTCAAGTAATTCTGAGAAAACTACTCTGAGGAGGTAGGGGGTAGGAGGGATTTGGGGGGATGAGCAGGTGATATAGAAGTTTTATAACAAAGGGCAGGTAGTTTGAACTTCAAAAGATCATTGTTTGTTAAAGAAAACCAGATATCCCGAGTTAAGGAATTTTGCACTTTTCTATGTATGGGACGATGCAAGAGGCTGGGCTCCCTGAAATCATTCCTTTGATATGCACCTCGGCTCTCTGGGGCCAGTGTCCTGTATTTTCACATCCTGAGTTTCCTTAGGGCTCACCAGCTCATGTTGGAGGGTTGCAATTGCTGATGACTATGACATCCTTTGTTTACTGATATGGCAGGAAATATTCCATTTATGGAATGGAAAGTTATACTACAATGTCAGGGAAAGTTATACTACAGGAAATGTTCTATGTATTAAAATCAGCAAGAAAAAACTTAAGTCCTAAAGCCCAACTGTAAATTAAAAAATTAATATTTTGGTGTTTTTTAAGAGAAGTAATTCTATGACTTTGGTAATTGAGCTAACTTAATTAACAAATCATATTGATTAAAAATGTTTAAACATATTCCTTCTGAAATTCCCCCAAATTGTCAAAATTGAGTTCTTAGTCCTCATAGTATTCCTGCATGGGACACATGAAGATATATTCTCAGTTTCTATGTGTTCCAGAAACTGGAATATCATTATTTAGGTCTCTCTAAGGAAAAAACAAAAGAAGAGAGAGGGCTTCCCTGGTGGCACAGTGGTTGAGAGTCCGCCTGCCGATGCAGGGGTACACGGGTTCGTGCCCCGGTCTGGGAAGGTTCCACATGCCGCGGAGCGGCTGGGCCCGTGAGCCATGGCTGCTGATCCTGTGCGTCTGGAGCCTGTGCTCCGCAACGGGAGAGGCCACAGCAGTGAGAGGCCCGCGTAGCGCAAAAAAAAGAGAGATCTTATAAAAATAGTAACACTAAAGATTAATATAAAAAAGAGGCACTGCTTCCTGATCCTACACTTTGTGGCTGAAGTGCCGTTCTACCAAATGACTCTATTTTTCTCCTTATAAAAAGACATATTCCCCTCATGGTCATATAAATCCCTTAGTCTTTTAAAAGAACTAAACTACAAAGCACTTATAGGGTAGGTAGCTTCCATAGGTTTGTCATCTTTCTTATTTTGTCATGAATATTTTCTTCTATAGAGAGTTGGTTTGTTAAATAACCGATGACATATCTTTGTAGTAGAGGGATCCAATCAGTGCTGATGTTGACTGTGTGCTTCCTACCTGCCTGATCCTGGTCTAAGTGTTTCACCTGTAAACTCTTGATGTTGCCAAAATATTTGCTCCCTGTGCATCTATGCCACATAAAAATATGGAGACAGATATTTAGAAGGTAAGAAATATTTTTATTTTTATTTTTTTATTTTCTTTTATTTTTATTTATTTTTTTAATTTTCTTTGCCAGGCAAACGGAAGACACAGTAGGCTAACACCTCAAGAACTGAGCCCCCCATTCCCGTGGAATTACAGTGATTCTTACAGGGGGTTTCACAGTCCAAAGTGAGTAATAAGGATCAAAATGGTGAAGATCTTGTATTTTTTTGCTGCTTGCATTATTTCGAAACCGTCACCACTGGAGTCAGGCAACCAGGTAATTGGGTCTGGCAGTCCAGTAATTGGGTCTGTTAGTCTCTGGGTTATCGGTCTGCAACCTCTTTTCTGAAATGCAAACAGCTACAAGGGGTGATTTGTTACAAGAGATTACATGGGGAACAAATGCCAGGTGCAGAATGTAAATTACACAGGGCTAGGGGTGACAGATTAGCTTTGTGAGGGGCAAGTCTAACTACAGACACTAGGATTGATTAACTCTTTCAGGCCAGGTTATGTTTCTTCTCTAGCCTGTTCACTGCTCTCTTTATTTTCCTTGTTCTCAGGAGAGGGAAAACTTCATTTCTAGTTTTGCTGCAACATTAATAACTTTATAAAGGTTGTGCTATTATTAGCTAACTTACTGTAAACTACCTTTAAATATTCTAAATAGACACCAGGATATAAAGAAGTCATTACTTTAAGCCACACTTATAAGGCTGGCATTTGACGGAAATGATCATACTCAGGGTGAGTCCATCACAAGTAGCTCAGCTTTCCTTACCTTGATCAACACCAGAGGCATTACCAGTTAATATACTGTCAGAAGTAGGATTTCTGTGGTCATCAATATGATGAATGTTTGCAATGGTGGTCTCAGTACTAAAATTACGACACAAGGTATGAAGATTGGCTAAAATATTCCCCTTTCCTACCTGAATACAGTATAAAAATTTTATGAGCCTTAACGACAGTTCCGTTAGTTTGGGCACTGTATTAATCAGAGTTCTTCAGAGAACATAACTAATAGGATAATAGGATACAGGACATGCATAGATAAATGGATAGAGAGAGAGAGAGAGAGAGAGGGAGACTTTAAGAAATTGGCTCTTGTAATTGTGGAGGCTTAGCAAGCCCAAAATCTGATGGGGTAAATTATCAGACTGGAGATTCAGGAAAGAGTTATAGCTTGAATCCAAAGGAAGTCTACTGGCAGAATTTTTTCTTACTCAGGGGAGGTCAGTCTTTGTTCTAGTCAGGCCCTCAACTTATGGCATGAGGCCCGCCACCTTATGGAGGATAATCTACTTTACTCAAAGTCCACATATTTCAATGTTACTCTCATCCAAAATACATCACTTTTTAAAAACATTCAGAATAATGTTTGATCAAATATTTGGGAACCGTGACCTAGCCACATTGACATAGAAAATTAACCATCATGGGCACTTATCTAGACATCAGATCAGAGGGTTTCTGCTTTACTGATGCTGAATTTAAGGGAAATAGAACCTAGAATATTGTGGCATGGTATCTGCATTACCTTTCATGCAATACTGTGATTGTTGCACATGAAAGGACACAGTGTTGAAACTTTGCCATGTGCATATATCAGTTATATGAATTGTTTAATGTTGTTTATTTGGCAATAAAATATACCTATATAAACTGTGTGGAAGCACTTAGACTGAGATTTGCTTTTAGTTTAAACTAATAGTGAGATTAGAGTATTGGATAAACCAAATCTACCACAATTTGGCAGTTATCATTATGTATAATACCAAGAAACCCAGATTTGTGCTAGTTCAAACTCGCTTTGGAGAGTTTAATGAGTTAATTTATTATTCCCATTTACAGAAAAATAAGGCCTAGAGAGGTAAAGTAATTTAGCCAATGATTAAAGCTAATAAATAGAAGTAGCTGGATTTAGGCATTAGCTGTAAACTCCAACATCTACAATTTTAGTCATGAGGCTAAACCTTTATAGACATTTTTAACTACATTTCATAAGAATATATTACTAACGGAAAATTCAATCGATTTTTTAATGAAAATAGCAAGTTCCAAAGTTTTATGACACTCAGTACAAGGAAATATTGAAAGATGTTATCTCTATGTCCAAAAGATTAAGAGTGTGCAAGATTTTTTTTTTTCCTTCCCTGCATATTCTGAAAGTATTACACCAGATGTATTTCCTTTAACTTTGGTGTATCAAACAAAAAACTGTTTAAACATAGGTGAGGGTTTTATCTCAATTTAAAACACATGCAAAATTCATGCCATAAAGAAGTACTTTTTCTTTTGGAAAGAAATTCATTCCCAAATTATGTGAGAAGATGAATAGTTTATCAAGTGGACTTTTTCTTGAGCAGAGTTTTGAATAATTACTATGAAAGTTCTATGTGAATATTTCTACTGTGAGGAGACCTACACTTTTCTAAGAGAAATGTTTAAATAGTTTCTATGGAGATACCTAGCAGCCAGGCAGGTACCCAGTAGGAATGTTACAGTTTGGTCCTGATTATACTTAGTTTTTCCAGGTGTAGAGAATATGGATGGTCTTTTGCCTACATGAAGGTTCTCTCATTCCTGCCTGGAAAAGCATATGAGAAAGGTGATCTACACTCTCTCAAATTAGCTTAGAGGAATATTGCAGTTACAGAATAACATCTTTGCTAAGTGATTTATAGTCATTCAGCTTCATTTCAAGAGTATAAAATTTATTTCCTCGAAGTTTTAATTTAATTTAACTGAATAATATTTATGGTAGTCATAGAGGGAAGTTGTTATTCCAGAACATGTGATTTGTCATTTATATTTTCCAGTCCTCCAGTGATATACCAAAAACATTCCTCATGTACCCATAATTGCATGACTTTAGATATGCTTCATGTAATTATATGCTAAGCAATTTAATTAGATTATTTGATAAATTATGGTATGGAAAAAGTTAGAAAACTTTTCATGATAGATGACAGCATGTTTGACCTTTACTTCTATCACAGAGTTCCAAAGTATAAAATAATGCATGCTTCAATTCCAAGGTGTACACCCTGTACACAATTCTTTAAGACAGAACTCAACATAATTATCCAAGATTTACGATATGCTTATCATTTTTGTCATTGCTTTTCCAGTCTTTCGTTTGCATTATGTCATTTTTTAAAATGTTCTTAAAAATGTTTGTGTTTACATATAGAAAAAGTCACATTTTTTACATACAGTTCTATGAGTTGTTACAAATGCAAAGATTTGCATAGTCGACACTGCAGACTATATGCAGAACAGTTGTAGCACCCCAAATAATTCCTCATGAAAACCCTTCATGCTCAAACTCCCCACCCCTAACCCCTGCCAACTACTGATCTGTTCTGTTTCTACATTTTTTTGTTTTCATTCTATAATTGCTTTTTATTTTATTTTACTTAAAATTCTTCTTAATATAAGTGAAATAAAAATACCAAATAAGAGGAAATAACCTCAGGAGAGGTTTTCACATAAACTTGAGACAACAGTGTATGTTCCCTGCTACAGAGGACAAATATAAAATTAATTCAACATCCTTATTCCACCCAATTTGGTTAAAATTGTCACTGGCACCATAAACCTGCCATCACATTAATTCCCCTTCAATGTATTATGTACAATGCACATTTTTGTTGTTGTTGTTGTTAAAACTTTTATTTTGAGATAATTGTAGATTCACACCCAGTTGTAAGAAAAGATACAGAAAGATCCCTTGTGCACTTATGGAATATAAATAATGCAATTGAATCTGAAATAACCCTCAAAGGCCAAGTGTATACATGCAAAATGGAGTACAATTGAGAAACCATCCAGTTATGTTAGGATAGGGAGATTTTACAAATTTTTCTCGGTGAAATAAATCCTCATGCACCTGTAAATGCTTTTACCTTTTGTTTGATTGCATACATAAAACAAAGGAAAATAAAACTCCCACAATACTACAAAGCAAAAACAGAATTTGGTGTACGATTTCAATCAAAAGTTGTAAAAGATGCTTCACAGTCTGAGTCTACTTATTATAGACATATTACAGTTGGTTTATCTAAATAATTTAAATGATTTAATATTATTAATGAATATACTTAACAGGAACTTCTTCCTTGCCCAAATTTTAGTCAGGATCCTCTGAGCCTTCTTTTCAATGAGGCCTTGACTTTAGCCTTCTTGTCCATCCTTGTTGAGCTCAGATTTTAGCAAAGAATCCTTCTAAATCTGTTTAGCCAGTCCCCTGCATTGATACTCTATCAAGTCCCCACCTTTGGTGTCTGTCTTGGCCTACCTTTAGCAAGTATCCTGTCAGGCCAGTTTACAAGAATCCCTCTCCCCTTGATGCTCCTTTTAGTAATTTCCATCCACTGACCCCTCACTTTGATCATCGTCTGTAAGGCCCCAGATGCTTTTTCTACCTTCGAAGTAGAGTTCACCTTTATGCTGAAGTCTCTCTACCCTATTGCAGTAGTTCACATAAAACCTGTTTTGCTGTTTTTCACAAGTGTGCAGGGCAAATATTCTTTTATATGCTTTAATGATTATTGGCATGGAAGTTTTCCTACATTGTCTTTGAGCACTGAGTATCAATGGAAGTGTGCCTGAAGTCTTTTGTCACCTCAAGAAAGGAGAGATTTTGTGAGCATAATAGGTTTGGTTAAAGCTCTTCTGGGAGTTCCTCATTCTCCCCAAAATAAGCAGAATGACTCCTTCTCTGCCCTAAGCTTCCATTGTGTGCAGAGACCTAGGAAAGAAAACAGTTAATCCCCACAATCCCCCTCCTATTTTTACTCTCTTCTTGTTGTTGTTTAAAATTTTTATTTTGAGATAATTACACATTCACATCTAGTTGTAAAAATAATAAACTTTTTCTAGTTTCCCCATGGTGGTAACATATTGCAAAACTTCAGTACATTATCATAACCAAGATTGATATTGATACAAATGATGAATCTCATTCTGATTTACCCAGTTTTACTTATATGCAACTGTGTTGTGTTTAGTTTTATATTTATATTTTCTGTAATACCTTTATTGAGATATAATTCACTTACCATAAATTTACCTTTTTAGCATGTACAGTTCCATAATTTTTAGAATCTTCAATGTTGTGCATCCATCACTACTATTCCAGAAATTTTAATCCCCCCAAAAGAACACCATACCCATTTATAATCCCTTCTAATTTCTCCTCTCACCAGCCTGCCCTCCTAAGCTGAAATTTACATTGTGTCTCTCAGGATTTGCCTATTCTGAACATTTCATATTAATGGAAATGGCCTTGTGTGAGTGACTTATTTCCCTTAGTAAAATGCTTTCAAGGTCCATCCATGAGGTCTTTTATATAAGTACTTTATTCCCTTTTATAGCCCCAAAATATTCCAGTTATAGATATACCACATTTTGCTTATTCATTCTTCAGTTGATTGCATTTGGATAGTTTCCACTTTTTGGCTATTATGAATATGTTGCTATAAATATTAATGTATTTTTGTGTGGACATATATTTTGGTTTATCTTGGGCATATACCTAGAAAAGTAAATGGTGGGTCATATGGTAATTCTATGGCTAACCTTTTGCGGAACTGCCAAACTCTTTCAAAGAAATTTGTCTATTTGCATTCCCATCAGCTCTGTTGTGTATAGAGAGTTCTTATTTATCCAGCCCCTTGCCAACATTTGTTATTGTCCATCTTTTCAATGATATTCAAATTAGTAGGTGTGAGATGGTACCTCACTGAGGTTTTGATTTGCCTTTCTCTGACGGTTAAGGATATTGAAATATGCATCATTTCATGTGCATAATGGCCATTTTAATATTTTCTCTTGAGAAATATATCTTAAAACCATTTTTCCATTTTAAAAAAATTGGATTAACTATCTTTAATGTTGAGTAATAATAGTTCTTTATTCAGTCTAGATACTAGACCCTTATCAAATATAGGATCTGCAAATATTTCTTTCATGTGTGAATTTGTTTTTCTGATAGTGCTCTTTGGAACAAAAAAAAAAAGTTAATATTGATAAAGTCCAGTTTATTTTTTTTAATTTTGTTTTATGTTGTTGTGTTTTTAGAGTCATACCTAAGAAACCATTGCTTAATCCAAGATCATGAAGATTTATGCCTATGTTTTCTTCTAAGAGTTTATATTTGAAGTTCTTACATACAGAGCTTTAATCTATTTTTAGTTAACTTTTGTATACAATGTAAGATGGGGACCAGATTTATTCTTTGACACATGGCTATCCAGTTTCTCAGCACTATTTGTCAAAAATATTTTCTTCTCCATTAAATTGTCTTGGCACACTTGTTGAAGATTAGTTGACCTTATGTATGGGTTTATTTCTGGGCTCTCAATTCTATTCCACTGATCTGTATATCCATATATGTCAGTATCCCAATGTCTTAATTATGCAGTTTTGTAGTAAGTTTTTAAATCAGGAAATGTGTGTCATGCAAATTTGTTTTTCTTTTTCAAAACTGTTTTTACTATTCTGTGTCCCTTTCATTTCCATATGAATTTTAGGAGGAGCTTGACAATTTCTGGAAAAAAAAAATAAGAACAGCTAGAAATTTGATAGGTATTATACTGAATCTTTAGATCCTTTAGATAAGTACTGCCATCTTAAAATATGTTTTAAGTTAGTATCTTTTTATTTATTTATGGCTCCTTTATTATTATTGTTTTTAATGCTGTTGCAAATGGAATTGTTCTCTTAATTCATTTTTTTCAGATTTTTCATTGTTAGTATAGAAGTACAAGTGATTTTTAAATATATATCTTGTATGCTGCTGACGTTTTGAACTTGTTTCTTAGTTAAGATAGATCTTTTTAGCAGATATCTTAGTATTTTCTCTATATAAGATCAAGTCACCTGTGAATACATACAGTTTTATTTCTTCCTTTTCCATATGGATGTCTTTTATTTCATTTTCTTATCTACTTGTCCTGCAGGATGATGTTGAAATGAATTAATAAGAGTGAGTGTCTTCATATTTTTTCTAACATTAGGGTGAAATAATTTATTCTTTCATCATTAAGTATGATGTTAATTGCAGACTTTTGTAGATTTTTTTATCAGGTTGAGGAGATTTCCTTTAATTTATAGTTTGTTGAGTGTTTTCTTTTTTCTTTTTTCATGAATATGTGTTGGATTTGGTAAAATGCTTTTCTACGTATTGAGATGAGTACCTATTTTTTATCCTTTATTCCATTCCATTGATGTGTTATTTTATATTAATAGACTTTGGATGTTAAAAAAAAAAAAGGCTTGCATTCCTTGAATAAATTCTACTTGATCGTAGTGTATAATCCGTTTTCTATGTGATTTGATTCAATTTACTAGTATTGTGTTGAGTATGTATATACTATATACAGAAGAGATATTGGTCTGCAGTTTTTATGTGATATCTTTCTCTGCTTTGGAAAAGTTTGTAAAGAATTGAAGTTACATCTTCTTTATTTGGCAGAAATCACAGGTAAAACTATTGTCTGTTCTTCGTTGGAAAATTTTTAATTACTAATTTAATATATTGTCTTAAATTTTCTATATTTTTCATGAATCATTTTCATTAGTGTCATTCTTGGAATTTTTCTGTTTTCTTTGTTATTTAAATTTTTGACATACACTTTTCTTATTTCCTTCTTTTGCATATTTTGTGTTTATTTTGATCTTATTTTTCCATTGTCTCAAGGAAGAAGTTTAGGTGAATTACCTAAGACCTTCCTTCTTTATTAATGTTGTGTTTACAGCTATAAATTTTCCTCTAAACATTACTTTATGTGTGTCTCATAAGTTTTGGTATGTTGTACCTTTAGGCATGTATCTTAAAGTATTTTCTAATTTCTGTTGTGACTTCTTTGAACCATTTGTTACTTAGGTTAGTTTATTTAATTTTCACATATTTGTGAATTATCCAAATTTTCTGTTATTTATTTGTAATTTCATTTAATTTTGTTCAGAGAATATACATTGTATGACATAAATCCTTTTAAAGCCATTGAGACTTGCTTTATGGCCTATCTCGGAGGACATTTAATGAGCATATGAGAAGAACAGATATTTTGATGTTGAATAGAGTATTCTGTAAATGACTATGCAATCTGTTTATACTGTTATTCAAGTCTTCAATTTTCTTGTTGATCTTGTTGATCTTCTTGCCTATTATGAAAGTGGGATTTGAAGTCTCCAACTATTTTTTTTTAATTGTCTACTTCTTTCAGTTCTGTCAGTTTCTTTTCATGTATTTGGGGCTCTGTTGTTAGACAGATCTATGTTTGTAATTGTTTTTAAATGGACTGACACTTTTGACATAAATATCCCTCTTTATCTTTAGTAATATTTTTGCTTTAAAGTCCATTTTGCCTGATATTACTATAGCCACTGCAGTTCTCTTTTGGTTATGTCTAAAAAATTGACACTTTTCTCTGCACTCAATTGTTTCAGATACAAAACCTTTCATCAATCAAATTAGTGTTTCTCTCCGGCTACTTTGAAGATTTTTTTTTTTGTCTTTTGTCTTCAGAAGTTCAGTTACATGTGTCTTGACATAAATTTGAGGGGTTTATCCTATTAGAGATTCACTCAGCTTCTTGAATCCATAGGTTTATGCTTTCTTCTTTCATTTGGGAATTCCTCAGCCCTTATTTCTAAGAGCATTTTTCAATCCTACTCTCTTTTCATTTCCTTGGACTTTCATTATGCAAATGTTAATTCCTTGGGTATCATCCTAAAGTCCCTGAAGTTCTATTCATTTTTATTTATTTATTTATTATTATTATTATTATTTTTCGGTACGTGAGTCTCTCACTACTGTGGCCTCTCCCGTTGTGGAGCACATGCTCCAGATGCGCAAGCTCAGCGGCCATGGCTCACGGGCCTAGCCACCCCGCGGCATGTGGGATCTTCCCAGACCGGGGCACAAACTCGTGTCCCCTGCATCAGCAGGTGGACTTTCAACCACTGCACCACCAGGGAAGCTCTCTATTCATTTTTAAAATGAAATGAAATCTTTAAAATGAAATGAAATCTTCATGTTCACCGATTTTATGTTCTGTCTTTTTCGCTGCACTTTTGCAAACATCCAGTCCGTTTTTATTGCAGTGACTTTTTTTTTCCAAATCATAATTTCTATTTAGTTCCTTCTTCTAATTTGTTTTCCTCTGTTGGGTTTTTGTTTGTTTGTTTCAAGAGCACTTGTAATTTCTCACTGGAACATTTTTAGGTTGCCTGTTTTAAAATCCTAGTCCAATAGTTCCAACATCTGTTTCATCTTGATGTTGGTGTCTGTCGATTGTTGTATTTCATTCAAGTTGTGAATCTTCTGGCTTAATTATTTATGACTGATTTTCCCATTGTATTTAAGTCATTTTAGGTATAATATTATGAGTCTCAGGATTCTATTACATAATTTATGTTTTTAATTAATTAATTTTTTTTTTTTTGGTTGTGTCAGGTCTTAATTGCAGCAAGCAGGATCTTCTTTGTGGCATTCAGGGTCTTTTTGTTGCAGTGAACAGGCTCTTCATTGTTGCACAAGAGCTCTTTGCTGCTGTGTTCAGGCTTCTCTCCAGTTTGGGCACAAGGGCTCCAGAGGGCATGGGCTCTGTAGTTTGTGGCACATAAACTCTCTATTTGAAGTGCATGGGCATAGTTGCCCCATGGCATGTGGGGTATTAGTTCCCCGACCAGGGATCAAACCTGCATCCCCTGCATTGGAAGACAGATTCTTAACCACTGGACCACCAGGGAAGTCCCTATTACATAACTTTTTAAGATAGTCCTCTGTTGCGGTATACCACTTAAGATTCATCCTTGCTAGGGTCTGCCAACACTACTCTTGTTACAGTGGGGTGCTAATTCATACTGACACTATTTCATGGCAAGTGAATAGAGTAAAAGTTTAGCTCTCCTAACACACCTTCAAAGTAGGTCACTTACTCACACTGCATCTTTGACTCTGAGTTGAAATGTAAGCTCAGTTTTCCTCTTTCCTGTCTTATACCAGTGAGAGAGCCCGTGAAGCCTGCCTCATATTGCTTTATTGCTGCAGGGTGGGGATGAGAGCTCAGTTTCTTGCTGGCTCCTGATAACAACATGGGAGGAAAAGAAGGGAACAGAGTGCCAGCTAACTCTGACAACCACCATCTTATTCTACCTTATTGATATCATGTGTGGAAATAGAGGTTCAGTGCTCCACTGAGGCTAAGCTACATAGGAACAGGGTGGAGGAGACAGAGCACTGACTGGTCTCACTTTGCACCATCATGATCAGTCTAAATTTTACAAGGTTAGAGTGGACATTCACCTCCTTATTGTGCCATCCTAACACCATGGGTGAGAGGAAAGTCAAATGCTGAATGGTCATGTTTATACTTGTTGATGCCAGGTTGGGGTGGAAGCTCAGCTCATGCTGGACTCTGTCCAAACTACACAGACAGTGTAATTGGAAGACTGACTACTTCCACTAAGCATGAGATGGAAGATCAGCTCCCCAACTTGCCCTGTTGACACTGTTGAAGGAGGGGAACCAGAGTGCTGCCACCTGATCCTGCTGTGTGTAGGAGGAGATCAGCTTCCTACTTGGGCTATTGACACCACTGTGCAGGGAATTGGAGCACTGCCACCTGCTTCTTTGGGCTGAGGTGGTGAAATGGAAGATCAGTTCTGCACTCAACCTCACTGAAACCACAGAGATTTGGGGGAATTGGTGGGAACTGCCATTTTCCCATTGGTATTTGGAGTAGGGTGGGTACTGCTGAAGGGTTTTCTGTTCTGTTAGTCTCCCCTTTTCCTCATGCTATGACTAGAAGCAACACATTTTTCTTGGAGCTATTTTTGTCTGAGCCCGTTGGTAGTTCCAAGTTGACAGCTTCTACGGTGTCTTGTGCAGGATATATGAAGCAATAAAAAACCCAGAGGACTCAACATCATGTGATTTCTTATTTCCTGAGATCCCTGGAAAGCCTTCCTTCTTTCCACTCTTCAGAGTTTTTCTATGCTTGTTTGCTGTGATATACCCAGGTATTTTTACTTGTGTGAGACAGAATCTAACTTTTCTGAAGCTAGAACCATCTGACATTTAATCTGATGGGAGCCATGATACCCCAACTTTTCCTCCATCTGCAAGCTTTGACCCTGGAGTGGGAGGGGGAAGCAACTACAGAGAAGATATTGGGAAAGTAGAGAGTGGAGAGCCTGACCTCCTCCCCCTGGTTTGCGGATGAGAGTGAGATTTAACCATAAGACAATGTTAGTCTTGTGAATCACATGACAGGGGATAGTTTTGTTAATTAACCAAAACACTTAGGTAAAAAAATAATCATACAATTGCTTACTTAAAAAATCAGGCAAAAAGAAAAAATAAAAAAAAAGAGAGGTCAACTAGAATGTTTCCAAAGAGATGATGGAGGATGAGGAACCTGATCAGATATTGAGATAGATCAGAGATGCTGAGATTGATCAAGAGTGGGCAGTTCCTGCTAAACTGACTTAGCACGGTTCTTGCTAAAATTGGATCATCCTGGGGAAGATTCAGAGGCTGATTAAAGTTTGGTCAAACAAAGAATCTTTTAACTTTGTACAATTCAGAATACATGTGCGTACATACACACACACACTCATTGCCACTTGTCTTTATAGAAATAACATTTATATTAAAATATTTAGAAAACATCACACAAAGTAAAAAGTATTAAATTTTTTACATAAATTTCTAATAATTAATAAACAATAAGAGAAGTAGAAATCATGCTTTTTAACTCCTCAACTTATAAGATGGTTTGCATATCTTCGTAGGAACCAATTGCTTGTTGAATGCGGAATCAGTTATTTGCCTGATATGTGAGTAGCTGAGATAAGCTTCCATTTCCTCAGGAACATGACTATAAACATTATTAAACACGACCAGCATTGATCTAGGTGCTTTTTTCATTACATAGGATTTATGTAGAGACTTTTATGTAGGATCAGTTATGTAGTTTGTGCAGTTATGTAGGGGTGTTAGAAACTCTTGCCTGTTGGAGGCTATGATGTGTGATGAAGTTTTCCACTCTTACCAGACAACCCCTATTAAGTGAACAATGGGCAACAAAAGACAATAAGCACCCTGGTTATTTGCAGTGACCCAGGCAGCTTTGTCTGGACTTCCTTCTACAGTCGTCCACTTGCTTTCATTTCATGTCTCTACTGGCAAAGCCAGTCAGGGTTCCTCTGCTCAAACAAGTCGGGGAGATGCTTAGACCGAGTTAAATCGGTTTCTTGACTTTGAAAGTGTATTATACTAACATTAATATACTGATGTGCTTCTTGAATTACCAAGAATGGGGAGTTATTTCATACAAAAGAAATAAGGAAACTTATTTTTAGAAACCATTAAAAAGTGTTTTTCTGGAACTTCCTATGCCAATGTATTTTTGATCAGATAAATTGTGTCATATTTAGTATCAAGATGGATCTTGTGATTGGCTCTTGCAATGATCTCTGGTGATAACCCTGAGGCCACTAAAGGTATAAGATGGTGTTGCCAGAGGACATTTCCCCACATGTTTTGGGGGGGACACTCTCTGATTTAACCCAGGTTTTGAATAGTAGGAATTTTGAAACTGCTTTCTTGTGTCTATTAACTCTTTAAACTTATTTTGTCAGTTACCTATACATAATCTCTCCTCAAACTCTGTTAGGATATTTTTCCTATGATTGTTAGCAACTCCATAGATAACAAGTCCATTCACTCTTTATCTCTCATACCTATTATCCATATCTTTCTATGTGTATCTTTTAATCTATTGTTCTTATTTTTCATAATGAAGAAGTTTTTAAAATCTCATGGACTCAGATCTCTCTTTTTTTTCCCTACAAGTTATCTTCTTTTAATGTTCAACACAATAAGGTCTGTCTCTTCCCCAAACTACACAGATATTTGCTATACGAATATTTTCTTCCAGCACTTATATGATTCTATATATTAGATAGAAGTCAGCCGTATTATTTATTTGGCTTTTCTTTATTGCTATTTATTGTCTGTTGGCTCAATGAGACAAAAGCAAAGAAGATGATTGGTTTTATCTCTGCTGCTGTGCTTTGGTCAAATTTTCATTGCATTTCTTATGAAATACATATCTTTATGTGTTTTCATGATATCCTATTTGACATGCAATGGTCCATGAATGATATAAATTGTATTTATATTGTTAATCATATTAAAGTAATCATTTTACATTCATTTGAATGCTTACTTCCTTGAATTCAACATGGTTTGATATACTTCCAAAACTTTCAGTAGAAAGACAATCTAGAATAAGGTTTGCTTAGGTTAGCTTTAGTTTTTGAGGTGTCAAATATCACTAAAAGCCTACTTAGAAAAAAGACCATGATTTCTATCTATATTATGGGGCCACTCTGTTGTTCAGTCCTGTTTATGTTTTCCTGACACTTCTAAGGATGACTGAATTCATTTATCCCATAGATTTCCAAATGAGGGTCAAATTTACAAAATATTTAAATATATGAAATCCCCAGATTAATTAATGACTTCTACTTATAGGCTAAGTGGCTAATTTTTGGAATTGGTATTGTATTGCAGATTAAAAAAATCTCAGCATGAATGCATAAACATGATGTGGTAAGTCCTCACACTTCAATTACAGATTTCATAGTATTCATCAGCTTGACAAGTGATTAAACACGTAAGTCCCTTCTTAGGGACTAGAAGAGAACTGTGAGGTCTTTAAAAAATAAAACTCACCTTTCTAGGGAAAACAACTTGAAAAACTCCATCAACTTTTGGACAACTCTGGGCAGATTTTTTGACTGTGTGCTGCTCAAAGGAAGCTCTTCTGCCCTCTCTGTACCATCTTGTGTTCCATTTGTTCCTGAACCATTTCTAAGGGATATCTCTCCACTTCTCAGAGAGGAAGTTAGAAGTCATTTTCATAATAGAATAAATAAAGCATGATTACAAGGCAAGGTAACTGTAATAAAATCATATGATCTAATCAGGCAATGAACAGGTATTTATGGGACAGCTTTTATGGACTTCAAGTGAAGTCTGGATTCTATAAATATGACTAAGTGCCTGGTTTCCTTTGGGGAAAATATGACTCTAACACATGAATCACTCAGAGAATAACAATAGCGTAAGAATATTAAACTGAAAAGTGCTATTAGTACGTGTAACAGAAATCACGTGATGGGAGGAATATCATGTCATGTTCAAGCCTTCCCAAAAGGGAAGACTTTGAGCTGGACCTTGATCAATTCATTCAAAAGAAAATGTAGTTTGTACAGAGATTATCTGTGGTTCTAGAGCATGTATGGAAGAAATCTTTAGGGAATTTCTTCCAAGCAGAGAAAGAGCTGTGATATTCAGATAATGAGGCCTGAGTATTCCCAGGAAATTACTGCCCTCCCTTATTTAGCACTTTGATAAAATGAAACAAAAAAGACAAATCACATTTTGGCATATGTATATGTATCATTTACATTAACAGAAATAATCCACTAGAAATGGCAACTACAGTTGTACTGACATTTCTTAAATGATGTCTTCACTTATATTTTAAAAATAAAGCACAGTTCTATGTGATCAAAAATTCATTCCACTTAGACTGAGAGGTAACAGTTCTTCTTATGAGTAAAATATATAAAATTTAAATATTTACAGTGTGCCTGAGAAATAGAGTTGAAAAAGCTATTTGCACAATTTCTAAGTATCTGGAAGAAGCAACTGGATCGAGTCCCAAATGCTTGATCATCTTGCATCAGAATAATTAGGATGATTGCTTCCATGTGTGTCTTCTCCAACACCAAAATAAATTAATGCAATTCAGACACTGTCCATGTGGAGATAGCATAAACTCTCACAGGGTAAGGACTCAGTTCCCACAAGACTGCAGCCCCAGCACTTCACATACCAGTTGTAAATCCAATTTTTCACCTGTGCTTCTAACTGAAAAACTATAGATCAGAGGTTCCCATAACCCTCTCCTCAGGTTCAATTAATTTGCTAGAACTCATAGAAACATTTGTCAACTAGATTACCAGTTCAATATAAAGGATGCAACTCAGGAACAGCCAAATGGAAGAGATACAAAAGGCATGGTATACAGAAAGAGCTTCCTTGCCCTCTGGGCACACCACTCTCCTGTGTCTTCTCCAAACCCGTCCTTTGACATTTTAATGGAGGTTTCATTACTTAGGCATGACTGATTCAATCATTGATCTTGGTCACTGGTGATTGAACTCAATCACCAGCCCTTGTCTCCTCCCTGGAGGTGGGGCTGAAAATTCCAAGACTCTAATCACAAGGTTGGTTCCCCCAGGCAAACAGCCTCCATCCTTAGGGTCTTTCCAAAAGTCACTTCATCAACATTGTGGGGGAGGGGGAATTTTCTCCTCTGCCCCTTGAGTTCTTGTGGCTAGACTAATAATAAAATTTACACAAGACAGATTAACAGGAAAAAAGGAAATACATTTTTATTCTTAGGTCTCATAGAAATGGGATCTAAGAAGTGGTCAAAGCAGGCAGATTTTATACATTTTTAGACTAAGAAACAATACCTTTGTGAGAAATTGTTTGGACAAAGAAATTTAGCCTTTGAGTGCTTAGTTAACAAAGAATCTAAACAGAATTTGGGCTTGGGTTAGTCAATTAAAGAAGTAACAGAGTTGTTTATACAAGCTTATTGGCCTAGAATTCTCTATCCCTTGTGACAAGGGCATCTTTCTACCTTCGGATGCAGGGAGTGCACCTTCTGGATGAGAGATTAATTTCCTACTTTCGGGGAGATAGCACAAAGGGTGCTCTCCTATATCAGCTCTTTCTTAAGTAACTTTAATTCAAAATAATCAATATGCCATTGAGGCATATTTTGGAGCAGCCTGCCCTGGACCCCCAAGACATAAACCCAGGTATGATTAAAAGAGACTTGTTGGGCTTCCCTGGTAGCACAGTTGTTGGGAGTCTGCCTGTCAACGCAGAGGACACGGGTTCGTGCCCTGGTCCGGGAAGATCCCACATGCCGTAGAGCGGCTGGGCTCGTGAGCCATGGCCGCTGAGCCTGCGCTCCGCAATGGGAGAGGCCAGAGCAGTGAGAGGCCCGCGTACCACAAAAAAAAAAAAAAAAAAAAAAAAAAAAAGACTTGTTACAGGAGTAACAGGACACTAATTTCACATTTATGATTCTGGAGTGATGTCAGGAACTGAGGACAAAAGACCAAATATTACAACAAAAGATGCTCCCTTTACTCTTATCATTTTGGAAATTCCATTTTGGAAATTTTAGGAGTCCACACATTTTTTAAAATCATGACTTACAGATTTAGCAACTACTATCAAGGCACAAAATGTGAGAACATACAAAGGGGCTGGCCTCAGAGACCAACCCTGCTGGGGATCTTATACTACCTTTCCTTAATTTCTCATCCCAGTCTTTTCTAGAATATTACAGACAAATGAGTGGAGGTTGGAATCAAGATGGGTAGCAATCAAGTAATTCAGTATAATTGTCTGTTCAGACATACGGAGAAGGGACAGAGGTGATGATGAACACAGCCCCAAAGATTCAGAATGGGAAGTGGTGGGAGAACAAGGCCCCAGGGACTCAGACTCTCACTGAGGCAGGGATGGAGCACAGCCACGGCCAGGAGAGGGCTAAAGAGACTGAAGGACTGGAAGACTTTATACAAAGAATCCTCTGAATCACAAGAGAGGGTTAGGTGTATAAGGCTTGTTCAGCTACTCTTAATGTTGTGTATTTGTAGCTTTTTATATGTTAAAGTTTTCTATTGTTAAAGTTCTAACCTCAGGTACCTCAGAGGTCATGAGAATAGGCTGTACTCTGGTATGACTGGTGTCCTTATGAGAAGAGATGAGGACACAGACACACACAGTAGAAAGTCCATGTGAGGACAGGACAAAAGGTGGCCATCTACAAGCCAAGGAAAGAGGCCTCAGAGGAAACAAACCCTAAAAACACCTCGATCTTGTGCTTCTTGTCTCCAGAACTGTGAGGAATGAGTGTCTGCTGTGGTACTTTAATATGACTATCCTAACAAACTAATATAGTAGCCCTTCTGAAAATTTAAATTTTGGATCAGAATTTGAACATATATTTATCAGCTACAACCAAGTCTAGTATTTATGACAAGGATTTGATTACAATTAAAATGCAAAATATGTTTAAAATATTGTTTCCTTGGGTCTAATCCAATGGATAAGAACATGGATTACCTGGATATATTGTCTTGAAAGTACATGGTATGTTTTTAATGCTCACTCACAGAAACCCAGCATATCTATAGATATTATTTATGACAAACTTATCTTAGTGATTTCATTTCACATCAGTCTCCCAGGCTATGCAAAGTTAGGGAAATAACATTTTGGTAGCTTTTTGAGCATATGAGATTTTTTTTTTTTTTTTTTGCCTAGAGGAATTGAAATAGAAAAATGGAGAAAAATTCCCATAACATTTCTGTCTTAGGAGTTTCAATTTTAGCTGAAGGAGAATGGGTGCAGATTCACATTGCTTATAATGAGTTAGAATGTCTATAACATAGTAGGATGATCTTAGCTCCCTGAAGTGTATCTCCTGAATATTATATTTCAGTTTCAATCTCTAAATGAAAACAAACAAACAAACAAAAGTAAACAAACACATTCAAAATTTCCAAAGAGAAAATAGCTTCAAGGGTAAAAAATTATATAACAAATGAAGGCATATTGATAATGTCCTGATGGTTAGAGAACATTGTAAGTGATTTAAGTGAACTTGGGGTGTTAAGAGAGACATCCATCCACCTACCCCCACCACAGTCCCATGAAATAAATCCTAGAGATGTTCTAAAGAACCCATGTCATCTCTTCCCTCACCTATGAGACATTTGTAAAAACTGTACAAGGATACAGAGGCATGGCCACCATGAAAGGAGCGTTTTCTAGATGTATTGCTGAGTTATCTTTTTCTCAAATAATTTGTATGGGATATTTTGACTCTCTTTGAAGTTCAGAGTGTCAGCGCTTCTGATTGATTCAAGCAGATGTTTGCATCCGTGAACTTTAATTTTACTGAATAGACAAAATCAGCAATATTTACTTTCCTTGAGTCCTTGTCTCAGTGGATATCAACACTGGAAATAATCAGCTATGAATAGCACATGGGAAACCATCTTGTCTCCATAAGAGGTGGAGAGAACATGAGAATAACCACATTCACAAATATTCAATCTGTGAGTCCCAAGTTTTCTTTCAGGTACTTTACCTAGATTGACAGGGATTCAAAAACATATGACAGCATGAGTTTTCTGAGCCCTTGCTTTGGCGTTCCACATAGCCAACAGTGGGTATTCACAGGCCAGTGAAGTGGACTGTGTCAGATACACAGGGGTTACTATTACATCTATATGGTAGCTGACTGAGAGGTATCTTCTAAGTGGTATGTATAGAGTAGCTGAAAGTATTCCTAGGTAATAGCTGGTATTACTACCTTTTTTTAAAACCACAGAGATTCACATGCATGGTATCATTGAACATAAGTAAGGTGACATGATAACCAAAAGCTTAGGAGAAGGGATGGGCTGAAACTGTAAGTGGGTGTGATGTGATATCATTCAGAGGACAAATAATGGCCAGCATTTAGGACTTTGTTCTGCCCTGCTAACTGCTCTATATACCTAAACTAATTTAGTCTTTAAAAATACCCCATAATATTCATAGTATAATCATCATTTTGCAGGAAAGGAAACTGAGGCTTTTAGGAGTTCAAGTTTCTTGACTAAATATGTTTATTCAAATGGTCAAGTCAGAATACATTTCACGTCTGTCAGACTGCAAAGAGATTTTCTTACTTTGAAAAAAAAATTAAATAAAGAAAAAAGAGAGAGAGATTTCTGCTTTGGAATTTAAACACCATGAAAAGAGGGGGCTTCAGGGGACTAAAAAAGGAGGAATACTCTGTCTCTTATTTGTCTGAAAGATGCAAATTCAGTTAGCCAGGTGTTAATCGTGTTTTAAATATTTTTAAATGTATGAGGTATGTGTGCACTCAACCATTATTAATGTGAACCATCAAAACAGTTGCTGCAGTTTTAAATCCTTTAAGTACAACTGACAGACTCTACCCACTGTCTGTGCTGTCACAGAAATTACCATGTGGAGTACCTGTAGGTGTTTCACAGCTTATTAAACTATAATTGTGGAACTGTAATTACAGCAGATGCACTACAATGTCTGAATTTTAGAAAACAACTTCCCTTTAAGTCATAGAAGAAGAGCAATCTTTATGTACTTTCCCTGCAATGACATGATTCTATTAAAATAAAATACTGCTAGAGGTGCAAAATTCACTTTTTGAACAAATGTGAAAAATGATTACACTATCCATCACTTAAAATAAATACATTCACATTATAATCATAGCTGAGAAAAGAGGCACAACCAGAAGCACAGCATGTTAAAAACACCCCATTTTGGTAGATAGTTCTTAGTTATGTATTAGTTTACAGGTTTTGACAACCACTTCTGATTAATAAGGCAATTATATAAGTATTCACGTTCCCAGGTAACTTCTTGCTTGAGATGCGGATTGTAGAAGCAATGGGTCAACTGCCTAAGTGGACCACATCAACTTCATCAGACCTGCTGATCTAAGTGATCTGTCAGATGGCTTTCATCTCCCCAAACAGCTGATAATGACACAGAATCCAGTTCCCTAAGAATCAGATCTGCAGATGTCCTGTATTAGGCAGCTAGTTTGACTTATTGGCCAAAATATTCAGCCCACCATCAGCACCATAATGAATGTTGCTCAGTGTGTGTGGTAAGGAAGGGGAAGAAAGTAATGGCTGTTACCATCACAACTGTTGTTGCTTTAGGTTTACTTTAATGAGGAACTCTTTCCTCATAGAGGTCAGCCTGTCTTCACAGAAAGATGATTTTAAAAATCATCTTATAATGAGCTGAGAACTGGCCCTATCTACCCTTCTAGGGATTGCTTTTAAGCAGCAATGATAAAATTATTTCCTCTGGTACACGGTAGTATTTAAGTATGTGAAGTGTAAGGGTTCAGAATATGTCACCTCAAAACACGCCATTTGGCGTAGTGATTATTTTGAATTAAAGGTACTTGAGAAACAGCCAGTGCAAGAAGGACACTCTGACCCTCCTTTGTCTTCCTGGCATCAGGGGATAAATCTCCCATGTGAAAGGTACCCTCTCTGTACCAGGAATGTGGAGACAAACTTACCACCAGAGACAGGGAATTCAGGGCCGAGAAAGCTGTGCAAACAGACCTTGTCGCTTCTTCACCATTTTACTACCTTTAGCCCAAACCTCTTTGTTTTATCAATTCTTCACAAATTTATTGTTTCTTTGTCTAAAAGATATAAAAGCTTCCTTCTCTGATCATTTCTTTGAGCCTTATACCTTTGTGGGGCTCTTGCACAAATGTATGTTATCAAATTTGTTTTTCTTCTCTTACCCTTTTTATTATGGGGGGCAAGGAGGATCTCAGCCAAGAACCTAAAACGATAAAGGGAAATTTATTTTTTATTCCCTAGAGAAGTAAATTTAAATATCTAATTTTTGTCATCTTTGTTACAGAGAGCACCACTGTTATTTCACCTACTCCTAATAAGGATCAAATGAACAACTCAGGAGAAATGTTTTATGTTGATGGATCAATAACATATCATGGCGTAGACATTTCAGCACATACATTTCATGTGGTGAAGCTGAAACTGTAGTAAGGCTGAATTTTGGAAGAAGTCAGAGGAGATACCCTACCAAGTTTATATATTGTTTGACGCACAGTGATTTGGTCCAAGGAAGTTCAAATTTGAAATTAGAAAATCTGCATTTTCAGATTTACAATATCAAGCAGAGTTTTCCTGTGTAAAAAAAATTATCCTTCTAGCATTTCAGTTTTGAAATCTTAAATTGGGAATAAAATAGTAAGCAAATGAGATTTTTTTCAAGACATAATTTGGATTAAGGAAGTACATGTGAATTAAATATTGTTAAGAACTAATGGATGAAACTGGGTGACAAGATTTATAAGAAGTTGAAAGAAATGTATCAAAAATACCAACTTTCTAAGCTTGGGGACTAAAAGTAGCTGTGGCCTTGACATATATGAGTAAATTTCACTGTATTCTGGAATGAAGATAATATTTTGGTTTGTATTACTGGATCTAAATTAAAGTTATGAAGACAAAGAATCCTTCCAAGGAACATCCTCTCTGAAATACATGGTAACAAAAAATGTCTTTACTTTTGAAAAGGTCCTTTCAATTGAATGGATTCTTTCTTTCTTAATCCACCCTATCTGCCATCAATTTTTTGCAAGTTGTTTGTAAGAACTTAGCTGAACAATATTGCATTTTGACTTGTGTCCCCACATCTTATTAGTTCTCCTGGCCTCTCCTGTTAGATTAATGCAACACTGTAAGCAGGACACCAGCCTACAAAACATGTTACAGTAGTTCTCTTTGCTAAAGAGAGTCAGTATTCCTGGGGAGTGCCTAGTCTTCAGCAAAGGAAAAATAATCCTTTTGCTGGCTATTGACTTCGGGCAAGGGACTCTACTACTCTTATGGGTCTTTGTGAAGATTAACAAAATTCCATTTTTAGGGCTTCCCTGGTGGCGCAGTGGTTGAGAGTCCGCAGGGGACACGGGTTCGTGCCCCGGTCCGGGAAGATCCCACATGTCGTGGAGCGACTGGGCCCATGAACCATGGCTGCTGAGCCTGCGCGTCCGGAGCCTGTGCTCCGCAATGGGAGAGGCCACAACAGTGAGAGGCCCGCATACCGAAAAAAAAAAAAAAATTCCATTTTTAACTTGCTGTGAACTATAGTGAGTTATTAAAATCATTAGTTTATTTTAATTATATTTCTATGACTTACTGATTTAATTTTATGTTCTATATTCTGGTCCTAAGCTTTGTTTTCAGACTTACTTTTGTTTTTCACTCTTCTTATTCATTTATACTTATGGTATAATAGAAATAGCCTACTCACAATTTCTTATCTGCACTATTACTGTTACTGAATCCTATGCCAAAAGTGCTCTGATAAATGACCCTTTTCAGGTGTATCTTCTGCATAAACCTTCCAATTGCGCTTCACTTCTTTCTGTGTCATCTATTCTGCATATCAATATACTTAGCATGCTTTTACTTTTTTTAATTGATATTGCCTTTACTTTTTTTTATTGATATTCTATCATGACTGATAAAATGATATGTACTTGTTTCATGTCCAGAGTAGACAATGAAGGTGACAAAGTTGTCTTAGTCAACTTAATATCCCATGATCAAAGTCACAGTTAATGCCTTTCTTAAGGCATCCAATGATTTAGGAAAATATATTTTATTTTAATTACTATATTGTTTAATATCTGTTTATGGGTCTATTTTTGTAACTAGGCTTTTATCAATTCAACAGATTTTTTTGAACATCCACTAAATATGGCAGAATTAGTATGGGCATTAAGAATACAGCAGTTATCAAAACAAATAAAAATCCTTGCCCTCATGTATACAGACAGTAAACAAAGTAAGTAAATTAAATGCTGCGTAGTATAAGGTGATAAACATTATGAAAGAGAGTGAGGGTGGGAGAAGGTTGAAATTTTAGGTATAGTAGTGTAGGAAAGGAAAAATAATTAGTAGTATAAGAAAGGAAAAATAATGTCCCCGCTACACTTCTGAGTTATTGACTGAGGCCCTCTGTAATAAAGGACAGATTAATAAGAGAAAAACAAATAGACGTTTATTCCCATGTATCCCTCAGGCATATGTGGGACTTACCCAGAAAAACTGAGAAACTGACCAAGATGGCCCAAGCTACCACCTTAAATACCATCTTTATCTAAAGACAAAAGAGAAAAAAAAAAAAAGATATTTGTGGAGGGGAGCAGTTACAGTAAACAGGATAAGGTTTGTTATACACATTTAAGTCCTACCTTCTCCATTGATAAGAGTTTCTTGTGATTTAGAGTCATCCTTCTCTTGGTACAAAGTGGGAGGCAATTACAAATGAAGATTTTCTTTATACATGTAAATTTCCTTTACAAAAGGCCAAACTTCTACTCTGTTTTCAGAGTGTGTCTGCTGTTACTCAAAAATAATTATCTCAAATTAATCTTCAGGCCAAAGAGGCATATTCTGGGATGGCATATTGTGCTACCCTTCAGTGGTTGAGACAGATCTCATTGAGAAGGTGATATCAAGGAAAAGATTTGAAACAAGTGTGCCCTAGAGATACCTGGAGGAAGAGCTTTCTATGAAAGGAGGAAGTGTGTCTTGTTCATGTGGTTGGGGAAGACCAAGCAGAAGACATAGAGAAATAGGTATAGTCCTCGTCAACCTGCAGAAAGATCATGCAAATTTTTACTTATTTTTTCAAGCCCTGTATACCTTAAGAAAAAATTTCACTAATACTTTTTTGCATGATATGGAGACAACTTAGAGAAACTTTAGTAGATGTATGTCATGATCTGACTTTATATTTAAAAAGAATGTTCCATAAGCAATATTGACAATGTCTTAAAGGGAAATGGTGGAAACATGGAGGCTTGGAGGGAGTAGTGAAGTGTCCAGATATTGGATCTCATTTGAAGGTGGAGACCAGAAGATGTTCTAAATGATCGTATTGGGAAAGTGGAAGAAAATAAGTCAAAAATGAGTATGTTTTTCTATAAGAAACTGGAAGAATGGAGTTTGCACAGATTACAGAATTTTTTGGAGGAGAAGATGAGGCAGTTATATTTTGGATATTCTATCTGGAAATCTGTTAGTCAAAGAAGATTCCAGAGTTCTTGGGGACCTTCAAGCTCAGTAGTATGTTCCCAGCATGAGTGGTGTTTACATTTCTAAGTCTGGATGAGATCATTTTAGGAATATAAATTGAGAAGATGAATGATTTAAATATTTAGCTCTGAGATAATGTAAAGTTAAGGGACTAAGGAGAAAAAAATTACAGAAAACTAAGAAAATAAGAGAGCTAACAGGAGAATGCAGATTCCTAAAACAAGTTACAAAAGAAGAGATATATAGTCTATGTTAAATGCTACTGGTAGGTCAAGTCAGAAGATAGGTTGACGGTGGGATTTGGAAATGCTGACGTTTGTGACAAATTTAGCAAGAGTTTGGTGAAACGGTAGGAATAAAACTACTGTTTAAAATGGGTTCCAGAAAAAGTAAGAGACAAATTAGATAATGAAAGTAATGACAACATTGTTGAGGAATTTTGACGTCAAGAATGACTTGGAGATTGGGCTATGACAAGAGAGGTGGGATCAAGAGATGATGTGTTTTTCTTTTGGGATGATAGATGTGATAGGCTGAATAATGTCCCTCCAAAGACGTCCAAGTCCTAAGTCCCAGAACCTGTCAATTTGCTACCTAACATATTTTTTTTACCAAACACACAATTTGCAGGTGTGATTAAGTTAAAGACCTTTAGATGGAGAGATTATCCTGGATTATCTGGATGAACTCAATGTAATCACAAGGATACTTAGAAGAGGGAGACAGGAGAAACAAAAAGTCATAAGAAGAAAATGTAATGACACAGCAGAGGCTGGAGGAATGTAAGGAAGGGACCATGAGTCGAAAAATGCAGACACCTTTTAGGAGCTGAACAGGAACATAAATGGATTCTCCTCTAAACCTTGAAAAATAACAAGCCATATCGACTTTTGATTTCCAAAACTGTAAAATTGCAAATTGATATTTTAAGCCACTCAGCTTGTAGTAATTTGTCATAGCAGCAATAGCAAACTAATACAAGGAATATAACAGCAACTTGTTGTGCTAATGGGAATAATCCAATTGAGAAAGAGGAGTCAATGATGAGGGACAGAGAATGGGGATTTGCCACAATGTGAGACAAGGATGAGAGAATGGGCTTAATGCACAAGTAGAGGTATTGGCTTTTCCTACAAATGTGGACATTAAAAAAAAAATATATATATATATACATAAATATTATATAAATTTATAATATTTATAAATATTATATATATATAAAAAACAACAGAAGAATTGGCAAAGTGTAAGGTGTCATATGATGGTAAGTGGTAAGTGTAATGGGAAAACTTTGTGGATGTTCTTTTCAGATTGCTTAATTTTCATAGTGTGGGGGAGGAAAAATAATTTTATCTCCACCCTTCTAGGTTCTTGGCTGAGATTGCCCAGTAATAAAAGACAAATTAACAGGAATAAAACAAATGGAAGTTTGATATTGATACCATGTACACTTCTTATATACATGGGATAGACCCAGGAAAACGGAGTAAATCCTCAAAATGGCCCCAATCACCACCTCAAATATCATCTTTAACTAAAGACTAAACATATTGGGCAGGGGAGGGGGTGGTGCTGGAGGAGGACCACAATGGTAGGTTATCAAGAAAAACACAGTAAACAAGGGTAAGGTTGTCATGCAGAGTTTCTTGTAATTTAAAGTCATCCTTCCCTTCCTGGTACAGAGAAGGATACACCATTACAAATGAAGATTTCCTTTATAAATGTAAATGTTTCTTACAAAAGAGTAACATCTACTCAGTTTTCAGAACTTCATCTGTGTCTGCTGTTTCTTAAAAATAACTAGTTCAATATGATTAATATGCCAAAGAGACATATTTTGTTACAGTATATTTTGCTTCTCTTGAGTAGATAAGATAGGAAATCATCATGAGCTCTGTAGGTATGTGTACATGGTTGATGGGTGTTTGCATTTAACAAGGGTGGAAGTTTAGCCAATTAAGTATTATGAGGTTTAAAATGGAGCAAACAGTTTGATCATGTATGTGTAAACAGTGAAGAGAGGACATTAGTGTGTTGAGAAAAGATGAAAATGTGGTAAAATCTGTGGATTTTAAGTTATGGTAGGAAGGGTCCATAGAAGTCCTCCAGTGACAGGCCAAGATGCCCATACATTCTTTCCTTTAGAAAGAGAAGAATTATGAAATGTTCAGAGTTTATCGATATTTGAATATTTCATAACATTTAGCCCTACTCTGATTTGCATTTCATCATTATTTTGTTTAATTTAGACATGTACAAGGTTGCAAATGCATGGAAACAGGAGTAGTGACTGAGTTATACCCCTCCTAGAGCATATATTTATTTATATGTATGTTCATTCATTCATTTGCCCATTTATTTAGTTATCACACCTTTAGCAAGTGTCTAATTCAGGTTCTATGATGACATGATCCCTGTCTGCTTGCATTGGGAGAGGGACACAGAAAAGAAAGTAAAATCCAAATGGAAAGAACCAACTATGGGGTCATTAAATGCATGACAAGTAAGCCCACTCTACTATCATGGCTCAGGAAATAAGTCTCCAAATTGGATTAGGTGATTCAGGAAATTCTAGGAAAAGGAGAATCAAACACCAGATCTTGGAGCTTCCCTGGTGTCGCAGTGGTTGAGAGTCCGCCTGCTGATGCAGGGGACGCGGGTTCGTGCCCCGGTCCGGGAAGATCCCACATGCCGCGGAGCGGCTGGACCCATGAGCCATGGCCGCTGAGCCTGCGCGTCCGGAGCCTGTGCTCCGCAACGGGAGAGGCCACAACAGTGAGAGGCCCGCGTACCGCAAAAAAAAAAAAAAAAAAAAAAAAAAAAAAAGACCAGATTTGAAGCATTTGAAGTAGAGCTTGCAGGATGAAAGTAGAGACTACTTTTTTCAATGTGTTTATCACACAATTAGTAGGGCTCCAACTATAGATTGTATGATAATTACTATACTTCAGCTATATTTAAAATATTTATGTTTTAATAAACAAAAGCATATATATGTATATATGTACTGATATACCTCAGATTTTCTATGTTACATTTTTAAGGCAATATGATTTTTTTTTTCTGTCAAATCCTGTTTAAAAGAAACTTGTAAAATAATTTTCCTCAAAGTATCTGAAAACCAAGAGAATGCTAATGAGATTTTTAAATATTCATATTATGGTCATATAGGATTTTAAACTAATCATATTTCAGTGCTTAGAAAATTTATCCAGACTTTGTGTATGTAACATACACTCATTTATCTCCAGCAACATTTGTAAAAGTAGTGCACCAAAATATGTGACCTAAAATATTTACCCTCTGGTATTTAAATTACGCTGATCAATATTATTAATTATCCTGTCTCCACAAAGAAAATGTCTGCTAAGACTTAAGCAATAGATGTCTCAGATTTTAATACATTACTCATTCCTATTTTAAAATAATGAACTGGTAGCCAAGGCATACTACAAATATAGGAGTTAACCTCATTTTGTAAATTCTTATCAAGGGCAGTGTAAAAACCAAGACAACAGGCCCAAAATGGAGACACTTACACTAAGCCACATGTCACCAAACCAAGATTAATTCCAGTCCATTTGGAATCACCTGGTCAGCACAGGTGAGGTCATCTGCCTGAGAGATCCTGGCCATCCCCTAAAGGAAGGTGACCTTGCTACTAACAATCCACCATTTGTCGTAAATTCCTTGTCTCTCCCTCTTCTGCCTATCAAAGTCTTTCATTTTGTACAGCTCCTTGGAGCTTCTTTCCATCTGTTAGATGGGATGCTGCCTGATTTATGAATCATTGAATAAAGCCAATAAGATCTTTAAAATTCGCTCAGTTGAATTCTATTTTTTAACAGCTTTGGTGGCAGTGGTGGGACTAAAGGAAACTTCTGATGGCTTCAGGACAATGAGAAACAGGAATGGTACCCCTGAACCCTTAGAGTTCTTTGTCTTCATCACAATTTCTGAAAGCTGTGGATAAGTTTCTATCAGTTCTGAGGTGCACATTCTTTGCATTAAGATCCTGACTTAATTGGCTTTCCAGTCCAGGGCAGGTCAGCTTGAGCTGGAAGACAGTTGCACTTGGAACCCAAACCCCTAGCTCTTGCTTCAGTCTAAAGTTCCATTTGTTAGAGTCTGCTGGCTCAGTCCCTTGTTGGAATTTGTTGATTCAGTACCCACTTCCATACTGGGAGCTGCTGATGGTGTGCACCTGGGGCCTTTTCTTGGCCAATCTGCAAAAACATCTCTTTGGTTACTGCTGTTGTGTTAATGTGCACATGAGGTAAGAGTTTTTGCTCATGGGAATCTAGAAAGCCAAAAGTTGCAAATTGGTGGGTGCAAGACAAGGACTTAAAAGCTTTTAGAACACTTGACACCAAACTCTAAGGCTCCTGTGGTAGGATAAATTGGTCATGAAACAGGTTAGATTGTCACTAGGTTACCCACCAACCTCAAGGAAATGTCCATGCAATGAAGTACACTGTAAAAGACCTTATAATTCCCAACCCAGAGGCATATCCCTCTTAGGTGTTAATTTTGGCACCAAGAAACCTAAGACTTAGGTAAAGAAATGGAATCTTCAATTTCCAAAAATCTTAGTGCTCCACCTTCTGGCACACTTGCTTAATTTATGTCTAAGAGCTGTGGCCCCATAAGCTGTAGATATCTACAAAAATGACAAACTCTTACTAGAGACAACGTGAAATTATTGATACAATGCCCATTATGGGGAATGTCCCAAATACACAAGATCTTTCTGTGAAGAAATGTACTTAAAAGCAAATGTTTCCCAAGCAAACACACAGAATGGGATACCCAGTTTAAATGATATGCAGAAGGTCTCCAGAAGTCTTCAAGCTTCCAAAATAGCTTCATTAAAAATTAAAAGACTAGGATTTCCCTGGAGGCACGGTGGTTGAGAGTCCGCCTGCCGATGCAGGGGACACGGGTTGGTGCCTCGGTCCGGGAAGATCTCACATGCCGTGGAGCAGCTGCGCCCGTGAGCCATGGCCACTGAGCCTGCGCATCCAGAGCCTGTGCTCCGCAATGGGAGGGGCCACAACAGTGAGAGGCCCTCGTACCGAGAAAAAAAAAAAAAAAACAATTAAAAGGCTAATGAAAATTAAAGAGATGACGGTACCTAAAGCAACACCTGGACCTCCCCCATTGCATCCTCCAAGGTTTCCCTCATTAAAACACTGGCCCAGAAACCAATGTCTCTTTTGCAATCCACTGAGAAACTGGAAAAAAAATATTATCCTCAAAGGTTTTGTGTAAATCCTTTGACACCAGCTTGAATGCCCTCATATTTACCTTCAAAGGAAGGTCCCCATAAAGGCTCCTCCCAGGTGATGGGGCTCTGAGCAGTTCTCTGGTATACTGCTACCAGTAATTCCCTTAGATAGGCAAGGGGAAACTAAAATGAAAATTAATGGAAAACTTTAGAAAATTCTAGGAGATATTGAAGTTACAGTAAAAAATATGGCCAGACAGAAATGTGAGTTGCACTGCATTTATGGCTAGGGTCCTACCAATCCACTGCCAGCCCTCAGTAGGTTTGCCAAAGTCTTTCTTTTTTCTTTTTCTTTGGCTCTCTTCAGGAGTTGCTCTACATCTTGGGAGGGTTGTATCCTTTGAACCCTCTTTTGGGACCCCTCTTGCATCCAAGGGGGTTGTTCAATACTGCCAGGAATATTTACTACTTTAGCTGAAACCTGACAAAATATTTGAAAACATTTTTTTTAAGTAGCTCTATGGACAGAAGTTGGCAAAATTGGAAGCTGATCTTCAGAGTCTGACAGGAACTTTGTTAGGCTCCTTCACCTAAGGTAAATGTGCTGGGGTGGGGCGTGGGGGGCATTTCAAAGACAAAGCTGTAAATCTAGAACATAAGGATCTTTTGATTTCCATTCTAGTTGAAGATCTTCTCCCATATATGAAGAAGTAAATTTAAGATAATGCAGTTGGATGAATGGGTCAGTCCTTTTGAAGTCATTTAGGTTGAAACCAACTCTTTGAGGAATTAAAAACAGCTGTCCATGTCTTACACATCAAGTCTTTATAGGTCCAGAGATGTGTGGCTCAGAAACAATTCAAAAGCCCACCTATACTTTTTACCAATCCTCAAACCTCCCCTATTTATCTCAAAAGGCTTGTAGTTATTATAAAATTATGGCCTTATGAAACAAACTCTTTCTTGGAAGAGCTTGTGTTTTTCTCTGTTCTTTTGAGATGTAAATGTTCTACCTAGTCTTCTCCAAGAACTCTTATATAGGTCATATATTTGAAATGCAAACTTCAGAGCGGTAACGCTTATCAGAAAAAAGGGGCGGGAGAGTCTATCTGAAACTTAGACAAATGAAAAGTCATAATTGTCTTCTCCACAAATATTAATAAAAAAACTTTGGCCAACTGGGCAGGTAAACTTAATTTATTCCATCTGCCAGGAACATAACTTGGATTTAACTGTTATTTTATAAACTAAAGAGTTTACATTACCTTACCTGTCACATGGCTAAAATTTTAGAAGGATAGCTATTAGTCTCTGTTTGCAACTATCTGTATATTTATGTGTCGTTATACATGTGTGTTGTAAATGGGTGATATTTTTCTACCTCCAGATGGTAGCGCAGAAGTTAATTTGTAAAAGAGCTCTACTTAATTGGCTTAAAGAAAAATAATCACTATCGAATTAAATATTTCTAGACTCAGAAATGTTGAAACTAAACCAAATGTTTTTTTTCAAGTTCATATGAACATGGATAATCTTTGTTAAATAAAAGCCAGTTTAAGTTTAGTTTAATTAAAATAGACATGGTTTTATAGTTATCAACATTGAATATAATGCAGACATACAATTTTTATCCTGCCTGGATTTATTAGTCAAATAAGTTCACGCTACTTCTGTTATGAAATTTGTCAGCAAGAAAAATATCTTGGACTGATGGTTGACTTTGTCTAATGTCTCATGAAGTTTTTGTGGGTATTCTCAACTTAATTGTTTGGAAAAAGTGAGTTAAATAGATAAAAGTAGGATAATAATTTTTAGGTGAAATTTTCATCAATAATTATGTTTTAGGGTATTAAACTTAAAGAGTTTCCCCAAATATTTTGGGAACTTGAAACCTTAGAATTTTGCTAAGTTAAATAATGGATGATCATTGAATATAGAGATTATTTCCAAATAAAATAAAATACTGAAACAAGTACTGAATATTGGCTTATCTACTTTTGGCTTCTTATTACTGAGAAACTTAAGATATTTGAATGTATTATATGTTTTGTGTCACCTTGAAAAATTTACTATGACAAAGAATATACTTCTAGAAATTATGAAGTATATTTGTAAGTCTGCAAATCCACAGAACGCTAATGTAAGAGACAATCCGCAATTACTTACTTCTTAGTTCTTAATTTTCACTAGGAATTAAGAAGTCTAGGGGCTTCCCTGGTGGCGCAGTGGTTGAGAGTCCACCTGCCGATGCAGGGGACACGGGTTGGTGCCCCGGTCCGGGAAGATCCCACGTGTCGCAGAGCAGCTGGGCCCGTGAGCCATGGCCGCTAAGCCTGCACGTCCGGAGCCTGTGCTCCGCAACGGGAGAGGCCACAACAGTGAGAGGCCTGTCTACCGCAAAAAAAAAAAAAAAAGAATACTAAAGGTCAGGAATTCTAATCTCTCCGTGTAATTAAAACTACTTAGAAATAATAGAGGTGAAAGGCAGCAACTATTTACGAAAAGTAACAAAAGTAGAATGATTGTTGCAGAATTAAAAAAGGAAAAAAGAAAAGAAACATAGGACAAAGTTGTAGAAATTTTGTGGAAAGGGATCTTAGGAAAGCAATTTTATGCATGGTCAAGATGGATAAGATTGGGATGAATTTATTTAAGTTTTTATATCAAAAGGACACTGGCACAAAATTAGATTTTGGTTTTCTCTCCATTAAAAGAAGAAAGAAGTTTTGGACTTTTGTTCTGCTTCTGATAACAGATGGTGCAATTTTTTTTGTTTTGTTTTGTTTTTGTTTTTGTTCTGTTTGTTTGTTTTAAACATTTCAGTTATCTACCTAAGCAGTAAAGATGTTGTGTCTTGCCAAAATAATTTACAGTGCTTCACATTAACTTTATCAGGTCTTTGATTACTTAGAAAACCCAGTCTTGTCAACATCAAAAGAGCTAAGTTTTGCTCACAGACATGTAACCTTCTGTATTTGCCTTTAACATCTTCTATCTTCACTTTTGTTAAATGTATTTATTTTTTATTGAAATGTAGTTGACATATGGTTTCAGCTGTACAACATAATGATTTGACATTTGTATACATTGCAAAATGATCACCTCAATAAGTCTAGTTACCATCTGTCATTATACCAAGTTAAAACACTTTTTTCTTATGATGAGAACTTTTAAGATTTACTATCTTAGCAACTTTTAAATATGCAGTAAATTATTGATTACAGTCACCATGTCATACAATACATCCTCATGACTTCTTTATTTTATATCTGAATGTTTGTACCTTTTGATCACCTTCACCCACTTTGTCCACCCCCTAACCCTCTTCTCCTCTGGCAACCACCTATCTGTTCTCTGTATTTTTTAGTTTTGTTTGGTTTTGGTTTGTTTTGTTTGTTTTGTTTCTTTAGATTTTACATATGAGTGAAATCTTACATTATTTGTTTTTTCTATCTGACTTATTTCAATTTACACTCTAGGTCCATTCACGTTGTTGCATGTGGCAAGAGTTCATTCTTTTATAAGGCTGATGAATATCTTTGTCTATTCATCCATTGCTAGACATTTAGGTTGCTTCTGTATCCATCTGTCATAAATAATGCAATGAACATAAAGGTGCATATATCTTTTTTGAATTAGTGTTTTTGTTTTCTTCATATAAATACTCACAAGTGAAATTTCTAGGTCATATGGTAGTTCTATTCTTAATTTTTGAGGAATCTCCTTTTTGTTTTCTATAGTTGCTGCACAAATTTGCATTCCCACCAACAGCACAGGAGGGTTACCTTTTCTCCACATCCTCACCAACATTTGTTATTTCTCTTCCTTTTGATAGCTGACATTATTCTGACAGGTGTGAGGTAATATCTCATTGTGTTTTTTATTTGCATTTTCCTGATGATCAGTGATGTTGACTTCTCTCTTGGTGATATTTATTTGGATCTTAATCCAAACAAAATGATAACAAAAGCAAAACTAAACAAATGTACTACATCAAACTGAAAATCTCCTGTACAGCAAAGAAAACCATCAACAAAATAAGAAGACAACTTATTGAATGGGAGAAGATATTTGAAAATCATATATCCAATAAAAGGTTAAAATTCAAACTATATAAAGAACTCATACAGCTCAATAACAAAAAGAAAAACCCAAACAATCCAATTAAAAATGGGTGGATAATCTGAGGAGACATTTTTCCAGAGAAATCATAAAGATGAGCAACAGGCATATGAAAATATGCACGATATTACCAAATAGATTTTTTTTTTTTTTTTTTTTTTGCAGTACACGGGCCTCTCACTGTTGTGGACTCTCCCGAGGCAGAGCACAGGCTCCGGAAGCGCAGGTTCAGCGGCCATGGCTCACGGGCCCAGCCGCTCCACGGCATGTGGGATCTTCCCGAACCGGGGCACGAACCCGTGTCCCCTGCATCGGCAGGTGCACTCTCAACCACTGCGCCACCAGGGAAGCCCCAAATAGATATTTTTGATAAGCTCCCCCTAAAAAATATTTATATAAAATTTTTTTGACCTTGAACTAATGTTGATATTTTTCAGAGGGGCCCTGAAATGTCTCAAAAGATCTGTTTTCTCTCCTTATGAAAAGAGAGATGTTAAACTAATTAGGCTTATTTAAATTACATAGGAAGCATTATCAAATAAAAACAATAATTGTGTTATATCTGTATAAATACACATTATTAATATGTGTCATAGAAATTGTATGGAATTTCTAGAAATATTATATCCTATTATACTGTTATCAGCCATAATTCCAGTTATTAACTTAAAATGTTGTATATCACAGAAATAACCAAATTTCCTTGTCAATTTCATTATGATAAACTCTCATCAGACCCTCATCCATAGCCGTTTTTAAACCTTTGTCATTTACAAAAAGCTATTATTTTACTCTAATGCTTTTGCAAAAGTGTTCTTACAAAAGTGCTTTATTTTCAAGGAGATTCATGGAAAGAATTTTGACAAGTACAGGTTTCTGATAACTTTAAGACCATAATACTGAACTGTGGTAAAAATGTACAGAACTTATAGAAAAACTGGATTCATGTAAAACAAGTATTAATCACACTGGTCTGAATGAACAAAGGAGCTTAATGTTAATTTTTATGACTTTTTGTTTGAATCATTGCTGGTTCATTAATGTTTTGCTTTTCCACATTTACAGAAAACTTTTCTCAAGCTATCTATGACTGAATATGATAAAGTATACCTTTGTAAATGTTTACTTTTCTCCCTACCTGATCCGCCCCCAGAATTTGGAAACCCTTAATTATCCTTTCCATGATGATGTAGTTAAGCATTTTCATAAGTTGGACAAGAATCTGCTCTCCTTGTAACAGGACACAACTGGAAGCAGTGGTTATGTTGCCAAGGCCTTGATTGGAATGTCATATTAGAGAGAGATGAACATAGACTTGAATATGACCACACAGCTATAAGAAATTAAGGTGACTTTATGAAGCTTAAAGCTCCTTGGAAAATTTGGCTGGTACCTTGTTTACGGCTCCTGGGAGTCTTACCAGGTCAGTAAGAAAAATCACTTCCTGGCAGGCCCAGGAACCTCATGATATGTTGGGGACCTCATGAAGAGGGGAATTTACCCAAACTATAGTTATTACAGGTAAAATCTTGGCTCAACATCTTGGCCTCAGAAGCTTTTAAGAGATCAATTTGAGATTTCTTTAAAAAAAATGTTCCAGCAATGCAGTCTTAAAAGGAACTTATATAGTTAATTACTGTTCTTGCTGCACTTATGCAAATAATCAGGTCACCTTTAATGCAAAAAATTAGTTTTACTGGAATTGTCTTTGGTAAAAAAATGGGGGGTAACTGTAGAGAGAAAATTATGTTCGCACCTTTGTAGATATTAGATTCTAATTCTGTTAATTGTCTGTAAGATTTTGTTATATATGTATAATCTGAACTGGATCTTGAATTATTCTAGTTTCCTCAAATATCTGGCTATGACTCTCCAAAGTGATATTTCCAATTTTCTCCCACCCTTCTGTTTTGGAATCACTAAGAACAAAGCTGCCCTTGAATGTCTTTGGAAGGGATTATATCCGGTCTTCCTCACTACCTAGACGGCAGCCAAACTTCAGGGACTTGAAACTTCGGTCTACATCTCCCAAGTAAAAACAGCTCCTTCAGACTCTAGGAACTGCACCAGACCTCAAAATCAAAGTGTTATTGATACAGCTACAGAAGTAGCTCTTACTGAGGTAGACTGCATCCTTCCAAGACATCAGCTCAAGAGGATCAAGAATGTTTCTTGTGTTTCTTTTCATTCTTCCTTCTTTTTTTTTTTTTTTTTTTGGCTGCACCCTGTGGTTTATGGGATCATCTTAGTTCCTGATCAGGGATTGAACCTGGGGCCACAGCAGTGAAACTGCCAAGTCCTACCCACTGAACTGCTAGGGAACTCCCCCTCCTTCCCTTTCTGAGCATCTTTTTCCTAATTCTTACATCATGAAGGTTTTTATGATTCTTTTGTCCAGCTTTTTCCTTGTTCTGACCCAGAAATATAATGCCACTGTTTACATATCACAGACCATTGCCAAGAGGGGTAATCCAGCCTCTGAACAACTTAGACTTGCCACAATGTTGGTGATTCTGTAGTTCTGCTGCTCACAACCTTCTCCCTGATGTCCAGTGCTTCAGTTTCTCTGGAATGAACCCAGCTCCCTTTCTATCATGTCAGACTGCCTAACCCTGGGGATCCTCTTCTCTGTCTCCAGTTAACAGCCCCAAACCTGAGGACAATTGTGTCCGGCTCTGTACAAAGGCAGGGACACGAGGCAATGGTAACAAGAATAAAAGTGTGTGTCTGGTCTAGGGGCCCTCAGATTTTATTGGCCTCCATGCCTGTCAACTTTCCAGTCTTGAGCCTCAACACAGACTCAAACAGGAATTACCGAGAGGCACTCATGATTCAAAATTAGCTCCCTTTGACTGAACCCTACTGCCCTGACAAGGAGTGAGTGCACATGAGGCTGTGATCAGAAACCTCTCCTTAATTCATGAAGATACTGCAGGATCTACTGCTAAAGCAATAGCTGCCCAATAAAAATTCCTAGACTCTCTGGCTGAAGTGTTCTTGTCCACAAGACAGCCCTTGATTATCTTTGAGCTGAGCAGGGAAGTGTTTGTGCTGTGGCCATCACTACCTGCTGAACTTGGATTAACCTTTCTGGGGACGTTGAGACTCAGCTGCATAAGATCATTGAACAAGCCACTTGATTTAAGAAAGTGACTGCTTCAAAGGAGTCTTTCTTTGACTTGTTTGATTTTGATTGATTTGGGTCCTGGAGACCATGGCTCCAAAGTGCACTCCAGATATTGGAAATTACCCTGTTTTCAATAATCATAATAGTCTCTCTGGTGCACTGTATCCTCTCAAAAACTTTAAATGAGTGTTTGCAGCTGTTAACCACCAAGCAAATAATCTCCCTCAGACTAAACTGTCAGAAAAGGAACAGAGAGAATGACCAACTTAGAATGTGAACCTGACATTGTGACCTGTAAATACCACAAAGAGATTTAGAAAAAAAACATTGTGACCTGTGACTACCACAGAGAGATTCAGCAAAAGATACTAGAACTTCAGAGCGGTAGCTGGGAGTAGCATTAATGCCTTAAATTTTGATTACATCTCTCAGTTAGGCTGAAAGTCTGAACCAAAGCGGTTAGGAGGATTGTTAAAAAACAGGACAGTGGGCCCAAAAAGGAGTCACTTATGCTAAGCCCCACATCACCAAATGGAGACAATTACAGTTCCGACTCTCCGAGAAATGGAATCCTAGACCAGTCAATCAGGAATCAGCTAGTCAGAGCTACTAGACACCTGCCATCCCCTAAAGGAAAGTGACTTTGCCACACCCAATCCGCTTTTTGCTGGTATAACTTCCTTGTTCCCAATCCCTTCTGACTATGAAAGTCTTTCATTTTGTACAGCTCCTTTCCATCTGCTAGACGGGATACTGCCCTATTCATGAGGCATTGAATAAAGCCAATTAGATCTTTAAAATGTACTCAGTTGAATTTTTTTAACAGCTGTATATATTGCTTTGTATTGTGTTACATCACTGTATTTTAACAATATGAAGGGAGTTGGAATTCTGGCTTAATTGAGACAGGGTTCTGAGGAGCGGAGAATGTTGTTGCTAGGGTACAAATGATCATTCAACTTTCTGTTGGGGAGGAAACATATTCACGTTTTACCATAACACATCTGAATTTAAGGATCAAGCTCTCATTCCTTAGGGATGCACAAGCAACAGGTCACGTTACCATGATTCTGTTACAAGGGACATCCAACTTTATATCAGTTGCTTTTTCTCTCTTGACCAAATGACTTCAGCAAAAATATTACTTTTGTAACATTCTGCTCATAATTCTTAAAGCTGCTCTTTTATCGTGGGCATGCACATCTGATTCCCCAAGATGGCCTTAAATCTAATCGTACATCTGTCACAGGGAAAACAAATGGACTACCTTTGCAGATGAAGCAGGGACGCTCCTGATTCAGACTGGAAGGAATAATGTTAATCCCATTACAAATGTTGCTCTCCTTTTCATTTGTCATCCTACGCTGTGAGGGGTCAGCCAGGATGGTTTAATATCTCCCCTGTAATAGTCTCTTTGCGTAGCAGTGGGAATTCACAGAACGAGAGCCAGATGTGTGGTCTATTGTGGGATCTTAACACTGCAACTGAAAAATTCTTAAGAAAGACTTGGAGATTTATTTTCAGGGTATTAGGAATTACCTCCATGGCCCCCTTTCTTCCACATGGAGACCATGTATTAAGCAGAGATAAAGGTCAACTATAGTCACCTATTCCACGGTGGAGGGAATATTCAGGATGTCTCAGACTGAGGTAATTTGGTCCTTCCAGACAAAATGAGCGTTTCTTAATTATTAATCCAAAAAGCCCCTCTGTCCCACATTTTCCTGTTTGATTATATAGACCAGATTTCTCTTTTCAGCATCACACATGTAGGTTGTGAAATAATTGTAATAAGTGGTGATCACAGTAAAATGTTATCTAGAGGGGATAAACTCATTAAGGCAACACAATAGATTATCTTACCAAAAGTTTAAAACTAAAAGTTCTGTGCCTAGAACAGAGCCACCATAGTAGTTTAAAAGAACATTAGTTTTAATGAATATTATTTTAAATTATATTTAAATAATTAATTTTGAAATGTTGTGTCATGTGAAGGCAATCTGTTTGCTTAAAAAAAAAAAAGATAGTAATAAAATCCACCCCCCCACATATGTCTACATTCTAATCCCTGTTATATGTAGATGTGTTACTTTACATGGCAAAAGGAACTTTGTAGATGTGGAACTTGATGTGCGGAGGTTATTGTGAATTACCTGGCCAGGCCCAGTCTAATCACATGAGTAAATGGAAGAAGGAAAGACTGGAAGTGTGAGAAGGACTTGATCACAAGACAGGAAATGTGGGCAGCCTCTAGAAGCTGAAAAAGGACAAAAACAGATACTCCCCTAGTGCCCCCAGAAAAGAATGCGGTCCTGCCAACACCTTGATTTTAGCCCTTTGAGAACCACATTGGACTTCTGACCTACAGAATTATAATAAACTTGTGTTGCTTAAGCCACCAAAAAATATAGTATTCAGTTATATTCCTTACCCATTCTTGCTTAATTATACAAGGATGTAAAATACTGCATTTATAAATAGTAATAATCCACAGAAGAATGCATTCCATAAATAATCTGAATATCCGGAAACTTTACCTGACTGCTCTAAGTATGGTTGCATACCCTCTTCCCATGTATATCAACTGGTTGGACCTCACTCAGTAAATAAGAAGTTCTTTGAGTGTAACAACAGGAGAGTAGAACTGTACTATGCATGAACTAAGCGCTCAGAGTCTTTGGCTAGTCTTACTGTGTACGTATGCACACATGCACACCTGTGCATGTACCTGTGAGCCTGTGACTGATCTGGAGCAGTGGGGGGGGCAGAGACATCGATGATTTGTGAACTCTAAAGCTTATAAAGTTTGGAAGCAGGTGGGCACACTAAGAAGGATAACCTTACATACATTTATTTTACCAAGACACATGACCATGGAAATGCATTGATTGCTAAGGCCCATCCTGGGGCACTGGAGTAGAGGTATGAAGGTGAGGGGAGATGCAGCTTAAACTTCATCACCTTCAGAGCAAACTCTCCTTTTCCAGCCACTGCCTGGAACCATTCCCTCTGCCATTCAAGACTGGCATGGGCACCACAGCCCTCGCCCTTCCTTGCTGTGTGAATTTTTATGCATATACTAACTTCCATGAACCTCAGTTTAGCATCCTTAAACAGAGTTATTCATCTAAGAAATGCCATTAAAATTAGAGAAAATACATATAACGTGTTAAATACGTTGTCTGAGAAATAGATGCTCAGTAAGTAACACTCCTTGATACAGCATTTGTGAGCTTTATAAAAATAAATGAAAATCTTAGGAAACGTGTACTAGGAGCATTTTGTCATCACTGCTCTCACTCTCCCCATCTCCACAGACAGGATGGGGCCAAGGGGCTTAAGGTGTCTGTGAGGAACAGCCCACATCACGGGTACAGGCACCCGTGGGGGCTGGTGGCTTTGCTTCCCCTCTGGGCATGAGCTTACCTGCTCTCCTGGCTTCGAAAGGGAAAACTGACTTTGTATCTGACTTGTTAAAGTCATAAGATCATAAACGATTGTGATTTGGGGTTGTCATGTCTTATAATGCCAAGGGAGGGAATTTATTCATGTTGAAATTATGGTGGAAATAAGCAAGTTTGGACATTACAGAAGTTAGCCATAGCAGAAAGTGTTCTGACATTTCCTCTCTACTTCTTCATTCTTAGTCGAGAAGACTAAAGCTGAGAGTGGAGTCCCTAAAGCAAATTGCTAAATGGTCTGTGACCTAGGGCCTTGGGATCTGTGTTCCCAGCCCAGCCTCTTTGCATGATGAGCAGTACCTAGCGTTGCCTTGACAACAACCTTTCAGGAGCTTGAGCTGGATCCTGCTCTTTGGCGGGTCCACTCTTATGACAGTCCTCATCTGGGTATCACTTTTCATCATGTAACTCTTATATTGCCCATATTTCCATACACTGCTTATAACATTTTTTCTTAATTAGAATTAAATATTTTACAAGTAGGTATTGGATAGTAATAATGTTAATACTATTCTTTGGGAGGAAATACCTAAAACTAGCCACAGTCGGTGCAATCATAAATAATGCAAATTTATTGATATGATTCAGTTTACAGAACATTTTCACATTGGTATACAATTATATAGTGGTTCTTATAGTCCTCTGAGGTTGGTTGCACCCTTATAGTACAGATAAGAAACCTGAAGAATAAAGATTTCAGGAACTTAGCTAGGATTATTTTTCTCAAACTTTATCCACTGATTTTTCAAAGCGGTACTTTTTTTCACCTGCAGCATACAATTCCAGGATGTGGTGGTGAGAGGATGGGGTTGGAAACAAGAGTGACTATGGATTTGTTCAAATCATGTTAATTGAATATTGAATGCCTATTGCATGGGGGAGGGGCTACCATATATGTTGTCAGTAATGAACAGGACAAAGATCCTGGCACCAGTGAAATGCACATTCTAGAGATGCTACGCTCCCCACTGTAAAATCGAAGGGGCCACACAACAAGCTTTAGTTTAATGAACAAAGAAATTAAGAAATAGCTTGAAAGCAAAAGTTAAAGGAAATTGTGGTTAGAATTACAGGGAAAGTTTTCATAGAAGCGGAACGGATAAATATCAGACTGTACGTATTTATATAAATGTATATACACACACACACACACACACACACACTAGAAATATATATATGTGTATATGCATGTATATATTCTGATATGTATAATTTATCATATAAAAATGTGTGTATGTACATATATGTGTCTATTTTAATCTATTACTAGATGAACAACCTTAGAAAATTTAATTAACTTCACTTTCCTCAACACTAGGATGGAGCTGGTAATCACACCTAACCCACAGGATTTTTGTTGGGGAGATTAAAAGAACTAATAGTCGAATCACTAAGATCAGGTATGGTACAGACTAAGCCTGTGATACACAGTCCTTGTTGCTACTAACATCGTTGTTATTACACTGTGCCAGGTAATAATGCTCACAACACTTGTCTCTATTAATAGAATGTGGAATCCAACATTTCTAGACATCCATTGCCTTTATGCTAGGAAAAGGAATTATTATGTCTTGATAAAACTAAATTATTAATTTTAAAACTCCATAAACACAGTTAAAAATGATGTGAAATGAGGAAAACAATCTGATACCTAAGGAAAGTCACTGCTTCTTCCAGTGCCAAGTGAAGGCTCAAACTCCTTCATCTCTTTTGAGTGGATGGTGACTCCCAGGCTGTCTATAGATGATGTTTGCACAGCACATTCAGCTGTATAGAGTCAACATCTGCAAACAGGAATTATGTCAGAGATCCGATCAGAACTGGGGATGGCAGAGAGAAATTGATACAGATGATGGTGTAATGTGTTTTAAAAATGTGCTTGAAACAAGATTTTGCAACCAAGCCGTTGTCTGTCCTGCTGGAAGATATCATAGGAGTTAACCAGCCCTACATCATTAAACTAGAATAACAAGACAGCTAAAAGTGAATTTATCTGTGTGGGCAGTCATTTTGGACTACTTTGTGGGTAGCACCATATGTTAGCTACAGTTGGCATTCCACAGGGAATTGCAAATGTTTACAAAGTTATGAGGGGGAAGTTATTTGTGCTGCAGGGCATGGCATGTGGGGAAGCATGCCCAGAAAAGATGACAGAAAGGTGCATTTTTATCAAATACCTTTTCTGTACTATTGTCCCATATTCAAATATATTCATATATTTGGGGTGATTTAGACACTGAAGATAAAATGTGGATTCTCCATTTCTACCCTTGCCTCTCTCATCTTCACCATCATCTCTTAAAGATCATTTTGAAATTTGTAGATACAATGGAGAAACAACTTGTTCAGAATTATGTTCAACATGAGTTCTTTTTACTATAGCAGTTGTTCTTTCAAGTTATTTTCAGTTTTTTTTTTTTTTAGAATTATATTTCTGAGTCCCTTCAGTCAATTGGTATGTCAACAGGAAAGAACTTCTTCTCAAGAAGACATACAAATATATCATAATTGTTCAGTTGGGACTAGAAAGTGAAAAAAATCTTATATGTTATCAACTCTCTCCTTGAAGTATTTGCTACAAAATCTTCCCAGGTGAATTTTTCCAGGAAAAGAAACTTTTTTTTTTTTTTATTGTTTGCCCATGACAATCTTAGAAGTGTCCCAGTTTGAAATATAAATTGTATGTTCATCCTAGTTATAACTTGTATTCTTTCTTTCAGCTCAGTTCTCATTCTTCATGAGATCACAATTCCCAGACAGCTGTGTTATCACTGAAGGACTGAGCACAAGCCCTACCCACGATTATGCACCATGAAGATTTTCAGAATGCAACACAGGGGACAGAATAAATGACTCCCAATTATATTTGCAAGCACTAATCTTGGCGACTTTGGACTTATAATTTACATTCCTGGGCCTCCATTTTCTCACCTATAAAATTAAGGAGTTGGAAAAAGTTATTTACTGTGCATAGGTGAGAAGGCATCTAACTACCGAATTGTGCTCCCTTTTGAGTATGCAGAGTTCTGGAGATGTGGTTGTCCAGGTTGGACTACATTTCCCAGCAGTCTTTGCATCTATTAGAGTCATGTGATTCATTTTCCAAATAGAAAATGAGTGGATCTTTGTGTCTCACTTTTAGCTAAGTATTATAAAAGTAGATATACCTTCTCCACTGTTTTTTACTCTCACTCACTGAGTGAATGTTAAGGAATCCCAAGTCCTAGAGAAAACAGTACAAAGATTGGAGAAGACTTTGGTCCTTGAAAGCTGGTGAGAGCAAAGCCACTCACCAACTAAGACCATTTTTGATTTTACACTAGTAAGAAGGTTTTTTTCTATTTCGTTCAGCCACTGAGATTCCCAGGTTTATTTGAATGGCAGCCAACACATCATAAGTTCCTTGTCAGTATTCAGTCTAACTTGAGCATTGACTGAGTAACCAGACACATTCCGTTAAAACTTGTATCCTTTCCAGTCATATGGCTCCCAGATGCTGAGGAGACAGTTGTGTTTCTTTTTTCCCCTTGAAAATATTTTTATGTGTCTCACAATAGGGACCCTATCTATTTGAGCTCTTGTAAGGTTAGAAGTAATGTTAAACCTGATTCAGTGGCAGTTAGAGAGGAAGCCTTACTCTGCTAAGTAATATAGAAGTCAATGTTAAAAGTAAAGGTTAAATACAGTAAGGCTGAAAAAAGAGAAATCTTTCTCCACAATCAACTCATGTTTTGAGGTTGTCAAAAATTTAAATTAAAAGATGGAAGATGTTTAGGAATAATGAAGAGAAGTTTTACAGAATCCTTCACTCCGTCCATTGGAAGAACCATCCAAACAAGAACCAATATGAAGGTTCTTGCTATCAGAATCAGAATTAAAACCCTACTACTTAGGGTGGAAATCATGGAGTTATAAGAGATAGAGATGTGGTGCCTGGTAGAAAAAGAAACATCACGTGCAAGAATGAGTAACACAATGGGTTAATATCTATGAGTTAAGATCAGAAATAGGTAGAAAAATAGTAATAAAACCCAAGAATGAAAAGACTGAAAATCTTCTTCCATAATTTTTGAAAGTACTGATACACGTTCATAGGATAGAGTAAGATTCACATTTGAGACACAGAAACAGGAAGAAGGAAACAGTTTTAGCTCATATTCTTCAGTATTTAACCAGTTCTATGTGGTAGTATCATGTTCAATATGCTCAGTTTATGTAAAATTTTAATATATAATATGGGTTTGGTGATCTTGTGTATCATTTTTGTATTTTTATAACTCAAATGTAAAGAAGTGCTACAACTATTCATAGAGCCTTCAAAAGATGCCCTGTGACAATTGCAGTAGCTCTGAACAATCCTTAACAAATATTTGAATTGTAGGACAGATAATATCACAGCTGGGTACATCATCCTTTTGTTGCTAACCCTATTCAAAATGTATGTTTGATGTTTTTTGGTTCGTATATGGAGAGCTGCATACTCTCTCTCTCTCTCTCTCTCTCTCTCTCTCTCTCTCTCTCTCTCTCTCTCTCTCCTGGATATGAAATCTACCTATTTAAACTAAACATACTTTTTACAAATTCAAAAATTTAGATTTTTTTTGTTCCTTAACTGTTTTAAGGAATTAATGTCTTCTGTTTAGAGAGAATTAAGTGAAAAAGTAACACTGTGGGATCATAGTAAATTACTCAGAAAGGAAAACAGTAGGGAGTGTGTAATAATAGTGCATTCATTGATATTGTATGATTGATGGACAAAGTTGAAGAAATGTACAGAAGAGGAGCATTGCCCTCTGATGACTGGAATGCAAGAACATTAGACCTCAGGGGATAGATAATATATCAGACGTATAATCTATGGTTATTATTATTATAGTAAATCTGGCTTACACTTCTGAGCTGTCAAAACATAAACAGAAAGTTGTATCTGTTTTCAACGCCTAATAAAAGAGAATAGCATTACTTTTTTCTGAAACTGATCAGTGAAATTAATTACCTAAACAAAATTACCATATGCTCATTGAACAAGAAATTGGGCAAACATAAATGTGGTTTTACAAAGGAGACATTCTTCATATGGTAGTAACATATCTATCTTCAAAAAGAGCTAAGCATCCCTCATACTATTACTCATTGGAGTGATATTTACAAGAAGCTAATCAAATGACATTTAACACCTAACCTCAGTCAAGGACATGTTTGAAATGTTTTAGAAGGGGTGGATACAACGCAGGCATCACTGATTTTCAACTTTAAGTGATAGATGCCATCAATCACTGAGACTGTTTGCTTTTCCTTTGTGTGTATGTGTTGGAAAGGGGGGAATGAGTACTGTTTACTGCTTTGTAATTTAATGTTTGTAACTGGCAAAGGGGACAATAACATAAAATGCTCCCTTGACTACTACAACTACCCTGATGAAGTGTTTCCTGTCCTGCTGAGGATTTAGGCAAAATTAGTAACTCTGAAAATTGCTAAGCACAATCTCTAATATGGTTACACAAGTAAGTCAGGGAGTTACTGCAAAATCAACAAAAAAGTTAAAGAGGAAATTAAACTTATTCAGCAGGGCTGAGTTCCCACTAGAAACTCCCTTTGTGACCACTGCACCTACAGCCAGTTCACAATGAAAAAATCATTGAATGACATTTTTGGTGCAAAAGAAATTACCTTTGATGAAATTTGAATATATTTATTGATCTTAAATATAAATAAAATTAAAAGCAGAATTAAATGTTTAATATAACCTTTATGTAAACTCACTGAAATTCCTCTAAGTGTTCTAAGAAGATACAGTGTCCAAAAAGAGTGTGGATGGCCATTAAGACATCAGCCATTGCAGCCGCCTCCCCCAACTTGCACCCTGAGGGGACTCAGGATGGGAAAGAACAGGATACCAGCCCTAGATAGCTAAGGTGCATATCAAAGGAATGAGTTCAATGAACTCAGATTTTGCATCTTCCTATATGTATATCCTGGCTCCCCGCTTACCTCTGGAGCAGTCCCTCAGAGCAATCTGAGAGGTTGTATCCCGGGCTGAAGTCCTCAGCAAGCCTGCCAAATAAAACATAATTCTCAGCTTTTAGGTTATGCTTTTTTTTTTTTTTTTTCAGTTGATAAGGGAGTCCCAGTTATACAAAATAAATCTATCTTTGCTAAATATAAGCATTTTAAATGCTTTAAAGTAATACATTTAACAAATGCAATGGCTAAAATTATTTTTAAAAATTCAAAACTATGTATAAATTGAATGGAACATAAAAGTAAATGCCAAAACACTCAGAATTATATTTTAGGCAAATTAGTGATTTGGAGAATTAATTACTAGGTTTTGTTTTGTTGTGTTTTTGGTTTTTTTTAGAAACAGACCCACTTTATTTCTTTGTCAAAGCTGAATGAGAGCCTTGCTGGGTAGAGTACTCTTGGTTTTAGGTTCTTCCTTTTCATTACTTTAAATATATTTTGCCACTCCCTTCTGATCTGTAGCATTTCAGCTGAAAAATCAGCTGATAATCTAATGAGAATTCCCTTGTATGTTATTTGTTGCTTTTCCCTTGTTGCTTTTAATATTTTCTCTTTGTCTTTAATTTTTGTCAGTTTGATTACTATGTGTCTCAGCGTGTTCCTCCTTGGGTTTATCCTACCTGGGACTCTGTGCTTCCTGGACTTGGGTGACTTTTTTTTTTTCACATATTAGGGAAGTTTTCAGCTATTATCTCTTCAAATATTTTCTCAGGTCCTTTCTTACTCTCTTCTTCTGGGACCCCAATAATGTGGATGTTGGTGACTTTAATATTGCCCCAGAGGTCTCTTAGACTATCCTCATTTCTTTTCATTCTTCTTTCTTTATTCTGTTCTGTGGCAGTGATTTCTACCATTCTGTCTTCCAGCTCACTTGTCCATTCTTCTGCCTCAGTTATTCTTCTATTGATTCCTTCTAGTGTATTTTTCATTTCAGTTATTGTATTGTTCTTCTCTGTCTGTTTGTTCTTTAGATCTTCTAGCTCTTTGTTAAACATTTCTTGTGTCTTCTTGATCTATGTCTCCATTATTTTTCTAGATCTTGGATCATGTTTACTATCATTACTCTGAATTCTTTTTTGGGTAGATTGCCAATTTCCACTTCACTTAGTTGTTCTGGAGTTTTTCTTGTTCCTTTATCTGGGACATTTCCTCTGCCATCTCATTTTGTCTAACTTTCTATGATTGCAGTTTCTGTTTTGCAGGCTGCAGGGTTGTAGTTCTTCTTGCTTCTACTGTCTGCTCTCTGGTGGATGAGGCTGGTCTAAAGGGCTTGTGCAGGCTTCCTAGTGGGAGGGACTTGTTCCTGCGCCCTGGTGGGTGGAGCAGGATCTTTTTCTTCTGATGGGCAGGGCCATGGCAAGGGGTGGGTTTAGCAAGGCTGTGGGCTCCGGAAGACTTTAAGCAGCCTGTCTGATGATGGGTGGGACTGTTTTCCTGCCCTGTTGGTTGTTTGGCCTGAGGCATCCTAGGACTGGAGCCTATAGGCTGTTGGGTGGGGTCAGGTCTTCGTGAGAAAATGGCGGCCTCCAGGAGGACTCACCCCAATGAGTATTCCCCAGAACTACCACCACCAGTGTCTCTGTCCCCACAGTGAGCCGGAGCTGCCCACCAGCTCTGCAGGAGACCCTCCAATACCAGCAGGTAGGTCTGACCCAGTCTCTTATGAGGTCACTGCTTTTTCCCTTGGGTTCTGGTACACACAAAACCTTGTGTGCATCCTCCAAAAGTGGAGTTTCTGTTTCCCTCTGTCCTATGGAATTCCTACATTCAAACCCAGCTGGCCTTTAAAGCCAGGTGCTCTGGGGGCTCCTCCTTCCAGTTCCAGACCCCCAGGCTGTGGAGCCTAACATAGTGCTCAGAACTTTAACTCCTGTGGGATAATTTCTGTTGTATAAATGTTTTCCTGTTTATGGGTCACCCACCTAGTGGATATGGGATTTGGTTTTATAGTGATTGCACCCTTCCTACCATTTCATTTTGGCTTCGGCTTTGTCTTTAGATGTAGGATATATTTTTTCATAGGTTCTAGCATTTTCTTGCTGATGGTTGTTCAGCAGTTAGTTGTGATTTTGATGTTTTCATGAGGGGGGTGAGCTCACGTCCTTCTACTCTGCCATCTTGTCTCCGCCTCCACAAACCCAGTTTAATTGGGAGCAGGGAGGGCATGACCAGTGAGACCAGACCTTGTCCTGGCCAAGGTATCTGGTCTGCTTAGAGGGTTCAGGCTGGGGTTGGGAAAAGTAAGAAGCAGGGTCCAAGATGCTGCCCTGAGTGCTACGTATGGAGAAATAGATGCCAGCAGCAGCCAGGGAGGGGGTGTAGGGCATGAGACCTAAGATTGGGGCATGTGTGTACCTGTGTGCCCACATGTGTAAACATGTATATACATGAGCACAATGTACAGAGAATCTATAGGCACCCTCAAAAATTGATCCAGGGAGAGGGTCAGGAATAAGATGTCTCAAACCTCTGAAGTCCCCAGGGGCTGAGAAATCTTCAGAAGAGGGGTGCACATAGGTGTGTGCTGAATGTCCAGACTTAACTCTGCTTCTGCCACTCATAGACTTGCTGTTTAACCTGGGACAATTACTTACCATCTCTGTGCCTCAGAAAGATTAACAAGATGATCTTAGCTATCTTTAGAACCCCTGATATCTCTTAATTTCTTAAACTTGGGTGCTTAGAACCCTAAACCTTTGTCCAGCCCACCCTCCCCATTACAGTCACCTATGATAACCTGTACTTACCCAATCCAATTCAGATGCTTGAGATCTCTTGCCAAGAGGTTTACATTTTCACAGTTGCAGAAGCTGTGGTTTCATTTTAGCCACTATTACAATTAAACAAAGAGATATTCTACTTTAAAGAATTATCAACAAAAAAAAAAGTTCCCATTTCATTTGCATATCATTGAGGTCATCTGCAAACAGGAAATTCTTATTGTTACCAAAACCTCAGATCCTTTCCAGAACACTCTCCTCAACCCATTTTTATGGTAAAATGACACATTTTCCAGTACTTCTAAGATCTATATTTTATTAAAATAAGATAAAAAATACATGCGACTAGAAGTCCTATTTTTAAGTGATTACATTCAACAGAAAAAAAAAACGGTTATTCCCTCAAGATGCTAGAAAAGTTTTTAAATTTTGCTCTACTTATTCTGTAACAGATGGGAAAGAAAAAGTTTGAGGACCTACACTGCCAGTAGGCTACATTTTAAGCAGCAAACTACTTCTAGTCTCAGAAACATTTTTAAGTATTTTATTACTCAAGTATGTGTTTTCTTGGTCAGGATTTTGAGAAAAAATAAATAATTTTTCTTTTAGAAGCAAATGTATTTGAGCTTGAACTTGAGAATCTACATTGCTAATCAAATTGAGATTTGCAGTTATTGAATATCAGTTTTTTGATAGTCAGTGAAAATATTATTTTGGAGACTTGTGTAATACTTAATATATCTTTATGGAAGACCAAAGATTTTCCTCAAAGACAACTTTAGGTAAATCTACAGTACCTAAAACTCTAATAATGCTCGACAGGGATTTAAAAACATTACTTTGCACGAAAAAATTACAAATATCATTTATCTAATGGTTGGTTGACTCAAGCCAAAACAATGTCAGCTTTAAGTGATACTATTTCCTGGTGGACCTGCCAGGATTTGAGTACCCATGGAATAAGAACAAACTGAGCTGTGATATGAGTTTATCCATTCGAATATTAAAGAATATGTATCAACCACTTGCTTTGGCCATTTTTTTTTCTGGAAAAAATTAGATAACAGACTCACATACTTCTTGAAGACTCTATTAATTGCTGATAACATTTTGCTTCTCCATCTTCTCCAGCAGGAGACTCTGTATTCCACTGAGGAATGATAAAGATGGCTATGGCTGGCCATAGCCCTATGTGAGAATAAATACCTCTTTTAGAAAAGCATCTCCACAGGATACTTTGATCTAGGCTCTGCAAAAACCCCAGGTCAATAACAAATTCACAGAACTCATCCACTGAATATAAGAGGAACATTTCTCACCTTCTTCTTACTTGGAGTCTCATCAAGATGTTAGAGTATGTGGCGATGACAGAGATTGGACAAGATACACTTAAAATTCTTTTGAATTTCATGGGAGCTATTGGATCATGACATGAGGTATGGTAATCTTCATCATTTGAAAACAGGATAGTCTGCATCTGAACTCCTAGACGTGAGCTCCTGGTGCTCTGTGAGATAAGGATGGTTGTAAATGTTTAATACTGCTGAAAATTTTAAAACTTGTTTTTCAGTTTCTCAAAATTGACAGTATTAGAAATCATGTTTGAGCATGACTCTTGCAGCTGTCTGCTAAAACTCCCAAACTCCCTGACCTTCCACAGATCTGTCTTTTCTTGTGACTATTAATTAGAAAGTATGTGTTATTCCTCAACTATCTGGTGTGCATGTGGAAAATATTTAATGTTTTTGATTACTTGTTTTTATATTTCATAATTTTTCCTAGCATTGTTGAAGCATAATTGAAAAATAAAAATTGTATGTATTTAAGGTGTACACTCTGATATTTTGATACATGAATACATTGTGAAATGATTACCACAGTCAAGCTAATTAACACATCCATTACCTCATATAGTTATCTTTTGTGTGACTGTGTGTTGTTGCTACTCTTTTAGAAAGTTTCAAGTATATAATACAGAACTATTAACTATATTCACCATGCTGTACATTAGATCTCCAGACTTATTCATTCTGCATAATTAAAACCTTGTATCTTTGACCAATATCTCCTCATTTCCTGCACACCCCACACCCTGGTACCCACCATTTTACTTTCTGATTTTATAAGTTCAACTTTTTGATTCCACTTAAAAGTGAAATTATGCAGTATTTGTTTTTCCTGTATTTGGCTTATTTCACTTAGCATAGTGTCCTCATTATTATTATATATTTTCACAGATGTTAGAACTTCCTCTTTTATAAGAGTGAATAATACTTCATTTTATATATATAATATACATTTAATATATAATATATATGTATGTATAATATATATTTGTATATACTATATATTTATATATACATATTATACACATATTTATATATAAATATATTTTTCCATTTTCTTTATCCAGTTATTCATCAACTGACATTTAGGTTGTTTCCATATCTTGGATAATATAAAAAATGCTATAATGAGGCACATTTTACATATCACATAATTTACACATTTCAAGTGTTCAACTCTATGATGTTTAGAAGATTTAGCATGCTGTGAAGCATCACAATTAACCAGTATTAAAGCATTTTCTTCAAACAAGATGCCTTAATTCCATTTACAATTAATCCCAATTTTCATGCTCTGCCTTATATAACCAACTGTATACTTTCTGTCTCTAAAAATTTGCCTTTTCTTGACACTTCATATATATGGAATCATATAATATGTGGACTCGTGTCTTGCTTTGTTCAATTAGCATAACACTTTTGAGATCCATTCAAGTAGTAGCATGTATCAGAAATTTGTTTTTTTTTATTGCTGTATAGCATTCCATTGTATTGATATACCACATTTTGTGTATCCATTCATCAGCTTGTTAATATTAATATTTGAGATGTTTCCACTGTTGGGTATTATAAATAATTCTTCTAAGAACATTTGTGTGCAAGTTTTGTGTGGCTACATAGTAAGTTTTGTAACTGGCAGGTAAAAGTCCTCAAACTTTGCTCTTTTAAAACATGTATTGATTGAAAAGATGCTCAAATCACATGTCATTAGGAAACTGAAAATGTAAAAAGCAATGAGATATCACTGCACACCTATTGAATAGGTGAAAGTCCCACAAACTGACAAAACCAAATGCTGGCGAGGATGTGGTGCACAGAAACTCTCATCCATTCCTGGTGGGAATGCAAAATTGTACAGACACTCTGAAAGAAAATGTGGTAGTTACAAAACAAAATGCATTCTTGCCATATAATCCAGCAATTGTGCTCCTTTGTATTTATGCAAAGGAGTTGAAAACTTATGTCCACACAAAAACCTGCACATGGACATTTATAGCAGCTGCATTAATGATTGCCAAATATGGGAAGCAACCAAGATGAACTTTAGTAGGTGAATGGGTAAGTAAACTGTGGTACATTCAGAAAATAAAGTATAATTTAATGCTAAAAAAGAACAATGGAGGAAACCTAAATTCATATTACTACATAGAAGCCACTCTGAAAAAGCTACATACTATATGATTCCAACTACGACATTCTAGAAAAAGCAAAACTATGGAGAGAATAAAAAGATCAGTGGTTTGCAAAGGTTGGGGAAGAAGGAGGATTATTAGGACAGTGAAACTATTATATATTTGTCATAAGCTATAGAATGTACTCCAAGAGTGAAGCCTAATGTAAACGATGGACTTTAGGTAATAAAGACATGATATGTCAATGCAGATTTATCAACTGTAACAAACAACCACTCTGATGCAGGATTTATACTGTGGGAGGCTATGTGTGTGTGGTGGGGGGCAGAGAGTATATGGGTACTCTGTACTTTCTGCTCAATTTTAATATGAATGTAAAACTGATCTAAAAATAATGACTATTACAATTCAAACAAAAGTTTTAGCATCTATAGATCTTTTGCATTTCTGTATAAATTTTAGTGTCTGTATGACAGTTTCTGCAAAGAAAACACCTGGAACACTTATAGAAATCTATAGATTATATAGACTTAATCTATATGTTTGGATCTCATTTGTTGAATATATAGATTAATTTGGGGAGAAATGACATCTTAACTATATTGGGTTTTCCAATGCAAGAACATGGAGTGCTTCTCTGTTTATTTATATCCTATTTAATTTCCCTCAGCAATTCTTATTTTGTTTTCTAATTTCCCAATGTCCAAGTTTTACACTTCTTTGTTAAATTTATTCATGAGTATTTTATTCTATGTGATGTTATCATGAAGGAAATAGTATTCTTAATTTTATTTCATATTGATTGCTGCTTGTATATAGAAATACAATTTACCAAGGGTCTGGTAAATTCAACTTCTAATGAGAGCTTTCTTGCTGGATTTTAGACTGCCACCTTCTTCCTGTTTCTTCATATGGTCATTCCTGTGTGTGTGTATGTGTGTGTGTGTGTGTGTGTGTGTGTATAGAGAGATCTCTGGGGACTCTTCCTTGTCATATAAGGACACTAGCCTTATAGGATTAGGCTCCTACCCTTATTTAATCTTTTAATATTAATTACCTCTTTATGAGCCATACCTCCAAATACAGTTGCATTGGGGATTATGGCTTCAACAGATGAACTTGGAGGAAACACATTTCAGTATATAGGATCAAATTTTTAGATCTTCAAAAATATATTGAAGCATTTCAAAGTCACATGTGGTAATATAGTTTTTATTCTCAAGGCTTTCTATTTAAATTTTTGCTGGGCTCTTATTTACCCCATAAAGGATTCAATGCCTTAGACAACAATGATGTTAAAAATCCCAGGGCTTCCCTGGTGGCACAGTGGTTGAGAGTCCACCCACCAATGCAGGGGACACGGGTTCGTACCCCGGTCCAGAAAGATCCCACATGCCGCGGAGCAGCTGGGTCCGTGAGCCATGGCCGCTGAGCCTGCGCGTCTGGAGCCTGTGCTCTGCAATGGGAGAGGCCACAACAGTGAGAGGCCCGTGTACCACACACACACACACACAAAAATCCCAAATGATTGTGATAGTTTACTGACACTGCAAGGAAATATCCTTTTACTTGGAGGTGAGGTTTGAGTCATGTCAAATGGTTACAAAATCCTGAGAACAGATTTTCTTCAGGGATATCTTGGAAACATTGTCAAAATATTGACAGCGCTTTGGGTTTGGGGCTTTACAGGGATCTCCAAAACAGATCTCCCCGTTTTCACAGTTATCAAACCATGGTGCTGAAAGTGGAAATGGGTGCAGCCCAAGTGAAAATACCACAGGCCCTGCTATTCTTACTATGGTCCAGTATAACTTTCCTTGAATGAAGACTTTCTAGTTTTGTCTGTGCTTTTGGTTAAATTCCAAAGTTCAGAGCTAATTGTTTTTTATAGTTTTTCCAATGTTATTGTTTATTGTTTTGTCAGGCAGAGGATTCAAAAATATCCCCACTCCATCATTCTAGAAGTCTAATTTATATTTCTCACTTTAAACTAAATACTGTACAAGTTTATTATCTATATTGTTACTATTTGTTATTAGTAAATTCTAAATAGAACAAAATTAATTTTGTTTATTTAAAAACTTTACTTATTTCCTGCCTTATTTTTAATATTAGGTTTCTTGTAAAAAATGGTTGAAGTATAATTTTTCATAAAATTTTATATTATAATTGCGTTTTATTTCTAAAATAAAAAGATATCTAGTGTTTCCAGTTTCTAATTCACATGTAAGGAACTTGGGATTCTCTTTATTCTAACAACAATTAAAAAACTCAGCATACTGAAACATTAATAACTCTTTCTAGATTCATCAGAGAAATGAGGTCACAGGGCAAACTGTTGTCCCTAAAATTAGAGGGACATACAGGCTGACATAAAGAGTCACAACATGCCACAGCAGAAACCCAACTCAGGAACAGAAAACTCTGGAGGAACCAGTGCCAGTGTAGAAAAACCTGAACTATATTTCACAAAGTGCTGGAGGCTCAGTGTGGACAAATCTGAGACTTTAAATCTCCAAGGGGGCCTCACACTTTTGTGATTTTTGTTTCCTGGAGCTTTACCAGATTCTTACAGTGATTGTTTGAAAAAAAAATGACCTTGGGCTTTAGGCAAGGGAAGTGGAAAAGTAACTATTTTGAAATATGCCAAAGCATTTGTTCTTCCAAAAAAGGACTCCTCTCAAGATGAATTGTTTTCTAGAGCCTAACCTTTGGGGTTTTATCAGAGCCTACCTACTTGGGAGAAAGTAAATTCCCAACTTCTGTCACTGTAGCTGCCTCAAGCCATCCTGTCTCACCTGAAGTGGGAGGTGAAACTAAGAGATACTTGTGAAGGTCGCAGTGCAGGGTCATAAGCTCACTGAAAGACTGCGACCTAGTCATGGGACTATGTAATGCTTCCCCTCCCCCACACACCTTACTACCACCTCACTAAAGGCTTATGTAGTGCAGTTCCTTCCACCACTACATTATGTACAGATTTTAACAAAAAGTATAAGGCATACTAAAGGGCAAAAATACAGTTTGAAGACATAGATCAAGCAGCAGAAGCAGACTTGAATAAGAAAGTGATGTTGGAATTACAGGACAGTGAATTTAAAACAACTATGAGTGATATGCTAAGGACTACAATGGTAAATGCAGATAACATGCAAGATCAAATGGATAATATAGACAGAGAGATGGAAGTTCTAAGACAAACTAAAAATTAAATGCAAGAGATAAAAGCCATTGTAACAGAAATGAGGAACACTTTTGATGGGCTCAATAGTAATCTGGACATGGTTCAGGAAAGAATCTCTAAGCTTGGGAATTTCTCAGTAGAAACTTCAAAACTAAAAGTCAAAGTGGAAAAATAAAAACTAAAAAAATGGAGGAGGAACAGATATCTAAGTACTCTGGACAATTACAGAAGGTGTAATATATGTATAATGGGAATACCACAAGGAGAGGGGAGAGAGAAGGAAGAAATAAAGAAGGAAGGAAGGAAGGAAAGAAAGAAAGAAAGAAAGAAAGAAAGAAAGAAAGAAAGAAAGAAAGAAAGAAAGAAAGAAAGAAAGAAAGAAAGAAAGAAAGAAGGAAAGAAAGAAAGGAAAGAAAGAAAGAAAGAAAAAAAAGAAAGAAAAGGAGAGAGAGTGGAAGGGAAGGAGGGAGAGATGAAGGAAGAAAGAAAAGAAAAGAAGTAATATCTGAAGAAATAGGGCTGAAAATCAAAGATAAAGAAAAAAAATCTTGAAAGAAGTGAGAGGAAAAAAACACCTTACCTTTGAGAGAAACAAAAATAAGATTGCATCCAACTTCTCCTCAGAAACCATGAATGCAAGAAGAGTGTAGCGTGAACAATTAAAATGGTAAGTAAAAAACCAAAACAACAGCAACAAAAACACCAAACTAGAATTCTGTATTCTGTAAATTTCTCCTTCAAAAGTGAAAGAGAAATAAAGACTTTCTCAGACTAACAAAAATTGTGGAAATCTGTGTGCAATGGACCTGACTCATAAGAAATGTTGACATATATACACTAATATGTATAAAATAAATAACTAATGAGAACTTACTGTATATCACAGGGAACTCTACTCAATGCTCTGTGGTGACCTAAATGGGAAGGAAATCTGAAAATGAGTGGATATATATATATATATATATATATATATATATATATATATATATGACTGATTCACTTTGCTGTACAGCAAGAAACTAACACAACATTGTAAAATATCTATACTCTCATAAAAATTTAAGAAAAAAAGAAATGTTGCACATGAAATGCTGCTCAACATCACTCATTATTAGAGAAATGCAAATCAAAACTACAATGAGGTATCACCTCACACCTGTTAGAATGAGCATCATCAGAAAATCTACAAACAACAAATGCTCGAGAGGGTGTGGAGAAAAGGGAACCCTCTTGCACTGTTGGTGGGAATGTAAATTGATACAGACACTATGGAGAACAGTATGGAGCTTCCTTAAAAATCTAAAGATAGAATTACCATATAACCCAGGAATCCCACTACTGGGTATATACAGAGAGAAAACCATAATTCGAAAAGACACATACACTCCAATGTTCACTGCAGCACTATTTACAATAGCCAGATAATGGAAGAAACCTAAATGCCTATCAACAGACGAATGGATAAAGAAGATGTGGTCCATATATACAACAGAATATTACTCAGCCACAAAAAGGAACAAAACTGGGTCATTTTTAGAGATATGGATGGATCTAGAGACTGTCATACAGAGTGAAGTCAAAAAGAGAAAAAAAAAATAACTCATATATGTGGAATCTAGAAAAATGGTACAGATGAACCAGTTTGCAAGGCAGAAATAGAGACACAGATGTAGAGAGCAAATGTATGGACACCAAGTGGGGAAAGCAGTGGGGGATGGTGGTGGGATGAATTGGGAGATTGGGATTGACATATATACACTAATATGTATAAAATAGATGACTAGTAAAAAAAAAAAGAACTTGATTCCACAGGGGGGAAAAATGTTAAAAGAAGGTCTTCAGAGAGAAGGCAAATTATATACTTGAGAAACTCAGATCTACAAAAACAAATAAAGAGTATTAGAGAATGAATAAATGAAGGTAATTTTTTTAAATGTAGTTGTCTTATTCTTAATTAATCTTACAGATAACAGGATTGTTCAAAGTAATAATAGCAACAATGTTTTGGTACCTTTTATTTAAGCAAAGTGAATTATGCAATGAATAGGAGGAAGAAATTGGGATCCTTTAATATTATAAGATACTTGCACTTCTTGTGAAATGTTATAGTGTTATTTGAAAGCGGACTTGAATAGTTATAAGTGCATATTGTAAACTATAGGGCAACTACTAAAAAAGGTAAAAAAAGTATAATTGATATGCTAAGAAAGAAGTGAAAATAGAATCATATAAAATGTTCAGTTAAAACTAAAAATGGTAGAAAAAGAATGTGAGACAAAAATAGAAACAAAGAATAAGGACAATGAATATAAAAATAGTGACCAATATTACAGATATTAATCCAGCTATATTAGTAATCACTTTAAATATCAATAATTTAAATACAAAAATTCAGAGACTGAGATTTTCAGAGCAGACCCCTCAAAAAAATCTATTTGTTGTCTACAAGAAACACACTTTAAATATGAAGACACATGTATATTAAAAGTAAAGAGGTGAAGAATGAGTATACCTTGTTATTCATAACAAGTCTCTTCCTATTACAACTGGTTTTATGTTAATGAGGTAAACACCTCATTGGTAAACACCTAAGGATGGGTGCTAGGGAACCAACTATGAACAGAAGTTTGGAACTTTCAGTTCCACCTCTGACTTCTGGGGAGAGGAATGGGGTTGCAGGTTGAATCAATCACCCATGCCTGAGTAATGAAGTATCCATAAACACCCAAAAAGACTGTTTAGAGAGATACTAGGTTTCTGAACTTACGGAGATTTGAGGAAAGTGGCATACTCCAAGAGAGCATGGAACCTCTGTACCCTTTACGCATACTTTACCCCATGCATCCCTTCCATCTGGCTGTTCCTGAGTTACATCCTTTTATAATAATCCAGTGAGCTAGTAACTAAAGTGTTTCTCTGAGTTCTGTGAGCAGCCCTAGCAAATTAATCAAACCCAAGGAGGGTGTTGTTGGAACTTCTGATCTATAGCTTGTCCAATAGAGCACAGGTGACAACCTGAGTTTACAAGTGGCATCTGAAGTTGGGGAAGTGTTTAAAGACCTGCACCAGTACACAGATCTAGCAATAGGGGGTGTTATTGAATAATCTAAAAGCTGACCTAGAAATGGAGAGGTGTGTGTCCAGGTAAGGTATCCCTTGACCATCTGCCATAAACTCAGTCCCAACTGGATTTGACATCAAGTAGTTATATGAAGAATAATAAGCTTAAACAAAATAGTTACTTTTAAGCAAACAAGCAAAACAATAGAACCATACCTCATCAGTGAATTTAGGGAATAAGTTTAAAATATAATCAGATGAATTTATTGCTCACCCTACACAAATCCCCACCTCAAGTCTTGGGACATCAGTCTAGCAGTGGGGTTGCCCACATTTCATGTGGATGACCTGGATTCAGATCCCAGCTTGAGTTATACTCAAATTTAGGCAAATTACATACTCTATTTCTTACTTTTATCTTCTATAATATGGAGATAATAATAGTCCTTACTTCACAAAGTTGTCTAGTGGAGTAAGTGAGTTAACATTGTCAAGTGCTTGACAGATGCCTGGTGCAAGCTAAGTTTTTCTAATTATTAATCTAATCATCAGTAAGAGGTTGGGAGGGCAGAGAAACAGGGTATTTCTGGGGTACAATTAGCTATTCAGTGGGTTGAAGATGCTCTGAGGTTGAGAACATAGGATTTATCTCTGAGGTTGAGATAAATCCACTGATGAGCCACTACCTGTTAGAGACATCTACACTGGACGTCATTACTGGCAGTCCTTTTGAGGGGAGAGCCTGTTTCACACACATTAGAGGTTGTTTCTTTAGGTTGCCCCTAGCAACAAAGTTAGTTCTCCCTCTGTTAGATCTCATGTAGATGGTTCAAAGGAAACTGTAAAAAATAAGTCTGAAAAGAAAATAATCAGGTTTCATCACATCATTAAAAACAAAACAAAACAAAAAGTTACCTAGGGACTACAGCTATTACAGTCAGTGGAAAGGTGAAGCAGAGAGTATTTGGAAAGAATTGTGTATGGCTTTTGCATATGAATGTGCTACCATTGACCTCTGCCAGTGCGTTCTATAATGATATGCTGTTTTTATAATACTGGGAATGGATTTTGACGTATTTGATAGCTTGTTTAGCTCCTATCTCAATTCGCTGCTCCCAAGAACAATCCCTACTCAGAATATTGATGTTCACACACTTGAAATACATTTGCCACACCTGTTCTGAGCACAAATTTATACACATGTGTGTATCTGGCCATACATTTTTATTAGACCTTTTTATTAACATGGTGTCCTTAAGAGACAGATTAGGTTTCACTTTACAGAAAGGAAAATTGAGACAGGTTGATGTATACACAAAACGTTTGGAACCAGAATTCCTATCTGTGGACACAATCCAATACTTTTCCCACAGACACATCCACATATACTAAAGGCAAGTCTTATAATCTCTCTCTCTCTCTCTCCTTGGCCATATATTATACTTCCTAAACCATCTAAGATTCTGAGGCATTGTTTTAGAAAGCTGTTTCTTGTACCTTCTTGTCAATTTAGATGACTTAATTGAGACACTTTTTGATTCCTAATAAACACTAAGGATTGTTTGTACTAGGATTCCCTAACATCAGGACCCTAGCACATTTCTTATTTATGTATTACTAAGCTATACAGTATCCTATCTCCCAACTTCTCTTTCTTGCTATTTTCTCCCATATCTCATTCCAGCCACAAGATTCTAATTAAATATGAAATGTTAACTCTGTCAAATTCATTGAAGTGTTTTTATCTTACATTGGATTGATGTTTCGGTTGCACAATAAACTTTGCAGACACAGAATATATATCATCGTCATGAATGTATGTCTGAACATCTTGCTTCTTCTCACTTACTTATGTAGCTGTCATTCCTTGACTTAGACTTGATACGTAATAAAAATTTTACAAATATTTATTGAATGAATAAATGTCCAAATACCTGGATGTCTGATATGTTCAAAATATAATATCCAGGTATTGAATTTCTCTTCTCAGCAGAATTTGGAACTTCATTTGTGCCTTTATGATCTACAAACGAATGATTCTTCTGACAACTCCTATTCTGCATTTTCTTATATTCATGAGAAAATGAGAAAAATTGGAACATTGTAATGAAATTTTCATAAGGCTGGACTGTGAATGGTAATATTTGTGTTTATGTGGTATGGTGGTGGTGGTCCTTTTGTGTATGTGTGTAGGTATGTGTTTAAGTGTTCTTGCTAGGAAATAAAATATTAATAAAATAAAAAAAAAATAAAATAAAACCCTTTATTAGTCATCAGATGTTTTATTGAAGCTTTATTGGTTGTAAATTCCTAACTCTGGAAACCACCGTGCTACAGAAAAATATTATGCCAACTACACCAGAGGGGCTAAACTGCTTGTATTCAGCCATTGTCTGCTGCTCACACCTATTCTCTAATGCATTTGGATTCTTTCTAATTAGGAGAAAATCTACTTTGCTCTAAGTTTGCACCTTACCCAGTCTGAAGAGATGGAGAATTCTTTTTTTTCAATTAGGTGGCAAATGGTTTGCCAAAGAGCATCTGAAAATCAGTCATGGTACAAGGCACACAGAAGTGAGCCTGTTACCTTCCATGAATGCAATTCAGGGCCTATGAATTCCACTTTGTGTCAGCTAGAAAGTTTAGGTGAACTAAGTATCTTTTAAACTTTATAGGTACAAATGAAATTGGCACTTTATTTATTTACTTTTTTTTTTTTTTTTTTTTTGCGGTACGTGGGCCTCTCACTGTTGTGGCCTCTCCCGTTGTGGAGTACAGGCTCTGGACATGCAGACTCAGTGGCCATGGCTCACGGGCCTAGCTGCTCCACGGCATGTGGGATCTTCCCGGACCGGGGCACGAACCCGTGTCCCCTGTATCGGCAGGCGGACTCTCAACCACTGCGCCACCAGGGAAGCCCAAGAGTGTTTATTAAAATAAAGAAACATAGAGCTGGAATCAGGAGGCAAGGAGCCTGGATTACCTGGAAATAGGAAGTGCCAGATGTTGACAGTGTGAGGCAAAAACCTTTCGTACTTGTCGATGAAACATGCGAATTAAGAGAAAAGAGAAGGCCAAAATAAGGAGTAGAAAATGAGAGGGGGAGGGATAAGAAAAAAACAAGTTTGGCATTAAAAGTTGCATACAGTTTGGAGAAGGAAGAGATGGTTGTGTCACAGAGCACAGCTGTTTCCGACACATTCAGAAGGTGCTATAAGTCCACAAGAGGAGAAAATCCCACCAAACCTTGAGGGACATCCAGAGCTGCCATGGGATAGAACAGCTCAGAGCTTAGCAAGGTATGTGATTTCAAAGTTTAATGTCTTCACATTTTCCATGTGTGAATTCACTCATCTTGAACCTCAGAGGAAGAAATGTTTCCTATATGTATATAATGGTGATTTTCCCCACTCTCTGATCCAGCTCATATCTTTCCATATAAGGGTTTTATGTTAGAAATATTTTCCTTATGATTTAGAAAATACCCTTAGCTGATATAGAAAGGATCATTCAAATCCCAGTGACACATACTCCTGCTCTGAGTTATTTTCTTGTATTTTACTATGGTTTAGAGGTATTTGATATATACAATATCTGAGATCATAAAAAATTAATTAATCTGTGTGAACTCCACTTCTACATAATATTTAATATGATTAATAATAGATATAAGTGTGTGGCTTTATAAAAATGCACATTAAATATATTGTGCCAAAGCAAGTATCATTTAGAAATTTTTTTTTTTTAATTTTTGAAGGGCGCATGCTTCAAGGAGTAAGTCAATGTGCAATAATGTTACAGAAGCAATTTATCAGTGATGCGGAAATTGACAATGATAGTTACTGAAAGTTTAACTACTCTGTCATTTTTTAGTGATTGGTACCTTAAGTTGAAGATTCCTAGGTTTATACATGGCATAACTTATATATCTAGATTTGAGCTTAGCCCAATCTCTCAAGTCTAAAGTAACACTTATCTCTAAAAATGAATGGGCAGCAGGATTCCCTGATATATTTACTGCCATGTGATGAATGTGGAGCACTTCCTAGAACATCCATTTATGTAAAGTCATTACAATATTTTAGTGCTAAATTGATATAATATAGAAGAGAATGTAAATTTTGGTTTTCTTTAAAGCAAAAATGGGTTTTTAAAGAAAATATGAATATTGGCCACCTAATTGCCTCTGAACTCTGAAGCTATGCATTTGTAGGAACACTTTGAGAGTCATGCCCTCTAGCATATTGTTTATCTTGTATATTCTTTTCTTAATTTTTTAAAAAAAATTATTGAAGTATAGTTGATTTACAATGTTGTGTTAATGTCTGCTGTATGGCAAAGTGACTCAGTTATATATATGTATACATATTCATATATATATGTATAATATGTTATTTTTCACATTTTTTTCCATTATGATTTGTCACAGGATACTGAATATAATCCCCTGTTCTATAGAGTAGGACCTTGCTGTTTATCCATGTTATGTATAGTACTTTACCTGTCCTAACCCCAAACTCCCAATCCTTCCCACCCTTACCCACCTCCCCCTTGGCAAGCACAAGTCCGTTCTCTATGTCTGTGAGTCTGTTTTTGTTTTGTAGATATGTTCATTTGTGCTGTATTTTAGATACCACATATAAGTGATATCATATGGTATTTGTCTTTATCTTTCTGACTTATTTCACTTAGTATGATAATCTCTAGGTCCATCCATGTTGCTGTAAATGGCATTATTTCATTTTTTTACAGCTGAATAATGTTCCATTGTATATATGTACCACATCTTCTTTACCCATTCATCTGTCGGTGTACATTTAGGTTGTTTCCATATCTTGGCTACTGTAAATAGTGCTGCTATGAACACAGGGGTGCATGTATCTTTTTGAATTATAGCTTTGTCTGGGTATATGTCCAGAAATGGGATTGTTGGATCATATGGCAACTCTATTTTTAGGTTTTTGAAGAACCTCCATTCCATTCTCCATAGTGGCTGTACCAATTTACATTTCCACTAACAAGGCTCCCTTTTCTCCACACCCTCTCCAGCATTTGTTACTTGTAGACTTTTTAGTGATGGCCATTCTGAACAGTATGAGGTGGTACCTCACTGTAGTTTTGATTTGCATTTCTCTAAAATTAGTGACATTGAGCATCTTTTCATGTGCTTATTGGCCATCTGTATGTTTTCTTTGGAGAAATGTCTATTTAGGCCTTCTGCCCATCTTTTGATTGGGTCGTTTGATTTTTTGTTCTTGCGTTGTATGAGCTGTTTGTGTATTTTGGAAATTAAGCCCTTGTCAGTTGCATCATTTGCAAATGTTTTCTCCAGGTCTGTAGGTTGTCTGTCTTCTATATTCTTAACTTGATTTATTTTGACAACTTTTATGCAGCCAATTGGTCACTCCTTTCTCTTTATTCTCTCATCAAAGACACACTGAAACACACACACAAACACAGCACCACCACCATCACCACCATTAGCTCAGGGATTCTCAAAATAAATTGCAGGTGAGCTTAAAACAAAATAATTGGCTATATCTTGTAAGGAGTAGTTAGATACCCTGTCCCTTTTCCCACCTTGGACTTGTGGCTGACTTCCCAGGGAGGAAGACATGGTCCTTTGTCAGGAGCTGAACACAAAATGACCCCTGAGAGTTGTGGGAAGAACAATCCAAAACAGAGGAATTGAGTGAAATTTTACACACTGAATGATTAATCTTCTAAATCATTTTCCCACTTTGCTCTGAGAAAACCCAAAGCCTCATCCATATACCCAATACTCCCTGCAGGAGATTAGAGGAGTCTTCTCTGGAGATAATAAACAGAAATACAATGAAGTGCATAAGGGAGAAAATGGGGGTTGTAACAGGCCTTTTTTTAAAGTGTTATTTTAATAGGGACATAAAAACAATAAGAAAATGAACTCTAAGGATATGGGGATAAAGATACAAAAGAGTATGAAAGATTATATGTCATAATGGAATCAGTAATCTACATACTCTCATTGAAAGATGGAAGAAACTGGACCAATGCTTTCAACATTCTGAAAGACAGTTATCCCTAGAATTTTATAGCAAAATAAACTATAGGAAACATAGGGCTAAAAAAAGAAGACTTTTTCACTAATGAAAATTTATAAGTAACATACAGCTCATGTATCTTTTCTCAGGAAGTTCCTAGGAGTTCTGCTCCACCTAAGAGAAAACAATGAGGATAAGGAATCCTGGTAAGTGCTGTTCCTATACATTTGAAGATGGTAATAGGTAATCTGATCACCACATGTGTGTAACAACCCTAGAGCATAAACAGTGAATATTAAAACAGGGAGGGCACCAGGAAGGAATATCTTTAGTTTTTATTGTTACCCTCCACTCTAGGGCTTATTTATTTTTCAAAAGACAAAACTCCCATTGTCTTTGGTGAGAAAGCAAGGGGCAGGTGGGAAATATCAGGGCACAGAGGCCTCAGTATCAGTGCTTCTGTAGCCAAGTAAGGGAAGGGGCTTCGTGTTCCACCATTCACTCTCTAGAGGGTCACTTAATCTCCCTATTTTCAGCAGTATTGATCTACCTTCAGCTCAGCAGTGCCTGGAATCTAATCCAAGCTGTTTAATGAAGAAAAGGAGGATACCATATAGCATTTGTCCTTTTGTGACTGACTTATTTCACTCAACATAATGTCCTCAAAGTTCATCCACGTTATATCATGTCAGTATTTCCTTCCTTTTGAAGGCTGAATAATATTCCATTGTATGTATAAACCATATTTTTCTCTATTTATTCACCTATTATGGGCATTTGGACTGTTTCCAGTTCTTAGCTATTGTGAATAATGCTTCAAAGAATATTGCTGTGCAAATATCTCTTCAAGATATGCTTTCAATTTTTTGGAGATAGAACCAGATGTAGGAGAACTTGATCATATGATAATTCTATTTTTAACTTTTTGAGGAAACTCTATACTTTTTTCAGTAGTGAGTGCAGTGCCTAAGGGATCTGATTTCTCCACATTATCACCAACATTTGCTATTTACTGGGGGATTTTTTTGTTTGTTTTTGATAGTGGCCATCAGAATGGGTGTAAGTTGGCAACTCATTCTGAATGTCCATTTCTTAAAAGACATTAAAAGTACACATTTAAAAAGTCCATTCCTTAAAAGACACTTTATTACTTATAAAACATAGTAGGGGTAATAGTGCTATATGAATTATGACCTAAACTTACAAATTAAAAAAATAATATTTCTGGTATCATAATTTTAAATAGTATAAATAAATAATATTACTTTATTAATGTAGTATGCTACTGATTATAAGATTTTACTGGATCTATTTTCTGAGTTCATTTACTACTTCAAAAAATTTACTTTTTTAGCCACTTCATTTTTGATCAATATAATTGAATATGATTTTGGTCATGGTAATTTTTGATAATTTTTAATTTTGAAAAAGAGCTTTCTACTGATACAACTGCTACAGGAGCTGAGTCTTTTATAGGCAATGACAACATTGGAATACATTCTGATAAATCATTTCAGAAGGTAAATTTTGATATAGAGAGAGCTGATAGCTCTTATGAGACAATTTTTCTAAAAAACTAACTTCATACAAATCAGTTTCATATAAGTCTGAACTTAATTTTAAGTGTAAATTTATGCAATGAATGACATTTTAATGTTTACTCTTTTATCTCCTGTAACTTGTGGTTGTACTAGAAGTAAAAATGGTTTCATGAGTTTTATATAATTCAAAATTCATGTTTATGCATTTATTGATATGTCTTTTACTGTAAGAACACTTCAACATGAAAATAGGGTCATTTTTTATCAAAAGTGACAATCTTTAAACTTAATTTCTATCTCTCAGATTGTATTTGTTTTACAATGTTGCACTGGTTTTTAAAACTAGAGAAAACTACCCCCATGTGGAGTGCCTGCTCTCTCCAAGGCAAGGCTGCTATCTCTGCTGCTGCTGCTGGGACTCATCTGAGCTCAGGGTCAGCACTCAGACTGCCCTGACTCGGCACACAGGACCTCCAGTCCAGCTGCAGGGTGTGTACACTGCCTTGCCTACCACCGGCCATGCCCAGGGCCTCAGCCTGCATGTCACATGATACCACTTGGTGGATCACGCAGGTGATGATCATCACATCATATGTGCCCCATGGGTTTATCAGACTTCCCACCAAAACACAGGTCCAGAGATAAATTATTAAAAACGTAATGACTGAAAAACAGAACATTAAACAGTGAACAGGGAACCGAGAGCTTCCAAAAGAGCAAGTGCACACTGCACAAACTGTGTGCCCATGAAGCCAGCCCTGAGTTGGGCTAATATCTATCTAGTCAGTAAGACACAGTCTAGCTATTCATCATGTTTACAGCTTGTATCCTTAGTGATTGGGCTGTCTTTGCTTCTAATTGCTCAATGCTGTTGGCGCATGACTCGTTGAATAGTCTGAATCCCACCCTAAATGTCTTTTCATTCCCCAGCTACAATCTGACTGTCGCTCTAAAAACCAGCTGCCAGATTTTTGCCCTGGAGCCTCTCTTCAGCATCATGATAGAAGTTTGTGCTACTTGACCTCATGGCTTGCTTCTTGTTTTACTCCCTAGTTTTGGAGGACCATTTCTTCTGGTAGTCTTTGAGGAAGGGTACATTGGCATACCTGAGAACATCCATTTCTTTGTACTTCTGTTTTGTTTGATTCTTAATTTGATTGATACAGATTTCTAGTTTGAAAGTACTTTCTCCTGTAAGTTTGAATAGATCCTACTTCTGGCTTTAAGTTTCCATTGAGAAGTCTGATGACATTTTTGTGATTTATCTCATTCTCCAACTTGCAGGAGTATATAAGATGTGATTTAATTACCTGTCACTGAAAAAGCCCCAAACACTAATGCCTTCAGTAGAATATGCTGTATTTCTCTTTAACATAAAAAAAAAGTACTGAGGTAGGCAACCTGGGTGTATTAATTTATAATATACCAGTAATATAAGATTAAAGCCCACACCAGGGAGCACATTTTACCGTAATTACCTCTGTAAAGTTTCTATGTCCAAATTCAGTCATATTCTGGGAGTTAGGATATCAACATATAAATTGGGAGGGGGTAAGATTCTGCCCATAACACTCCTCCCTCTTACCCTCCAAATTCATGTCTCTCTCACATACAAAATATATTCACTCCATTATTACAGCCACCAAAGTCTTATTCCATCCCAGAATCAACTCTAATTTCAAAAGCTCATCTAAATATCATCTAAATCAAGTATGAATGAGACTCGAGTTGTGATTCATCCTGAGGGAAAATTCCTCTCCAGCCATGAACCTGTGAAACCAGACAAGTTATCTGCTTCCCAAACTACAGTATTCAGACAGTCTCAGGATAGACAGCCTCATACCAAAATGGAGAATTGGAGAGAAGAAAGGTGTCATGGGTCCCAAGCAAGTCTGGAACCTGGTATGACAAATTCCATTAGGTTTTTCTTTTTTTTTTTTTTTTTTTTGCGGTACATGGGCCTCTCACTGTTGTAGCCTCTCCCGGTGCGGAGCACAGTCTCCGGACGCACAGGCTCAGCGGCCATGGCTCACGGGCCCAGCCACTCCGCGGCATCTGGGATCTTCCCAGACCAGGGTACGAACCTGTGTCCCCTGCATCGGCGGCAGACTGTCAACCACTGCACCACCAGGGAAGCCCTCCATTAGGTTTTAAATCTTGAGAATATGAACATCTGCTCTCTGACCTATGGTGGGAGTGGCAGCATTGCCAACCTCTGGACCACCTGTAGGGTCATACTTCTCTTTCCTTGAGAGATTATGTTTGTAGCCCTATTGGGCCATCCTGTAGACCTCCGGAAGTCTCACAGCCTTCCTTCATTCTGTCCTATTTCTGTCTCCTTTAGTTAAAGCAGCAGCTTTTCTGTTGCTAAAAATTTCTCGAAAAACTTGTTGGTCTTCCATGTAATTCACAGGGGATCAAGCCATTCAGACAAGAGGATCCTCCTTATATCTTTTCTATATACCTTTGATCTCTACTCCTGGCTTCTGAGGTGGATGCTTGTATCCATAAGTTACACACTATAATCTCTTCAGGAAATTGTTTTCTAGTTACATCTTGATGTTCTCTCTAGAACATTCTAATTTTGTACAATCCAGAGGATGAGAATTTCCCAAATAATCAAGTTCTAGTTCCTTTTTGCTTAACAATTTCTTCTTCAAATTATCTCACTCCTTTTATATTTCACTATTGGCAGCAAGAAGAAACCAGGCTGCACCTTTGCAATATTTTGCTTAGACATCTCCTATCAAACTTCACCATCTACAAGTTCCACTTTCCACAAAACAGTAGAAAACAAGCTCTTTACCACTTTATAACAGGAATCACCTTTTCTTCTGGTTGTAATAACACAGTTTTCCTTTAATCTGAGACATCACAAGAAGCAACTTTAATGCTCATATTTCTACCTATATTCTGTTCATGATGATGTATGTGTATCACTAAGGTGATAGAAAATTTCTCTACTGCTCTCCTCTTTTCTTTTAGAGCTTTCACAAGAATCTCCTTTAACACCCATATTCAACCCCCAACATTCTCTTCAAGACAATCAAGGTATTTTCTAACTTGTACCTCAAAGTTCTTTCAATCTTTAACCATTAACCAGTTCTGAAGCCACATCCACTTTTATTATGTGTATTTGTAACAGCAGCACCCCAATTCCCTGTACCAAAATCTGTATTAGTTTGCTAGGGCAGCTATCATAAAATACCACAGACTGGGTGGCTTATACAATAGAAATTTATTTTCTCACAATTCTGGAAGCTAGAAGTTAAAAGTTAAGGTGTCAGCAGGGTCATTTCCTTCTGATGCATCTATCCTTGGTTTGTAGATAGCTGTCTTCTCTGTGTCTTTACAGGATCTTCCTCATGTGTGGGTCTGTGTCCTCATAAACAGCAGGCCCCATCCTTTTGGCACCAGGGACCGGCTTCCTGGAAGACAATTTTTCCATGGATAGGGGGATGGGGGGGTTGGGGGATGGTTCAGGCAGTAATGCGAGTGATGGGGAGCAATGGGGAGTGATGGGGAGCAATGAGGAATGATGGGAGAGTGATAGGGAGCTACGGGAAGTGATGGGGAGTGATGGGAGAGTGATGGGGAGTGATGGGAGAGTGATGGGGAGTGATGGGGAGCAATGGGGGAGTGATGGGGAGTGATGAGGCGTGATGGGGGAGTGACAGGGAGCTACGGGGAGTGATGGGGAGTAATGGGGAGCAATGGGGGAGTGGTGGGTAATGATGGGGAGCGATGGGGAGTGATGGGGAGTGATGGGGGAGTGATGGTGTATGATGGGGAGTGATAGGGAGTGATGGGGAGTGCTTGTGAGTGATGGGGAGTGATGGGGAGCGATGGGGAGCGATGAGGAGAGATGGGGAGTGATGGGGAGTGATGGGGGAGTGATGGGGGGTGATGAGGGAGTGATGGGGGAGTGATGGTGTGTGATGAGGAGTGATGGGGAGTGCTTGTGAGTGATGGGGAGTGATGGGGAGCAATGGGGAGTGACGGGGAGTGATGGGAAGTGATCGGGAGTGATGGGGAGTGATGGGGAGCGATGGGGGTGTGATGGGGAGATGGGGAGAGATTGGGAGCGATGAGGAGAGATGGGGAGCAATGGGGAGTGATGGGGAGTGATGGGGAGCGCTGATAAAGCTTCGCTAGCTCTCCTGCCACTCACCTCCTGCTGTGCAGCCCAGTTCTTGACAGGCCATGGACTGGTAGTAGTCCGCGGCCTGGGGGTTGGGGACTCCTGCTCATAAAGACACCAGTCACATTTTGGATTAAAATGACCTCCTTTTACCTTAATTACCTCTGTAATATCCTATCTCCAAATACAGTCACATTCTGAGGTACTGGTGACCAGGACTTAAATATAAGCACTTTAGAGGACCCGGTTCAGGCCATAAAAAATGTTTTCTGTTTTGTTTTGTTTTTTTCCTTCAATGAAGTGAGGCTGTGGACAAAAATCCATGGAAAGAGTTTATCTAGAAATCAAATTAACTCACAGATATTTACTGAAGCATTTATTTGTACCGGGTATTATACCAAAGAGACAAGATAGGACATGAAAGGGGATATAATTCTTGCTCTTTTCAAAGTGCACGCTAATCAGGGGAGCACATATGGATACAAATGACTATAATGGCATAAAATGCAACAGAGTTATCATGGATAAGGTTCATTGTAGCTCAGCAGAGAGTGTGATAAAATATTTCTGATGTATTGGCAGAGAGAAGGCAGTCAGGGAAAGAGTCTTAATGTAAGTGTTATTTAAGCAAAGTATTGGAACAATAAGAATAATAGGATTCCATCAGATAGACAAGATAGAAAGTTTTTTTTTTCTCTTTAACCCTGTGAGGTCATGTAAAGAATGAGTCTTAGATGCTAAAATGGAGTCTTTTGATTCCAAAGATTTCCATTTTTATGACTATACTTTATTATCCAGTATCTTAGGGAGATTTCAAGGTTAGATTTCAAAATGGAGTTCAGAATGTTAAAACTTCAAAAATTTTAATTAACAAGGGACAGGCTTCAGGTGTGCACTTAGAAAGTAATAGAGCAAAACTTTAGAAGCACCATGATGTATCCACTAATCAGGACCGACTGACCATCCCTTTGGACTCTTTCCTTCACCATCCTATTAATGGATGAAAAATTCTCCCATCAGACCTGGCTTTCTTATGGTCAGTAGTTTTTAGTAAGGCCATTTGCAATGAAAAGATACTCTAAAATGTTATTAATTCATGTTTGATTGGAATAATTTTTTCTTTTATTTACATCTAAATGTTTTGTGCTATTTAGGGCCAGGGTATTTGTTTAGTCTCCATGGTCATCTACACAGGTAGCAGTAAGAAGAATTCTGTTAAATATACTTACTATAATAGTATTATAACTTTTGAAATAAGACACTCGTGACTTTCTGTGTGTTTAGCTTTTACCAAATTCCTTAAAAACTGGTCAAATCAGAAAGTTCCAAAAAACTATAAATACATAAATTAAATTAATTTATTATTTTCATGGGAAATATTACATTGTAACTAGATTTATTACTATGAAATTGTGCCACCTGAATATGTGTTTGGAGTTAACTATGTAATGTAATATACACAATAAAATGTTCCTAATTTATCATAAAAGATGAATTTAAATCTCTATAAAATTTGATATTTATTTTCAGTCTTTGATACATAACAGACTGAAGTTTACAAATGCCTAGATAATTAAATTATATAGAATTTTCAATATTTTATAAAAAAGGTCCCATTAATGGGAACATTTTTGTTAAACGTTACCCTTATTAGAGCACTGATTCTATTTTCCTCTTATTAAAATAAGATTTTATGGATTATAGAATTTTATTTTAATATGACCTCATTACACAATTAAAATTAGCTATTTTCAAATCAATGGAAAAAATATATTCAAGTTAGTATTCTAAACCAATTTCAGAGTGATTTTGTTATATTTATTTTATTTGAAGAATTGCATAACCTATGATTCACTTTTCTTGAGAGTGTAATGAGATGAAATTTGATATGGTATCACTTTGATTTGGGCATTTCTATATAATTCAAGAGAAATGGGACTCTACAATGGGTAGATGAGGACATAATAACAAAGAGAAAAAACTAGAATAAGATCAAGAATTATTTATAAACAAAGCCCAATAAGTGTTTTTAGAATGAGTTAGTTGTCCTCATTCACTCTATTTTAAAAATTAGCCCATGCAACAGCCAGAATCATAACACCTCAAACACGTAAATTTTCTTCCTCACTGATCTAAACTATATGACTATATATACATATATATATAATATGTAAATTTACACATCTTTATATTAAAGAGAGGTTAAACATAAGTAATGCTATCAAGGGATTTTAAAATATAAATTTCAATAACTTCAATTTTTGTTGTTGCTCTAGACCTTGTTTATAGTCACAACTGTTCCTCGAGCTTTCCTGGAAAAGAAAACTGAATTTGAACATAATCCATTAAATGAATGTCGTCAAGATTGATTTACTACTTTTGTGAGAATAATGCTCTCTAACAACAATATTTTTAGAAAAACATTAGTTTTCATGTGATTTGTTTATAAATGCTAAAGAGACAAGGGAGACCCATATCTTGCATGAGTTCCATTTTGCATATAAGCAGGCTCTGAAATTCAGTTTTCACATTGTTGGCAAAAAATCACTTACACAATAAAGTTATATTGTCCCAATCATACTATGATGAGTAGCCAAATATTGCATCTAGAAATAAAAATTCAGCTGTTGCCTCAGAAGTGAAATCACATGCATTTTTAGTACCTTAATTCATAATTAGTCTGTTTGAATTGCCATTAAGTGTCTCAATCAAAATATTCTTTTGCAGTACTCTCTTTCACAGAGCTCTCCATGCAGTTGCATTGGCATTTCTGTCCCATTCTCTTTGATTTCAGTATGGAGTATTGACGTTTAAATCACTTTGGCTGCTTTCCCACAAAGTAATGAATGTTTCATCCTATCAACCCACAGAGGCTTTATTCCCTTTTTGTTTTCTTTCTTTCTTCGTTCTTCCCTTTCCCCATTTCTCCTTTTCTTCCTTCTCTCCTTCCCTCCTTCCTTCCTTTCTCCCTCCCTCCTTTCCTATCTTCCTTCCTTCCTCCTTTCCTTCCTTCCTATCTTCCTTCCTTCCTTCCTCCCTTCCTCCCTCCCTCCCTTCCTTCCTTCCTTCCTTCCTTCCTTCCTTCCTTCTGTCCCTCCTTCTCTCCTTCCTTCTTTTCTCTCTCTCTCTCTTTCTATTTTCCCATTATACTCTGTCATGGGCTCTTTCTCCATCCCTCAACAAAGTGCCATATGAGAAGGACAATAATGTGAAGCTCTTCTTCAATGTTGACCAAGAGCTTACTGTTTTATTTATTTGAAACATGTACTGTTGAATTGTTTATGTTCATCAGAATAAATCTCGTCACAGTTTTTAAGGCTCTGATTTTAAAAAGTAATTTTAACCATTTCAACACACCTTATATGAAAGGTTGAATTTGAAATCTCTTATTTGATTGGCTCCTTGATCAACAGTTGGTCACCCTCCAGAAAACAAGAAGAGGGTAGAGAATGTCAATGAATATTACTCTTCTGGGGAATGCAAATGTCTATATGCATAATAGAAGGAATAGTGCCAAGCATTTCATCGTCATAAAATTAGGACTTCACGTACCCTGTGAGCCACATACAACTCACTGAGTCTTTTCACATAAATGTCTTGAGCATTGTATGTGTACACTGCAATCAGCTGTGTCCGTAACTTAAGGCAGTCAACAGGAGGCAAAGTAGGTCTCACACCAGTATTTTGACTTTATGTGTAAGTGTCAACATGTTTCTCACTTGTCTCATGGGAAAATTTTCTCTGAAACAAGAATATCAAGAGTTATCCTGAGCTAATATTTGCTGTCTAATAATATTAGTGATAATAATGGCAATACTAATAATTGCTAACTTTATTTATGTTTAAACACTACAAGAATTCTGCTAGGTGTTTGCTTCCTTCTTCATTTGTGAAGAAGTTTATAGTATGCCCATTTTACATACATCAGACCTGAGATAAAGAGAGATGAGATAACTTTCCTCTGGTCCTTAGGGGTGGAGCAGTTTGACTCCAGAGTTTTAAATAATCGTTGAATTTCATAATGGGCATGTAATGAAGTTAAATAGATATGAACTTTGGAAGCCAAACAATATAACATAGAAATATGTAAATCAACATATGTCAGAAAAATATGAAGAATTATGGGTAATATTATATTGAGATATTAATGTATTGTTCTAAGTCTTTGAAAAATTGAGCATGCAAGTAAAGAGTGATACCAAGTTGACTAAGTGTGATTTACACCTGTAGAGTCAGGACACAGCACATCAAGGTAACAACATTTCTTCCTAGAAGTGCTCAGATTGTCTTTCTATGTTAATAACCATTCCTGCCGATTTCTTCCACTATGACATCTTTTCTGGTATCTAAATTGTTGAATCCACTTGGTGGAGGTATTTTGCAATAGCAGAGAAAATCTTATCTTGTACTGAAAATATTCCAAACCTGCACACTCCAAAATATGAAATGGGTACAACATGTCCCTTGATCCTCATTGAATGGTTCAAGTAACACAATGTTTTCAGAGAAATGGGAGACCCCACCCCCATGCCCAGCATTCTTTTTTGCCACCTGAAGCCACTGAAGCTACACTGCTTGGTCCTGGGTTTCATTCACTACCACTCCAGCTCTCGTTGAATTAGAAGTAGTGCCTAGAAGCAGACTAGGAACCAGCATGATCATGCTCTTCATTGCCGTGTTGTTCCTAGAATTCTGTCCCTCTTGTCCCTCATTTTTCTCAATTTCAGCTCAATTCATGAAATAGATGTCCTAAGAAAGAAAAGTCTACCAGAGAGACAGACTTTAATTTTTGATTTAAGATCTCTTGGAACATTTTGCTGTAGAAAAATAAACTTTAACATTTTACACACACACACACTTTGCAAGCCAAAACAGAGACATTTACAAAAGTTAATCTTTTAAAGAGCAACTATTGATCAGTTTTGCTCCATAACCATGGAAGAAAAAATATTTCAATGTCAAAATTTATCATTATTTGATTCAGTAAGTTTTGTTGAGCCTGTATCATGTGTTAAATGTCTTAAACAAAATAGTCATGTGGGAGATTTGTTTACTAAATAAGCAGCACTTTTGAGCATTGCTAAAAAATAACTTACTCGTGCATAATTTAGTTGATACTTTTTGTTGGACTGGATTACTGGTTCTCTACTTAATGTAAATAAGGGCAGGTGATGAATTTAATTGTTTCTAGGTCCTTTCAGCTTGTGACAACACGGCCCCATTATTTGTCAGAGACAACTTGTTCTCTCTCTGAAAACTTCCTGCATTAAAGGGACTCACCTTTGACCTTGAAATCAACTGGGAAATATCAACTGGTAAATATCAACTGGCATCTGACCTTGTGCAAAATATAAACTTATTCTGCATCATAATAACATCTGGTAATTACATCATCTAATTCACCTAAATTTGCATCAATCAGAATAAAAAATATTTTAGAAGATACTACCAATTATGTAACTGAAATCAGGGCAACAGAAAGGGTAAAATAAGGTCACAGAATGGATGATTTCAGAGGAAAAGATGAAATGTGTTAACTTAAAAATGTAAATACTTTTGGGTGTTTACATAACCTCAACTTATTTTTTCTTTCTCACCCCACCAATATAGAGACTAAAGAGTCAGAAAAGTCCTGGTAAATGGTTTTCTAAAATCTTTTGCAAGTAGGGATGCCCCTACCATCCATTTCTAGCCAATGAGAGATACAGGGTGGATTGTGGGGGATTCCTGGGAAAGTTTTTCCTCACAGATGAGGAGAAGACATGCGATGATTAAGCCCATTTCACTCTCACTCTTACTTCCTACTTTGGAAACGTTCATTTTAAAAACTGGTTTCTGGGACTACAGAAGCTTCCTTGATACCAAGAAGAAGCAAGTCCCTGGCAAGCCCAATGCACTGAGAGGGGCAGAATTGAAGGATAGAAGTGGCCTGAGTCTGGACATATCTCTCTGTTTCCAACAACTCTTGGTTACTTTCATTGGGCCACCAATTATGTGAACAAAAATGATTCTTCCCATGTAAACTGAAAACATAGCTACCTGGGACAGAAATATACTACTATATGCAGCTTTTGGCAGGAAAACTCTCTGCAGGAGGCCCCTTTTGCCTTGTTACTAACCTTAAAACAGGCTCTCCCATGCTCTATTCATCCCCAGCCCTAGCACACTTTTCAGATCTTTTGATCACACAATACCTTGCATAATCTGTTGGTTCTTTCTGTAGATAAAAGAAGTAGAAACAAAGATTAAGTAATTAACAGACAACCAGGTCTGTCTCTTCCCTACTTTCCCCTTCAGTAATCTCAGGAACAAACTGTGTGAACAAGAGAGCATCTAAAGACAGATCATGAGGAGTTGACAGCCCTGCACACAAGACTGCACACAGTGAGGGATGGCTATGACTGGACCTCTATCTCAATGACTAGCTGAGATTACTTCCCTTCTTCTCTTTAAAGACTTTCATGGCCAAGCAGAATTTTGAGAGATGGTTTTTGGGGGACACAGAGTCCACCATCTCCCCAGATGGCAAGCATTCTGATTAAAAGCAACTTTCCTTTCTACCAACACTGGCCTCTCTTTGGGTACTGATTTTCCAGTGCTGAGCAGCTGGACCTTACTTTGGCAACACTACTAATAATAAAGTTACAGCTAAATATGTTTTGTGAGTTCTCTGAGTGCAGAGAACTTTGCTAAGTGCTTTACCACCCTGTCTCAATCATGTCTCAAAAAAAATATGTGAGATAAGTACTGTATCATGGAGACACTGAGATTCAGAAATGTGAAATAACAACAAGTTTGCATACCTAGGAAAATGGCATGTTTAGCTTTTGGAGATAGACAATTTCACACTTGCTGTGGAGGAGGAGAAGAGAATTTTCTGAAAAGAAGAACAAGTGTAAATATATAGTCATTGGCTTCATTAAAATGAGGAAAGAATTATTTTAAAATCTCAGCAACACTATACACTTTGACAGCTGCACGAGCTGTCAAAAGAGGGACCCTCTCCTCTCAGACAAGAACTAAATATACAAAGTTTCTTTCACTCTAATTAGTCTGCAGTCTCCCAACCTAACTTCTCTCAGTAAGGGAAAGACCAGGTGTGAGGGTCTGCTCCAACAGAACCTCCATCAGAATGACAGGCCTCTATGTGGAGGACAACAGAGCTATTGTCTTCAAACAGATGAGCTTTCTGGGGGGAGAAGGATTTAAATTATTCCACATGACCCTGGAGCTAAAATTAGGATGGATACAGAATTTTGTCCAAGTGCTAGAACCATCTGAAGATGGAGCACTGCCCATGAGGGGAACTCAACCCCTGTCATGTTACAAGCTGGAGCAGAGGCTGAAGGCTGGGGACAGAGGAAGCAGAGATCCAGGAAGAACTGCAGTGAGGACGAGTCAGTTCTGGAGGTCTGCTGTACAAGAGTTCCCGGCCTTAACAACACAGTACTGCTCACTTCAAAATGTGTTGAGAGTTTATTTCAGGTTAAGTGTTCTTACCACAAAGAAAAGGGACACAAGGACACTTTGGGAAGTGTTGGATAGGTCTATTTTTTTGATGGTGGTGATGGTATCAAGGGTGTTACATATATCCAAATTCATTAAATAGTACACATTAATATGTGAGGTTTCCTGTATATCAATTATATCCCAATAAAGTTGTTATTAAAAAAAAATCTGCATAAGCTAGTGGCCCCTGCAATGGCTCTTACCAATTCTGAGACTCTGCATTTACAAACCAACAAAAGTAGGACAAGAAGGCATATCTAGGTTCTGAAATTCTATTGTCAGGGAGAGGGGAATCTCACATTCTCTATAGCAGTTATAAATACTGAAATGAGCATTGATCTGTTTGCTCCTGATGGCTTTATGAAGTGAAATCAATATATCGAGTGGGCAATCTGTTCATAGTTAGAGAAGTATACACTCCAGGGAGTGCAATCAGTCTCATTTAAATATGAGCTGTGTGGGAATTCTCTGGTGGTCCAGTGGTTAGGAATCCAGGCTTCCACTTCAAGGAGCACAGGTTTGATCATTGGTAGGGGAACTAAGATCTTGCATGCCACACAGAGTGGCCAACAAAACAACAACAACAAAATCTGATCTGCGTGGCTTGGTCTAAGAAGAAACACCCTGTGACTAACTGCATAGACCCAGGGCCACAGTACCCACCCCTGCAAAGAGCTACAATGGTCATTATGCTGTGAATTTCTAGGAAGTGATGGTCAAAACACCTCACTGAATTTCAGTCTCCTTGACTGATCACAGATGTGCTGTCAGCAGCACTGCATTTTACGGAGCTGATCCCCACCTGTTTAAAAAAACACAGTGAAACCACAGGTGATCAGAAATCCTGGAAACCACCAGGACATATGATTATAACCATTTTCATCTTCAAGGCCTGCACTTGTAATCTCTCACTCTTTCAAAGTCTGTCTTGAGTGAATTTTCTACTAGGTTTGCACAGGGTAAGTGTAGTCAAGCATGGAATGTAACTTTTCTTATTATTTTCTGCCTTTGCCTCTCTTGTCTTCTCTCTTTTGATCTGTGCTCCTGCTTGGAATGAAATGAAGTGAGAGAATGAAGAGGCAAAACTTACATTTTTAAAATATTCTTCTGAGCTTATCTGCCCACAGAAATCATTCTTCTGTTTTTTAAAAACATTTTTAATTGTTCATTTTTGCAAAATGCTGTCTGTCCTGGATAACTGTGCATGCTCCTTAAACAGTCGCTGTTCTCTTGGTCTCTCATAGTCGCTGGAGTATTCCTTTGACAGAGTAAATCAGATGTCACTCCTATCAAAACCCACTGAGGCTCTCTATGACCTTTGAATAAAAGCTGAAGCACTCGTGATGACCTACATGTCCAGCAGGATCTGGCCCCAGGCCTCTCTCAACCAAATCACCCACTATTACACACTTCCATCACTGTGCCTTCTGGAATATTCCATCATCTTCCCATTGGGGTCTTTGTCTATCTCCACCCCTGATCCATCCTCATCTGAGCATCTGCAGTGCTGACCCCCTTGCTGTCTTTTCAGCTGTGCTCAAGAACCTCCCTTACAACAAGACACAACCACTTTCCCCAACCTTTCTCACTTTTCTTGTTTCTCTTGGTCATAGCACTCATCATCTTTTCTCATTCTATAGAACTGATGCATTTTTATGTTTATTGAGTATTTTCGATCATCACCTCCTATTAGAAGAACAGCTTCATGGGGAAAGAAAGATTATTGTTTAGTTCATGAATGTTTCCAAGCTGCTCAAATGGTACCTGCACATAATGGGTACTCAATATGTTTTTGTGAAATTAACATTTATTAATAAGTGAAGAAAAAAACTTGTTTGAGGGTTTACCATGTTCCTCTTACAGAGCAAGGAACTTTGTATATGATTTTGAAACATTTTGTGAATAAAATTTAGTCCATCGATATAACTCTGTCCTCTTGAAAAGGTAACAACCAAACAAATAATGATCTTTCTAATTATACAAATATATATATATATATATATATATATATATGTATATATATATGCCTTAAATTTTCAAGCATACAGTTCTGTATACAAGAGAAGTTAAATATATAGTTTTTCACAGAATAATTAACAAGTAAATTAAAATGAACCATATTGATGTCGTGCTATACAATGGACAGGTAACTAGGCAGATAATAGAAACAAAGGCACAAAGGTATGAATGTCTGTTTCATTTTCAGGGAAATTAAAGTGACAAAATGTGGCAAATCAAGAAAAAACTTTTATCAGGGCCCAAATGGGAGAATGTTTTGTTTGTTATATTCAGGGAATCAAAGTGTTATAACTGGCAAACACAGGGTAAGTGTGAGGAGGAACATGAGATAGTCAAAGCATCTTATACTCTCTTTGGGAAGATGTCTTATTTGATCATCAGTAAGAATTCCATAAAGATTTTTTAAAACTAATTAGATAAACAAATTCATGGTAAAGGATAGAGTAGATTCTGACTTCCAGATCAAATCACATGCACACACACACACACACACACACACACACACACACACACACACTGAGGACCTGAAAACAGGGGAAACTCTAGGATGGGCTCTGGATGGGAGTTGTTTGCTGTGAGGGCATTTGCCCTCTCTACACATGCAACATGAGGTAAAGATGGAAGCAGTCAAGGTCAGAGCTTGCCCATGATGAAGAATCTTAGAGTCATCACCTGAAGAGACTACAAATTCAGGATCAAAGAGAATATTTCTAAACCAGCTGTAACCCCCCAATACAGGGTTCTATATACAGAAAGAGCTACCTTTGCAGTAAGCAGAACAAATGAAGTGAAAGTGGAAACAAAAGAGATTCTTGCATCTTCTTTCCTAAACTTGAACTTTGCTTCCACTTCCACGTGGCTGGGATGGGGAGGGACTCCAAGTCATGGAACACATAGTCAGCAAATCCTGACTGGGGGTGTCTCCAGGCATACAGATGTGAAGAAGGAAATGGCTCTCCCGCAATGTGGGTGAATCCTTCCAAATATGTCATTTATCAAGAAAAATGACCCATCAACAGGGAAAGATATCTAGGGACACAGCAAAATGAGACCTGTGAACAGATGAACAAGAACCAGATACCTAAAAACCAATGGTGGAAACAGATTCATAAAAATTTTAAGTATTAGTTTTATCAGACATTTTACGACGTTCAAACAACTTACACAGTTGTTGATCTCAGCACAGAAATGAATATAATTAAAAATGAAATAGGAAAGTTGATAAATGGGTAAATGAAAGAAAAAGATTAGAATTTAAGGAAACCCAATCATATTGGTTGCATTCTTAATAAATTATAATATTGGATAGAGAACTTTAATGGGAAATTTAAAGACATCTGAAGATAGAATGAATATATTAGGATATATGTCAAAAGATATTGTGCAGAACACAGCTTGAAGAGGCACAGAGATGAAAACTACAAAAGAAATTGTAAGAACAGAGAGGAAGTAGTAAGACAGTCAACATACACTTAATTTGAATCTTAGAGAGAGAAGAAAGAAAATAGGACAAAATGAATATTTGAAGTAAAATTGGCTGAGAGTTTTCAAGAATTGATGAAAAACATCAACCATAGTTTCAAGAGATCCAACAAATTCCAAAGCAAAAATGAAAACAAACAAACAAACAAAAAACCCACCTTGGCATCAATGCTAATCTTTGTGAAAACTGAGGTAAGATGAGATAAAACCATTTCCAGGTAATAGAAATTGAAAGTGTTTGTTAGCTCTAATAAAATAATGTTGTACTTCAGGTATCAAGAAAGCCATCCCAGCACTGTTCTGAGATGCAAGAGAATAAATGGGAAAGAGATTGGCAAATATATGGGTAAATTTTGCAAATATTTATTAAAAAACAACAGTAACAACATCTAGGGAGGTTTACACAATAGGCTAAATATTTAGGTGTAAGTCAAGAGGGAGCATAAAGTATTAAAATATTTAGGTGGAGAGTATAGGAATTGATTAACTTTAAACTTTTACTTGTTAATCATGCAAGTTGATCTTAGTAGGGCAACAAACAAAATAATAAAACTAACATGTGTAACTTCCAAACACTGTACCAATTAAGAAATGTTCAGAGAAAGTAAACAACAGTGAAAGTGAGATAAGAAAGTAGTTCAAAATATGCTGTTAGAAATAAATACAAAGCTATTAGTAAGTACACTAAATTAAAATAGACCGACTTCTATAATTATAAGATGAATTCCACTCACTGTTTCAAAAAAATGTTTCTTGAGGACTCTCACTGTAGCCTTGGTGTAGTTAAAGGGATTGGAAAGCCAGGAAAGAACTGAAACAGCCAAAGTTTCAGTGAACAAAATGAACAGTGAAATGAACACTGTTCATTGAAATGTTCAGTGAAATGAACAAAATATATGAAACAACATTTATCAAGGCGCTGGACACCAGGCAACAAAAACAGTGATCCCTGAGAGATAGGGGCAAAAAAGACAAGTCTCAGATTTATCTAGGCAGAACAGCTTGAGTTTTTGGGCCACAGTTTAGGACATGGGAACTCCAAAAAAAAAAAACAAGTAAATTTGCTGAATTGAGAAGACAGAATTGAAATTGTTGGAGACTAAGGTGATCAGAGTTTACCAAGCAGAGAATCAGGGAGGAGAGTGCTGTAGAGAAAGAGCTCCAGATACAGGTGAGCTAAGATGAGGATATTCAAATGAAGAAACTACCCAAGCCTGGGAAGAGATCCACTTGAAAGATTAAATATCAAGATTAAATATCATATATTAAGAATATTAAATATATGCCTGATATTCACACAGGACAGGGAACCACATCTATTCCAATTAACCAAGCTGAAAAGCTTTAATATGCACAGTGCATTGGGTACAATACATGAAGTGTCTTGCTTTTCTGGGTGGCAGGGGGGAATGTTAGCCCAACACTGAGCACTGGGATTGTCCTGCCTAACATATCTTAAAAGCAGGAACAAAAGAAGGATCAATTGCTTCCAAGAGACATAAATGCCTTCCATAACAATGCTCAAGAATGTTTATAGGAAGACAAAACTTCCCAAAAGAATTTAATTCACTGTCAGGTGTCCAATTTAAAAAAAATATTTAAAATGCTTAGGAATAAATTTAATGAAACAATGCAACACTTGTACATTGAAAACTATAAATTATTGATCAGATAAATTAATGAAGATCTAAATGAAAGGAGAGTCATTCCATGTATATTCATTGGAAGATTCAATATTGTTAAGATATTATCTCAAGATAATTGATAAGAATACATTAAGTCAAAAAATAAATATTCCTATGGATGGCCAATTGCTCCAGCATCATTTATTAAAAAGGGAATCTTTCCTTTATTGAATTACTTTTGCAACTTTGTCAAAAGTCAGTTGGGCTTATTTGTATGTGTCTATTGCTGGTTCTCTGTGGCACTGATCTTATTGTCTATGTCTGTGCCAATAACACACTGTATAGATTACTGTAACTATATGACTCTTGAAATCAGGTGTACAGATTTCTCCCACTTTACTGTTCTGTTTTGAAATTGTTTTAGCTAACCAAGTTTGTTTTTTTTTTTTTTTGCCTATCCATATATATATTTTCTAGAATAAGTTTATTTATATCAACAATATCTTTTCCTAGGATATTGATAAGAATTTTATTAAACCTGAATATCAATTTTGAAAGAATTGACATTTTTTACTATGTTGAGAAATCCAAACCACAAAGTATGTCTCTCCATTTATTTAATTATTGGTTTCTTTCATCAGTATTTTGAAGTTTCCAGCATATAAGACTTGTATATATTTTTCTAGATTTACAACAAAGTATTTAATTTTTGAGCAATGTAAATAGAATTGCAATTTTAATTTTAGCATCCATGTGTTTATTGCTAAGTATTTAAAAGTACAGTTGACTTTTGCAAGTTTTTTCTTTAACTTTACTGAACTCACTTATTAGGTCTGGGAGTGGTTTTGTAGGCTCTTTGTGATTTTCTACATACAAAATAATTTTATCTGAAATGAGATAATTTGAAATCTTTATTTCATATATATGCATACATATACACATGTGTATATATATATATATATACATATATATATATATAGAGAGAGAGAGATTGATTGATATGTGTGTGTGTGTGTGTGTGTGTATATATATATATATATATATATATATTCATTTTTCTTGCCTTGTTGCATTGGCTAGAACTTCCAGAATTGTGTTTCATAAGAAGGGTGGTAGCCTACATACTTGCTTTGTTCTAGATCTTAAGGGAAAAATATTAAGCCTTTTACCATTAAGTATCTAACATCCTGTAGGTTATCTGTAGGATTTTTGTAGCTGCCCTATATCAAGGTATCAAGTTAAGGAAGTTCCCCTTTATTTCTTTTTTTCTGAAATTTTTATCATGCATGGGTGTCAAAGTGTGTCAAATGTGTTTTTTTATCATTTGATAAGATTGTGAGATTTTTCTTCATTAACCTGTAAATATAAATTACATAGATTTGTTTGCAGTATTGAATGAAACTTGCATACCTGGAATAAATCTTCCTTGGTCATGATGTATAATTCTATTTATAGATTGCTGAGTTCAATTTGCTAACATATTGTTAAGGATTTTACATCATATCCATGAGTAATATTAGTTTGTAGTGTCTTTGCTGTCCAGTCTGTCTGGTTTTTGGTATCAGGAGAATATTAGCTGCACAAAATAATCTGAGAGCATTCCTTCCTTTTTTGTTTTTTGTACAATTGGTGCTCAGGATTCTTTGGGTATTTTTGGTAGAATTCTTCAGTGAAACTATCTGAGCTTGAATTTCCTTTTTGTCAACTTTGCAGTGGTGAAAATCCTGGCTCTCCACTTGGCCTTCTGTGACATAACCCTACCACGGTGGAAGTCAATAGTATCTTTGGTGTCATCTCCTCCATGGAGGGAGGGTGGCATCATTAGAGTTTAGAGGGGATAAAGGTCCCAGATCTCCCTACTTGACCTTCTCTGACACTATCTTGGCAGGGGGATTTAGGTGCTTTGTGCAGCTAGGCAATGTAGAAATCTAGCTTTCTCATCGGTCTTATGCTGGCATGTGGGGGTGTAGCCACAGTTATTCTTGTAGTGTTTGGTTGCAGTAGAACAATAATTGTCTAAAGTTTTCTGTGTGGGTAGGCTTCCCCTTTATTTCTCCTTTGAGTATAGAGACCAACCTTTTTCGGGTTTTTTTTTTTTTTTTTTTGGTCTTCACCCATTAGTATTACTGGGTTGATGGCCACTTCAGGTCCAAATATGGGACATATGGGGTAAACAGAAAATTTGGAGAATTCACCACCATGTCATTCTTAGGGTCCTGGAGTCCCTACCATGTCTGTTTCCTTCTCTCCAACTTTCCAAGTCTTCTTTTCTTTGTTTTACATAAGATCAAGTTTTTCTGTTGTGTTTAATGGTAGGAATAGGGAAAAGTGTGTTTGTACCATCCTTCTGAAAGTGAAATCACAAACCTTTTGAAGGAAATATATGAGAATATATTCTTGATCAGTGACTAAAAATGTTTTTCAAAGAAACTTTTAAAATACTAAAAACTATTAATACAATTGAAAACAAGAATCTTGGGTCATAAAAATAAAGTAATAAAGTGAAAAAATAACCTACACAGTCAGATATAAATTTGCAATAGATGTAACCAATGTGTGATATTGTGATTTGTAAGAAATATATGTACTTGGTTTTCATTCATGGTTCCTGGGCTCCTAAAATCCTTGGAATTTCCTAAGTGATAAGAGTGAATCAGGGTAGTGAAGGCAAAATTGGTGTCAAATTATTCATAAAAAGTCCCTTTCCATCACAATTGCATTTATGTTAACGAGGTGACTTTGGAAAACACCCAAGGGTGGGGACTTGTTACCAGGGAAACCAACCATAAATAAACGGTTGGAACTTTCAGTCTTACCTCCTGATTTCAGGAGTAGGTAGAAGGGCTGGAGGTTGAATCAATCACCAATGGTCAATGATTTAATGAATCATGCCTATGTAATGAAGCCTCCATTAAAATCCCAAAGGCAGAGGTTAGGAGAGTTTCCAGGTTGGTGAACAAGAACATATCTATGTGCCACAGTGCAGGGCCCCAAACACCATGAGGACAGAGGTTCCTTTGTTCAGGACCTCACCCTCTGTATTTCTTCATTTGGCTGTTTATTAGTATCCTTAATATTCCTTGGAAAATCTAGTGACCTAGTGAGTAAATGAGTTTACTGAGTTCTGTGAACTGCTCTAGCAAATTAATTGAACCCAAGGAGGGGATTGTGGGAACCTCGGATTTATTGCCAGTTGGTCAGAAGCACAGATAACATCCCTAGACTTCCTATTGGCATCTGAAGTGGGGGCATTCTTGTGGGACTGAGCCCTTAACCTGTGGGATCTGATGCTATCTCCAGGTCGTGTCAGAATTGAGTTGAATTGTAGGACACACAGATGGTGTCAGAGAATTTCTTGGTGTTGTGGGGAAAAAAAGAAACCCACATATTGGAATTTGTGACCAGAATCATACAACGATAACTCATATACAGTATATAAAAAAGACTTTAACATTCAATAAAAAAGATTACCCTATAAAAATAGTTTAGGACTTGAACACTCATTTCACAAAAAAGAAATCCAAATGGCTAATAAGCATGTAAATGTCACATTAATCAGATCTTTGCAAATTAAAACCACAGATACCACTATACACTTTTCAAAATGACAAATGTTTAAACATTGGAGTGATAATGAAGATTTACAGAGACAGGTACTCCTAGATACTACTGCTTGGAAAATAGGTTGTTGCAACTACTTTTGAAAATAGTGGGTAATTTTCTTGAGGAGTAAATGCCCTTAATTTCTCATAACTGGACTCAAGGCCAGAGGGAAATTATCCAATTTAATCTTTTCAAATAGTTTTCATGAACTTGTGGGTTAAACTTGAGATCTTCTTTTAAGGAGACTGTTCTCTAACAGTGATCCCTGTCCCCTCACATAAATGTGGCTCCAAACTTCAGTTATAACTAAAAGTCCTCAAACAAAAATATTTGAGATGAAATATGTATGCTAGTTTCCCTTTGATATTATACCATTTCATTTTATTTTCAAAGAATATGGGCACAAATCTACAAAATTGTACTTTGCATTCTGAGTCACTTATTTGCAGTCCATATGAGACAGCTTTTCTCTTTTTCTGTTTTATTATGAAATAACACATGTTGGCAGAAAACCATATAGAACAAAAATGAAGAGCTTGAAGAGTTATCAAAAAACAATCATCACTGTAACCAGAACTAAGTCAAAAAGTAGAATTGACAGTAGCACAAAAACCCACTATACCCATCCTAATTCATCTACACAGATAAACCCTCTCTGCCATCAATAGTAATAATGCCTTGCATAAATGTACATACCCTTCAGCAGCATAGGACAATCAAGTTCCTTTCCTAAACACAGAATGTCACTCTCTATATATTTAACATTCTGGAGGGTACCTATTGACAATTCAGTGTGGTTTGATTTAGTATTTACCTGATTAAAGCTCAAACTGAGCACATTTTCTGTTTAAGTTAAATTTTCTGTTTAAGTTTTATGCTTTTTCTTTTTCTATTGAGTATTTTTTCTTTCCTTGCTGATTTGTAGGACTCCTTTATTAGCCCTTTGTTTCTTACATGAGTAACCATGATTTTCTTCCAATCTGTGTCTTTCCGTTTTGTTTCCTCTTAATGAGCAGAAATTCTTAACTTTAACTTAGTTCAATTTATCAATCTTTTTCTTTGTGCTTAGGGATTTTCAGTCCTTTTAAAAACATCTTTCACTTTGGCAAAATGTTGAATATATTTTCACTATCATCTAAGGGTTTTGTTTTCATGTTTACATCTAAAATGCCTGAAATTGTACATACAACTAAAGATTGGGAACATATTTTCATTTCTTTTTTTTTTTCTATATAGACACCAAGTTATATCAGCAACATTTATTTGAAATACCTTCCTGGGCCACTGATCATAAATCTAGCATCCATATATATGCATTGGTCTCTGTATTAGTTTTCTATTGTTGCTGTACAAATGACCACACATTTAAACACTTAAAATGACATTCATTTATTATCTCACAGTTCAGTAGGTCAGAAATTCAGGTATAGAGTGGCTTAGTTGCATTATCTACATTGAGCCTCACACCACAGAAATTCAGGTGTTGGCAGGAGCATCCTGTCTGGAGCCTCTGGCTATGAATCCACTACCACACTTATTCAAGTTGTTGGCCAAAATCAGTTCCTTATACTTGTAGGAGGAAGGTGATTTTATCCTTGCTGGCAGTATGATGGGGTTTGTTCTTTGCTTCTAGAGCCTGCCTGCATTTTATCTCATGCTTTCCATATAGCCCTGCTGCTGAAAGAGGTCAAGTCTCTTCCATACTTCAATGCAGCTGGAGAAAACTCTCTCCTATTAAGGACCCATGTGATTAGATTGCGCCCATCTAGATAACCTATCTTAAGATCCATAACTTTAATTACACCTAGAAAGTTCATGTTGTCATAAAAAGAAACATATTCACAGATTTTAGAAATTATGTCATAGACATCTTTGCCGGGGTGAGGGGGGAATTTTGTCCTGTGCTCATGAAAGAGTACATATGCCTTCTAATAACATCACTGTCATGTCTTGCTACCATACATATGCTGACCTCATAATAACTTCAACTTTTCCATTTTATTGAGAGCTTCTGTAATACTAGTGTTATATTCCTCTTAAATTTTTGATAGAATTTAGCTATGAAGCCATCAATGAAGTTTATATGAATTATAAACATTTATTTATATGAAAAAAACAATAAAATATTCAGTTACCTTCATTAGGTTTTCAAATATCTCTTGTGTCATTTTGGCAAAGTTTTATTGCTTTAGGACTTTTTTCCATTTCAACTCAATGTTTACATTTATTTACATATTTGTCCTATTTATTATTTAAAGAGGAGATCAATAGTGATATGCTTTTATTTTTTATTGATGTTGGTGTGGCTCTGCAAGTTTTGACTCTCTTCATTTTCTGAAAATATATCTATTTTATAAAGGAAAATTTTTGATGACTATAAATTACTAAATTGATGGGTTTTTTTTCAACATTTTAAATTCCTCTATCTTCATACTTGTAATATTTTGGATGAGAAGGAGGTTATCATTCTAATTGCTACTACTTTGAAGACAATTCACCTTTTTTCATCCTATTCTTGCTTTTGGGATTTCTCTAAATATCTTCCATTGTCAAAAGATATACTTTGATGGATTAAAGTGTGGATATTTATAATTTTATACTGCTTGAACTTCTACATCTCTCTGTCATCCAAATTACATATTTCTTAATCCACTTCTATGTCTTTTACTCATTTTTCTCAATTTTTTCAGTTAGTTTCTATCTCTACACTTTATTCTGGATATTTTTTTTCTGATCTGTCTTCCAGTTCACTGATTCTTCCATCAGCTTTGTTTAATCCTCTGTAAACCTATCATTAAGTTCTTAATTTCATTTTTTTTTGTAGTTTTCAGTTATCTACAAACTTCTAAATTTCCCCTGCATTTCTTTGTACATAAGAAGCATACTTATATTGAAGTCTTTATCTAATAATGATGGGTCACCCTAACTCTTACAATATAGCTAATTTATTATTACTATACTTCTGGCCAGTCACTTCCTTCTTGATGGTAGTTCCTGGATACCAATTACAATCTCCCTGACCCCTTGCTAAGCTAAAAAATAACCTGGCCTCTCACTTCTCAGCTTTCCTTCAGGATTTGACAACTGTTCACATTCTGATCAGATCATTTATTATTTTGTTAGCTCCTTAATGTCTCCAAAGATATTTTTAAAATTTTGTGCAACGTTTTTACAGTTTTTCCTCATTAGGAAGTTTCATCCGAATAAGCTGTGTTTTACCTATACTTTTACTTTCATATAATATTCTTCCATTCTATGAGACTTTCAATCAAGAAATCAATCTAATAAAATTAGTCTATATTTTAGAGGTAATTAATTTTATTCAGTTTTATTCAGTGTTTTTAACTCAAGTACATGAAGGAAGAATAATGAAATCTCACAACTGGTTGAGAAGGCCCTTCAGAATGAAGAAATTCTGACTTTTAAAAAGTTTGTCCATACATTAAGCAATAATCCACCTCCTCTACTTTCATTGTGTTGTCTGAGTTTATATAAATTTAAAATCTTCTTCCACAATCTCTATGTTATTTAAGTGAATAATTGTTGAGAGCATACTATGAACCAGATATTATGAAACATATCAGGGATACAGAAAGGATAGGCACCTTTCTGAGATTACATCTCAATAGAAAATATTAATACAAATAAAGAAATAGTAAAACAATTAGGAGTTATAATCAGTGTTATGGCATAAATGAAAAAGGATAATGAGATAGCGAGTTACTTCAACACACCAACTTAAGTAGAGTGACTGTCAAAGGTGTCTGTGATGGGACTATATGAATCTGGACCTAAGGAATGAAAATAAGTAAATTCAGCAAAGAGCAGTCTAAACAGAGACAGAGAACAGCTAGTGAAATTTAGAGGTGAGAAAAGGCTTTGATCTATAAGGAACAAAACCAAAAACAGTATAACTGTGTTATAATTACAGAGTTAAAAGTGGTATAAAATGTAGAGTAAGACTAGATAGAGGTCATGATATCATCTCCCTTGTCAAGGGGTCTGGATTTTATTCCAAGAGTGATAAGAAGCCATTGAAGCTTTAGGCAGAGAAATTATACATAGCTGTGTTCATGTTTTTCAAAAGATTACTCTGTCTGTAATGTCAGAAATGGATTGTTGAAAAGTGAGAGTTGAGCAGAGGGAGGTGTTAGAAGGTGCATGGCTGCCATCCAGCCCTTAACAGAAAACTCTGTTGCTGTCTTCACATTCAGGAAAATAGTTTTATTTCCTTTAAATGATTTTTTAAATATATTCCATTATATTCACACATTTTTCAAACACTACAGAAGAGGATCCCTGCATTCAATTAGTTGTCTTCCTCTTGTAATCTAAGATTTCATATACTCATTGGTTACAATACCATGTTTGCTCAATTGAGCCAAATGACACACCCTATGACATTGACCCTCCTATTCTCCTATGCTCACTCACATGCTGTTTATTTATTTATTATTCATTTATATTTCTAGTGTAAAGACTTACAAGAAGACAAAATATTATTTTTGCAGACTACTTATGCACTAATAAGAAGTCTCTAGACATCTAACTGGGGTCAAGGGGTCAAATACAAATCACACCCCAATCTCTCTGAATGTTGAATGGATTACATTTATTCCTTGAAGGTAGTACATTATCAGATGTGACACACACACACACACAATGAAACTCATTATGTAAGAAGAAATTTAGAAATGTGGCCAAACCACATGGGATATCTTTAATACTATTGTAGCATTTGAATTGGAGGAGGAAGACAGAGAGGACTAATGCTTTTGAAGAAACAAATCACTCATTGGATTTGGCAGCCCTGTTATTTGCCCAGCTCCAGACTGTGTGTGTAGAGTTAAAAACTCTGTCTTAGAGAAAGGTCAGCATAGTTACCTGGAGAAAGTGCCAGTTGAGTTCAAGTGACTGCAACTCTAAAGGGGAGGAGAGAAATGCAGAGTTTGAGGACCAACTAACAGTAACATGAAGTGATTAAAAAATACCAGGAACTATTTCAGGCTTCCCAATTATAGTTACCAAAGATGATTTGGGATCTTCTTGGGGTGCTAATAAAAAATAGGTGCATCAGAAGTAAATGTTAATAGGTAGGTTTGATAAGCCCCTCATAATTGGTGTATACACTACAGAAAGAGATGAACTCAACCAACCCAGTTGTTGCTGCTCTCCTTTCCAAACAGGAGCTGACAATCATGAAAACTCCATTCCTCTACAGAAAAATGTAAGGTCTTATGGAAAAGTCCAGACAATCTGCATATTAGCATATTTATGTATATATGGTATAATATGAAGTCTCTTGCCTCCGAATTATTTTTGATATCTAGATCAATTCTGTCAATACAAATATATGCTACATAAGTAATTTAAAATTGTCTAGTAACTACATAAAAAAGCAAAAAGGAACAGATGAGATTCATTTTAATAATATATTTTATTTAATCTAATAAATCAAATAGTATTTCAATATATACAAATATAAAATCTTAATGAGATATTTTACATTTTGTACTAATTCTTTGAAACCTAGTGTGTAATTTATAGTCACAACACATCTCAGAAGTATCTACACTTCAAGTACTTAATAACTTAAGTGGCTAGTGGCTACCATATTGAATTGTGCAGATATAGGTGGTCAAACATGACATGTACATCTACTATGAAATCAGTCAATTAATCAAAACCTATTTATTTAATCATGTGCATATTAGATATTTATCAGCCAGCTAGGTATCAAAGACTCATCATCCTTATGTACAAAAATTTCATTCCACCAAATCAAGATTCATGAAAATATATGGAGTCAGAGGGATTTATAAGTGATTAGACTAGGCTTTGATCTTCCAGAAAGTTTGTTGTTGCTACTTTTGGGGATTTAAATTTTAGATTCATTTTAGAGGAGGGCAGGAGTATGGTTGATTTTTTTTTTATTGAAGTATGATTAACTTACAATATTATATTTGTTTCAGGCATACAACATACTGATTCAATATTTTTGTACATTACAAAATGAACCCCACAATAAGTCTACTTACCATCTGTCACCATACGAAGTTATTACAATATTACTGACTATATACCCTGTGCTACACATCACATCTCTGAGACTTATTTTATAACTGGGAGTTTGTACTTTTAAATCCACTTCACCTATTTTGCTCACACCCACATCCCCATACCCTCTGGTAGCTACCTGTTACTTTTCTGTATCTACAAATCTTTCTAGTTTGTTATGCTTGTTCTTTTGTTTTGTTTCTTAGATTCCATATATAAGTGAAATAAGGCAATATTTTTCTTCCTCTGTCTGACTTATTTCACTTAACGTAATACCCTCTAGGATCATCCATGTTGTCAAAAATGGCAAGATTTCATTCCTTTTCATGGCTGAGTAATATTCCATTGTAGGTACAGTGGACACTTGAAAAACAGATTTGAATTGAGTAGGTCCATTTATATGCAATTATTTTCACTAAATATTCAGTTACATTCTACATGATCTTCAGTTGGTTGAATCCAAAGATGTGAAACCACAGATACAAACAGCCAACTGTTAAGTTATTTGACTGCTGCATGAATGGTCAATGTCCCTAACCCTTGTGTTATCCAAAGGTCAATGATATATAAACCACATTTTCTCTATCCATTCATCTATCAATGAATACTTAGATTTCTTCCACATCTTGGCTATGGTAAATAATGCTGAAGTGAATATTGTTATGCATATATCTTTTCAAATTAGCATTTTTGTATTTTGCAAAGAAATCCAAAAGTGGAATTGATGGATTGTATGGTAGTTCTATTTTTAATTTTTTAAGGAGCATCATATTGCTTTCCATAGTGGCTGTACCAATTTACATTTCCACTACAAGTGCCTGAGGTTTTATTTTTCTCCACATCATCACCACCACTTTTTATTTTTTGATTTTGATAATAGCCATTCTGACAGGTGTGAGGTGATATTTCATTGGGGTTTTGATTTACATTTCCTCAGTGATTAGTGATGTTGAGCATCTTTTCACATGCCTGTTGGTCATCTGTATGTCTTCTTTGGAAAAAAAAAAAAATATATATATATATATATATATATATATTCGATCCTCTGCCATTTTAAATTGAATTGTTGTTTTTTTAAAATATTGAGTTATATAAGTTCTTTTAATTTTGTGTATTAATTCCTTATGAGATATATAATGTGTAATATCTTCTCCCATTTACTAGGTTGTCTTTTCATTTTGTGGATGGTTTAATTCATTGTATGAAATCATTTAATTTGATGTAGTGCCATTTGTTTAATTTTGCTTTTTTTGTTGTTGCCTGAGGAGACAATGCAAATATATATATATATGTGTGTGTGTGTGTATATGTGTGTATATATATATATATATATATATATATATATATATATATATATATGAACAATGTCATCAAGCATACTGCCGATGTTTTGTTCCAGGAATTTTATGTTTTCAGGTCTTACATTTAAGTCTTTAATCCAGTATGATTTTATTTTTGTATATGGTGTAAGAAAGTGGGCTGGTTTCTTGTTTCTTTTTTTTTTTTTTTTTTTTTTTTTTGCATGTAGCTGTCCAGTTTTCCCAACACCAATTATTGAAGACTCTCCTATTGTATATTCTTTCCTCCTTTGTCATAGGTTAATTGATCATATGAATGGTGGTTTATTTCTGGGATCTCTTCTGTTCCATTGATCTATGTGTCTGTTTTCATGTCAGCATTATACCGTTTTGATGATTGTAGCTTTGTAAAGTAGTTTGAAATCAGGGAGCATTATACCTCCAGCTTTATTCTTCTTAAGGTTGCATTGGTTATTCCTGGGTATTTTGTGGTTCCATACAAATTTTAAGGTTATTAGTTCTATGAAAAATGTCATGGGAATTTTGTTAGAGATTGCACTAAATAGCATGGACGTTTTAAAAATATTAATTCTTCCAATCCATGACATGGTATATCTTTCCATTTATTTGTGTTGTTTTCAATTTCTTTCATTCATATCTTACAGTTTTCAGAGTACAGATCTTTTACGTCCTTTGTTACATTTATTCCTAGGCATTGTATTGTTTTAATGAAACTGGATTATTTTCTTAGTTTCTCTTTCTGATAGTTTGTTTTTAGTGTATAGAAACACAACAGATTTCTTCATGTTAATGTTGTATCCTGCAACTTTACTGGATTCATGTATTAGTTCTAATGGTTTTGGGGGGGAGTCTTTAGGGTTTTCTATATGTAATGTTATGTCCTCTGAAAATATTGACAGGTTTACTTCTTCCTTTCCAATTTGGGTGCCTCTTATTTATTTTTCTTGTCTTGTTGCTGTAGATAGGACTTCCAAAACTATGTTAAATAAAGTGGGCATCCTTGTCTTTTTCCTGATCTTAGAAGAAATGCTTTCAGTTTTTCACTATTGAGTATGATGTTAACTGTGGGCTTGTCATATATGGCTTTTATTAATTTGAGGTATGTTCCCCTTTGTTGAGAGTTTTTATCATAAATGGATGTTGAATTTTGTCAAAAGCTTTTACTGCTTTTACTCTGCTTATTTCTCACTTGATAATGGTATATGATCTTTCTGATGAAGTTTTGAATTTGGTTTTGTTGAGGATTTTTGAATCTATGTTCATCAGATGTATTTATTGGCCTGTGATTTTCTTTTTTATAGCATTTTTGTATGGATTAGTATCAGTGTAATGCTGGCCCCATCAAATGACTTTGGAAGCATTTCTTCCTTTTCAATTTTTTGGAATATTTTAAGAAGAATAATTATTAAGTCTTCTTTAAATGTTTGGTAGAATTCACCTGTGAAGCTATCTGGTCCTGAGCTTTTGTTTGTTGGGAGATTTTTGATTACTGTTTCAATTTCATTATTAGTAATTGGTCTATTCAGATTTTCTTCCTGATTCAGCCTTGGAAGATTCCATATTTTCAGGAATTTATTCATTTCTTCCAGGTTGTCCAATTTGTTGGCATAAAATTATTCATAGTAATATTCATGATACTTTGTATTTTTGTGGTATCAGTTGTAACTTCTCTTTCATTTTTTATTTTATTTGGGCCCTCTCTAATTTTTTTTTCTTTTTTCTTGATGAGTCTGGCAAAAGATTTCTCTGTTTTGTTTATCTTTCCAAAGAACCAGCTCTTAGATTCACTGATATTTTCTGTTTTTTTTTTTCAGTCTCTATTTCATTTTTTCCACTCTGTTATTTATATTTCCTTCCTTCTACTAACTTTGGCCTTTGTTTATTCCTTTTTTCCCCTAATTCATTAAGGTGTAAAGTTCATTTATTTGAGATTTTTCTTGTTCCTTGAGGTAGACTTGTATTGCTATAACTTCCCTCTTAGAACTGCTTTTACTCTCCCCCATAGATTTTGGAAAGCTCTGTTTCTATTTTCATTCATCTCAAGGTAGTTTTTTCTATTTGCTATTTGGTTTCTTTATTGACCCATTTTTTAGTGGTATAATAGTAAATGTCTTTCTAATTTTCCCAGGACCAAGTGGCTTCTGGGAGAGAAGGGAAATTTGGTGCTAGAACTTGTAAGGGGTAAAGAAAACGAAGATTAGTTTTTTTATGATATTTTGTCTCCCAAAAGGGATACAGCTCTTATGTTTATTTTAAATTGTCATTGTTTATCTGTTTGCTTCTCCATCACAACATTCTTTTCCCAGGGAAAATCTCACTGTCAGGAATGCTGTCTTAAGGAAATGGAGGGGGTGGTTAAAAATCAAGGTATACACTGTAACTGAGTTTATCATAACCTCTCCTCTCCTCTGAGCCATTGATCTTGTTCTTGAGCCTGACTCAACTCTTATTACATGTTACAAACAACAACAATCCTAACTAAGTGTGGTTAGGTATCTACTTAATGATATCTACTTAACAAGGAAACCACATATAGGCAGACCCAATGCTGGTTCAGAGGTGTAACAGTATCACCAAAGTCATAGACCATGCTCCACTCTCAGCCAGTGTTTTTTATTCATTTCTCTTCTTGATAACAAAATGACTGCTTAGGTTTTATTTTGCCACCAAACATTATTGTAACAGAAACAAGAAAGTGTGGGTAACGGCCTTCTCCTTGTAGAACACTATTATTTTAGGAAGAAAAAATCTTGTCCATAATTCTTCTAGAAGACTCTAGTTTATCTTTTTGGACAGAACTCAGTCTGGCCCAGCGGCTCATTAGCAAAAGGGACCAAGATCACATGAGCAGTTGTAGCAGTGTTTCCCAACCTATGTTTTGTCATTGCCTCCAAGGAGCCATTCTAGACATTTTTCTTAGTCAGCCCCACTATGAAATTTTAACATCAGTGTCCACAATATAACTGTTTGTGTACTTTATGCATATCTGTGCTTTATAAGTAAAAATGGTAAGTTTTTCTTCTCAAGAATCAAGTGTTGTCCCTTTTGGGTGGGTGTCACCCTACTGTAAACTCATAGTTTAGGTCAATCATGGTTCATTCTCTGTACCTGGGTACATTATCACAACATTTAGCAAGTTAAAGAAATAATTAACAAGGAAGAAGAGGCTGTGGAGTAGCATCAAGCAGTGTCTGCTATAGTCCACATTTGGGATCACTCTTCAATTGTGTTCACTGCATCATCACTAATAAACATTCTTGATTATGTAATATACACCAAGTCCTAAATAGGTAATGAAGATCCAGTGGGGAACTGAAAAAAGTCATTTTATTCTACTCAACAGTTTAACAGGTCATATTCAAACACTTCCAGAACCATGACATTGCCATGTTTTGTATAATGATTTTCTCAATCAAATGCAAGATTTCTCTCCTACTTTCTTCCTTTGCATACACAGCATACCATGTAGTAAGACACAAAATGGGTTTGGAGGCAGAACTTGGTTAAAACAGGAATACAAATATTTAACTCATTTAGATCATGTACATTATAGTTTGTTTGTTTGTTTTTGGTACATTATTAAAACTGGTGCGGACCTAAAGAGTCATTATTACTTTTTAAGTTTTGAGAGTTTGTCATTTTCTTCCTATGTATCTTACTCAATTAGTAGTTTGACAGTATTAGAGAATCAACAAATCAATAAATACTAGACTCATCATTGAATGAAAAGTTGCTGTGAACACCGGAAGTCAGAACATGTAACTAGTAAAAGTAATCTCTAATTTAACGTTGTTTTGACCTTTAAATATGTAAAACTTTAGTAATTGTATTTGTTTTTGTCATACAACTTACTTAGAAATATGTGTGACATTCCAGAAAAATCATTAAAAATACCTCTCATAAGTGCCCAGTTATATAAGAATCATTTACCTAATCAAAAGAAAAATATTCCTTTTCTGTTTGCCTTGCAGCATTTTATATTTGCTGTTTTACTCATGGAGCTTTTGAGTGAGCTCAGAGTTTGTGAGGATCAGTTCATTGATCAACAGTCAGCAAAATAATGCTATTGGCAGCAACATGGATGGACCTAGAGATTGTCATGCTGAGTGAAGTCAGCCAGAGAAAAACAAGTATCATATATTGCTTATATGTTGAATCTAAAAAAGGGTACAAATGAACTTATTTACAAAGCAGAGTCACAGATGTAGAAAACAAACTTATGATTACCAGGGGGTAAGGAGGGTAGGGATAACTTGGGAGATTGGGATTGACATATACACACTACTATATATAAAATAGACAAACAACAAGGACCTACTGTATAGCACAGAGAACTATATTCAATATCTTGTAATAACCTATAATGGAAAATAGTTTGAAAAATAGTGGATATATGTATATGTATAACTGATTCACTTTGCTGTACACCTGAAACTAACACATATTGTAAATAAGCTATACTCCAATAAGAATTTTTTAAAAAAATACAGTCATTACCAAGCGTTCACTTTACTAAACTTGCACCTTGGGACTCAGCCTATCAGGGGAGGACTAGCGAGGAAAGAGAAGTCAGTCAGAGCTGCAGAGAGGGAAAGTCAAAATCCAAGTCATGTCTTCATCTAAAAATAGAAGAAACACTTTCAGACATGGGAAAAGAGTAGCGGGACTGGGGTTTGTGTGAGTGTTTGCTGTGAGGACAGTTGTGAGGGGAGAGTCTGGAGGAGACTGGAATGTATTCCACATGGTGTCTGTGCTTGGCGTCTATGGTGCTGCAAAGCCAGACAAGTCAGAACTTCTGCCAGAATCAATACTTTTCCCCCATCTTCATTGAGGCTCAGAACAGATTGGAGACAGCAAATGAGCAGTGGCTGACATGGCACTGAGTGCCCAAGGCAGTTCATTCACGGCCCCGCACCCCATCTTGTTCTGCTTTCAGAAAACTATACACCTCCATGAGCAAGGCTTTCCCTATAAAGGATCAAATCATTTTTTTTCCCCAAACTACTGTACCTCTTAATGTGCCCACTTCCCCCTGTCAAGTAAGGTGGTCCTGAAGGTCCTTTGAACCTTTAAATATTTATGGATGTAAAGGAAAATTGGATTTAGATATAGCTAATGCCTCTTGGCACTTTCCCACTGAAGAGTACTAGTATGTGGGTGCCAGGGTCTGTCTGGAACCTCTCATTTTCCCCATGTGCCTGGAGGATGTTCATCTGTATATTTTAAGAGATTGGCTTTATCTCGAATCTGCAGACACTCATCACCATATGCAGGAGCTTGAAAAAATAATCATATTCAAAAGAAGTGGAGCATTCCACATGCCACTGCCAAGCAGAGATTAAAAGGGAGCCTTCCAGGCTTATTGGAATATCTAGACTTTGACTCACTGAAGGCTAGATAGCAAACACTTCCTTATGCTCTTCACATCAATTTTATACATGTTTATCGCAAATGTTAAATGTAAACTAAACTATAAATTTTAAATAAAAATAAAAATATGAAATTATTCATACCTACTTTTACTGGTGCTCTGGAGTTTGGGTAAGTATTTTCTCCCCCAATTCACTTCTGTACCCCTTCCCATATTATGCAGCTCACCTGCCTGGTGGAGGATTGTACAGCATTGCTGATCCATGAGTGTGAGACTGAGCAGAGTCTCTGTTTTTCTTCAGCAGCTAAAAGTAATATCCTGGTAAAACATGCTGAGCAGTATAGAGCTAAATTTGAATTACTGAAGACTAACTTTTCTTTTCAGTCTGAGATAACCATATTATAATATCTTAATCCTAAGTAATAGCAAAATTAAACATTTAAAAAATCTGAGCATTAATAGAAACTGAATGTTCATCAATACCATTGCCTTTATTATATAGATAAGAAATGTGAAGTAGAATACTTATCCAACAAGGACTTAATAGTAAATCATTATTAGAGAACAATGCCACTCTTAGCCAAGTTTTTCTTTTCTTTCCTTTTCCTTTCTTTTCCTTTCTTTTCCATTCTATTCTATCATATTCTATCATATTGTATTTTATTATATTAACTAATATATATTATGTAAAACAATATACACACATATCATTTCCATATAAGTTAGAAAGTTTTCACCATATTATATTTAATTAGAGAAATAGAGAGAGAGTTAGCCAGAAAATTATTATTTGTTAAAGGATGTCATGTTTCTGACTTTTATAATGCTGGCTGTTGAACTCAGAAGAGAAACCCAGAAAAGCAAAGCTACATTAAGTACATGTCACATTTCACTGGAAAAATGGACAGTAGGAAAGATTCACCAGTTACTGAGCACCAGATGAATGCTGCACAAATTGCATTCCAGTCTTCATTTCAGTTTCATTAAATATGTGTTGTTAAATGCATTGTATAGCTGTAACGTACTGGAAGTTCAATGATGCTATGTAATTTTTCGGCACCACACGACAGTCCACTGGCAGGTCTCTCTGACCGCAAAGTCCTCACTCTTCCCACTACACTATGTTGCTTCCAAAAGGAATTTCGAACCTTGGATTAATTCCCACAACCATCAATTCCAATGTGTAAAGTCAGTTCACTTTGTTCTTGTTGCTTTTGTTTTACAAACACTGTAGAACCAAAACCTTCTGAATTTCCATCGTGTATCTTTGGAGCTGTTGTACCAGGACTCTGTATTTTGGTGTCTGGATGAAAGGGACTAGCAGTGGTTCTATGGTCTTCCCTGTAGCCTCAGGGATCCCTGAGGATTTGTCCCTTGGTGGAATCCTCCTCACAATAGTAACTCAAATAATTGTGAGAATTATTCTTATTCCAGATCTGAAACAAGTGGAAATCCAACCAAGGACCTGGCAGAGCCCAAGTGCCTGCCCTCACTGTTGAGGCTGTTTATCTGGGAATGAGTAACATGTACGGCTTGACATAGCTGCATGGAAAAGAACCCAGCACTCCGAGGGCTGTGTGATGAACAGGCATAAAAGCCAGAGCCTTGCCAAAGATGATGGCTTCCCCAGCTGGTCCGCACTCACTTCTGCATCATCATGTTCCCGAATTGGTTGACCAGATCCATGCCATGGTCTTAACCCAGGCCAAGACCGCCTGTCTCGGCCAGGGAGATTCTTTTCCCAGTCAGATTAGTGCAACCAATAACAAAACCGATGCTGAGACTGGAACAGCACATGTTTTATTCAATGGCCAAAGAATGGGGAAGCAGGAGCCTGGTCGGTAAATCAACTTCACAATACAATTTGGGCTGAGACACCAAATATGTAGGAGGTCAGGGAATTGGAAAGAATGGGAGGAATATTCATGAGTTATCTGAGAACAGGAGTTGTGGTTTGGACCTGGAACTGATGCAACTCTCCTTTTCAGTCCTTGTATGGACTTTTCTGGTTGTTGTCATGGTAACTGTCAACTGTCATGGCACTGGTGGGTGTGTCAATTAGCTAATGCATTACAATGAGCATGTAATGAGGCTCAAGGTCCACTGGACATCAATTTTTCCACCAGGGACTAGTTGGTTCTAACTGGTTCTTGTTTTTCTTGTCTTTGCAGCTTCCTCCTGAAACTTAGATAAGAGTAATTGGTTTCTGTTCCAGGAAAGGACAGGGGTATATTGTAGGGCAACAACCTCGGTGACAATAACTCCTGAGCACACTTTGTCCACAGCACAAATGATGAGGATGTCACAAGCAGGGCTTGAGGTCACAAGATTTCTGCTATGCAAGAGCTGAGTGTGCAGTGCTTCTGCCCACCTTCTATCCTTTATAAAGTTAAGTAAACTTAAGGCATCACAAACCACTGAACTTGGTTGAGCCAAGTGGCCATTTGCAAGACATATTCAAAGTTCACATTGAGAAACATAAGTATATACAGTGTGCAAAATACATCATGTCACTGGGGACCATGTGTATTTTTGCTAGTTTATGAGTCTGCCTGTCCTCTCCTGAGAGGTCTTTAGGGCAGGACCAGGTCCTGTTCACTGTTCTACCTTCTGAGTTTTTCACTTTTTTCCCTCCACTTTAATTACTGCCATTTCTCAGACTACTTCAAAATATATTTGGGTACTTCTCATTTCCTTGACCTCTTCTTTTTCAATATTTTTTTCATTTTACTCCACTACCTAGTCACAATATCAATCTTTCCATTACCCCAGAAACCGCATCTACGCTGAAGTCATTATTTCCAATTACAACCCTTTGCAGTACACCTTGCTTGGGCACACAGACAAAGACATTTTTGATGCCATGAAGAGTCACAAGCATTGTCTCCCTCGTTCTACTTATCTGCCAAATTATTTATCGTTGTGGTCTGAATGTGTCCCTCCCAAATTCAGATGTTGAAATCCTAATGCAAAGGTAATGGTGTAGGGTAAGCCCTGACAGTGTTCTTTTCTCTTTCTTTCTTTCTTTTTTTTTTTTTTATTGTAATGTAAGTGCCTGACTTAACCTTTGATTGCCAGAGCATCCATTTCAAAGAGGCATCCAGCCTTAAGACCTTGGCAATCTCCAATAAACACACTGCCAGCCACAGGATTAGATAAATCACCAGGCCACACCTCCCTCCACTGAGGTATCTTTGTTTTAGAGATCTTGAAGAATTTCAATAAATGACCATTTGGACTACTTGTTTTATCTCTCCCTGTGCTTTAAATTTCTGCTCTTATGCTTTAAATTCACCAATAAAGAGTGAGCCCACAAAACTCTAGTCCCCATCCTGGACCCCAGTAAAAGTGGAATTCCAGCCCCCCCTTCTCTCCTACTCTTCCTCTCCCATGATCTCTCCATGTGTAGTCCTAGAGGTACTGTGTAACTTCTAGGTCTTGTAAGTAATAAACCTTTATCAAAGCTTCCTAATGGTTATTGCTGAAGGGTGTCTTGCAATCATAATATGAACCACAAGGGCTGGTCCAACCACAACACAGTTTATTAATAGGCTGAGACTGGCAAGAAACAAATGGAAATAAGAGGTGGGGCTTTTGGAAGGTGCTTAGGTCATACACCCCCATGAATGAGCTTAACGTCCTTACAACAGATACTCCAGAGAGCTCACTGCAGGAAGGGGGAATACTTCCAGGGCCCAAGAGTAGACTCATGTCTAACACTCTTGTCTAACAGAAATGAATTGTCTGAGGAGACACAAGTACTGGCAAAACAAAATACTTTTTTGGGAAGGGGTGTGCGGGCAGAGAGCTGAAGGGTAAGGGAAACCAGGAGGACTGCTCTGCCACGTGGCTCACAGTCTCAGAGTAATGGGGTTAGTTTCCAGGTTGTCTCTGGCCAATCATCTTGCTTGTCCCATATCTGGTCTGACTCCGAGTCCTTCCTGCTGGTGCATGCATCTCTCAGCCAAGATGGATTCCAGTGCAAAAGATTCTGGGAGGCTGGCAGGACATATTATGGACTGGTGTCTCCTACTTCTTTTGGCCCCTCCCAAATTCTCCTGGGTAGTGTTCACAGCAGCATTCTGTTCCAATGTTTTTGTCAGATTAGATTGCATAATTCCTCTTTATAGCCTCTGTCTTGAAAAATCTCTCAAGTTCCATACCCTTGGTCAAAATCAGGCATTTCCTTTAGCTTCTGTAAAATAAAATTCACATTTTATGGCAAGACAAGACAAATTTAAACATAAATATTATTTTCTGCCCTTGGCCTCCTCTATGGCAAGACAAGACAAATTTAAACATAAATACTATTTATTTTTATGGCAAGACAAGACAAATTTAAACATAAATATTTATGGCAAGACAAGACAAATTTGTGGCAAGACAAGACAAATTTAAACATAAATATTATTTTCTGCCCTTGGCCTCCTCTCTCTCCCCACTGTGCATTGTGTATCTGTTGTGTTATGCATGGACCAAACTGAAGGCTTCCACCAAGTTCAGGAACAACACAAGGATGTTCAGAGTGAAGTAAGTCAGAAAGAGAAAAACAAATTAACACATATGTGTGGACTCTAGAAAAATGGTACAGATGAACCAGTTTGCAAGGCAGAAGTAGAGACACAGATGTAGAGAACAAACGTGGACACCAAGGGGGGAAAGTGGGAGGTGGGGGTGGGGGGGATGGATTGGGAGATTGGGATTGACATGTACACACTAATATGTACAAAATAGATAACTAATAAGAACCTGCTGTATAAAAAATAAATAAATAAAATTCAGAAAACAGTAAAATATAGAAGAGAAAAAATTAGAGAAAATCAATAAAATGAAAGTTAGTTCTGTCAAAAGAGTAATGACATTTGCAAACCTTTAGATTAACCTTTAGAGACATCTCAAATGATGAAAATAAGGAATGAAAGAAAGTGACATTATTAATAAATTATAGAAATATAAAGATTATATGAAAATAATTAAGAGAGAACACTTTTCTAACAACAACAAGAAATTCTGATGAAGTGGGCAATTATTAGTAAGACATAGACTACCAAACTGATCCAAAAAGAAATACAAGGCCTGGATAGTCTTATAACAAGTAGAAAGTGAAATTATTAATCAAAATAACTCCTGCAAAGAAAAGTGCATGTCCAGATGTGTTTGCTGATGAATTCTACCAAACATTTAAAGAAGAATAAACACTAATCACTTACAAACTCTTCCAATAAATAGAGGGAACACTTCCCAGGTCAAACAATGGGACCATTCTTACCGTGATACTAGGCAAGAAAAGCCATCACAAAAAAGGAAACTATAGACCAAAATTCCTAATAAGTACAAACACAGAAATCCTCAACCAAATGCTAGCAAAGTGAATCCAGAAACATAAAGGAGATCAGACACCATGATCAAGTAAAATTTACACTCAAAATGAAAGACTTTTTTAACAAATGAACATCAATCAGGTTAATAGCTCATACTAATATTAGAATAAGGGACACAAAAAATATGATTGCCTAAATAGCTGCAAAAAAAATTCAGTGCCTTTTCTTGATAAAACCACTCAATAAGCCAGGAATAGAAGATCAGTCCCTCAACTTTATGAGGACCATCACTGAAAAACTCACAGATAATGTCAAACTTAATGGTGAAAGACTGAAGGCTTCCCCCAAGATCAGGAACAACACAAGGATGTTCATTCCCACCACTTCTATTCCATGTTGTGCTGGAGGTCATAAACATAGCATTCAGGCATCAATAAATAAATAAATAAATAAAAATAAAAGATAAAAGCATCAAGATTGGAAATGGGCACATAAAAATCTGTCTGTAGATGATGATTTTATATACTAAAAAAAGTACTAAGGAATTCAGTAAAATACTAAGGTAGTTCAGCAAGGATGCAGAGTTCAAGATCAATATACAAATATAGAGTTCTCTCCTTTAAATTAGCAATACAAATTCTGAAAATTAAATTAAAGAAAATTTAATTTAAAGTAGCATCAACATAATAAAACATTTAGGAATATATTTAATAAAAGAATCACAATACTTGTGCAGTGAAAACTACAAAACATCATTGAAAAAAATAAGTGAAGACACAACTAAATTGAAAGACATCCTTGGGTCATAGTTTGGAAGGTTAAGATAACAATACTCGGGACTTCCCTGGCGGTCCAGTGGTTGAGACTCTGTGCTTCCACTGCAGGGGTCATGGGTTTGATCCCTGGTCAGGTAACTAAGATAAAAAAGGGGTGATACTCCCCAAACTCATCTACAGATTCAGTGCAATCCCTATCAAAATGTAGTGCCCTTTCTGAAGAAAATGAGAAGTTAATCCTCATATGATTCGTATGGAAATACAAGAGACTGAGAAAAGCCAAAACAATCTTGAAGGAGAAAGACAAATCTGGAGGATGTAGACCTTCCTATTTCTAAACTTATTACAAAGCTTCTGTAATCAAGACAGTAAGGTACTATAAAGAGTGAAACAGATGAATGAAACAGAATTGGGAGTACATAAAAAAAAAATCCTTACATTTAAGGTGAATTGATTTTAGACAAGGGTGCCAAGAAAATTCAATGGGGAAAAAGTAGGTTTTTCAACAAATGGTGCTGGAACAACTGTATATCTATATGCAGAGTAAAGAAGTTGGATCCCTACAACTCACCACATTAAAAAACAAACAAACAAACAACAACAACAAAAACAAAACTAACTCTAATTTAGATAGCAGACCAAAATGTAAGAGCTAAGAGCTAATACTATAAAACTTTTGGAAGACAACATAGGCATAGTCTTTGTGACCTTAGATTAGATTATGGTTTCTTATACATAATACTGAAAGTGTAATTGAAAACAATAGATGATTTAGACTTCATAATTTTTTTTTTTTTAAATTGTGCTTCAACTGACACCAGCAAGGAATGGAAAAGATAATCCACAATACAGGAGAAAATATATGAAATTCATGTATCTAGTAAAGAATTTGTTTCTAGAGTATATGAAAAAACTCTATAAAATTAATAATAAAATGACAAATGACTCAATCAGAAATGGGCAAAAATCTCAATAGACATTTCTCCAAAAAAGATACAAAGGACTAATAAGCACATGAAAAGATGCTCAAAATCATTAGTCATTAGAAAAATCAAAGTCAGAATCACAATGAGATATCACTTCACACCCACTAAGATAGCTATTTTAAAAAAGGAACAATAACAAACATTTTTGAAGATATGGAGAAATTGGAACCATTGCTGCTGAGAATACAAAATGTGCAATCACTTAAGAAAAGTGTGACAATTCCAAGAAAATTTCAAAGTTGAGTGAACATATGATGTAGCACTTCTCCTACATATTTCTACATATCACGTACACTTCTCCTACATATTTCTCCTACATAGAAATATGTCCAAAAGAATTGGAAACATATGTCCATATAAATACATGTACATGAATGTTATATAGCACCACAGCAGCATTATTCATAGTAGCCAAAATGTGGAAACAACTCAAATATCCATCAACTAAGAGATGAACCAAACAAAATTTTGTATATCCGTACAAAGGAATATTTTTCCACAATTAAAAGGAATGATGGACTGATACATTCTACAACATGGATGAACATTGAAAACTTGTTAGGTGAAAGAACCAGTCACAAAGCACCACATATTTTATGCTTCCATGTATATGAAATACCAGTAGGCAAATCCACAGAGAGAAAGTGGACAAGTGGTTACAACAGATGGTGGAAAGGGGGAAGAGTGACTGCTAATGGGTACAAGATTTCTTTCTGATTACAAAAATATTTTCCTACTGGATATTAGTGATGGTTCCACAATTTTGAAAATATACTCAAACACTGTATATTGTACACTGTAAAAGGGAAAATAAATTGTTTGGGAAATAAATATCTCAATAAAAACTGACAAAACAAAAAGTCACCAAATAAGTATGCCTTGAGAGTTCGGTATCCTTACATGACAACTACTCGAGAGGTCTACTGAAATCAGTGTGTGTGGAGATAGCTGAGCTCAGATGTACAGTAAGGCATAAATGTGTTGCCTTGAAAGTCTGTTAGGTAGCTCTGTGCCTTTATGTCTAAATCTTAAGTCAAACCAAATTGTTCTCAAAGGACTGTAAGCAGCAAATAGTTGCAATAATGCTAGAAGTAAAAATATTTGTCGTCAGCAATCTTAAATTTGCTTTTGAAAATATTCAGCAAGAATCTTCTGTGCGCACAGCTCAGCCTGTGTGACTGATTTGAAGAAATCCATCAATGTCATCTACCAAACCTTCAAATCTAGAACGAGTAGAGGAAGAAATAAATCTTTACTTTGTGGAACTACAGAAAGAGTGGACTGAAAGCTTAATATCTTGGTGGCAACCTCACCAGCAGTAATAATCCATACTGGCTGAGTTAGCCAAAATATATCTTTCTTCTCCAAGAACATCAGGGAAAGTGAAAGTCTATATATTGAAGCAACTGAACTGCTGGCAACACTGAGCATTATCATCCCTATTGTAAAAAGGAATTGAAAAAAATCTGCCTTATAACAATTTAATACTACTATCATCATCATCATAAATTTTAGAGACAATTTCTGATTTATTCTCAGTTGCTAGAATTTTATTTTTGATTGTGTTATTTATTGTCAGCCTCATCTTCAAACAAATGCTGATTTTAACATTTTGCCATTCAACATTTGTCCAAAACATATAATGTTTCTCTACTCCAGATTATAAGATTTTCATGCTTATCTTTTATCTGCTTCCTGCAGAGATATATTTTCTAAGCTGTAAAATAATTTTTGTATAGTATGAAATATATCTTTATGAAAAGGATGGTATTAAAATGTGCTTTCCCTTGATTTATGTTTTCTTTCTTGTGAATAGAAATTTGAAGAAGATGACCTTTTGGAGTCCTTCTATTTTAAGATACATTTTCAGGATTAAGGAAGGAGCACTGATATAAATACACTATAATGATTTTAGTATTATTGAGTGAATACACTCATAACTGCTTGCATAGGCTGGTAAATTACCTTACAGTAGATAATAAAAAAACAACCTGGGGTTAGCATACAATTTCATAATGAATCTATTTTCAACAAGATGCCTCACATATATTCACCTTCATCACAGCTCACAATCCAATATCATACCCTAATTTGGTTTGGGTTAATTTATCCAAGTGACATCACAATGAATGTTTACTTCCACTATTTTTTTTTCATAAACTGCAAGTTTTCTCTCACATTCACTTATGGGTATAAGCATAAATCCATTTACACAAAGACATCACTGGGCTTTAAATTTTATGTTGCTTCCAATTAGTCTATTTCCTATTTGACAGTTGTTTTAGCTAAAGTTGATAGAAGTAGCTCACTTTTGAACTCTAATATAATGTTTCTAACCATCTGACTGGAAAATTTTATTAATTAGCACCCAGTTCAGATTGCTAAAATTCATCAAGTTCACTGCCTGTAAGATGGAAACTTCCAATAAATAATGAAATTCCTGTAGAGAAATACATCAGAAACCAGGCTTTTACATCATGCCCATTTCAAGAATGACTAAAAAATCTACTTTACTTTGCATATTTTTCAAATGATGAATGATATACAGACCAAAATTTATTTACGAAGGTTTACTGAATTTATTCGGTGTTTAATTCTACTGGCCTTCAATCTCATTCAGAACCGCTTTAAAGACAAGGAGTGTTGATAGGCATGTTTACATTATCATTCTGGAAAATGGTAATTATCATCTAGAAGAAAACTGCAGTGGAAAATTGCAGCTTCCTCTTTTACTGTTTAAGGTTCCTCACAATACTCTAAATTACCTTGGCAATCTGAGAAAAAAAAAATCAAAATGAAAGTGTGCAATGTGGGATTTGATCTTATTTATGTCAGTTCCATCCAGCATCTTTTCCATTTGTGTAAGATCTAATATCTATTTTAATACAGTTTTTTCAAGCAAAACTCTACATTACCCTGATTATATACATCATACTTAAGATCCATCAAAATTTCAGAAATCCATAAACAATCCATAAAATTTGAAAAGTTTCTTATATTTAAAATATTAGGAGATATATTAAAGAAAGTAAACATTTAATCATAAGTGTTGTATATTTTCTTATAAGTATAAAAAGAGAAGTAATTTATTTTCATCACTAGATATTCCCCAAAACTATTTTTAAGTTAGCATTATGTATTATTAATATTTTATTTTAAATTTGTTTATTTCATAAACTAGTGAAATAGTATAACCTAGAAGAGTATATGAAAATACTTTTTCTAGTTTATTTTAAGAGATGGGATTCTACTTATTTTTGAGTAATCACTGTAATAGTGATACTAATATGTTTCTACTCATATTTTCTCTAATACTTATATATTTTCTGTTTTTTTTTTCCCCCTAAGGTCACACTCCTTTTATAATTATACTATGAAAAATTTGCAAGCACCACATTTCCAGAATAAATTTTTCTGGATAATTTCTTCCTCTCCTTCCCATTTCCAGTAAGTGATCCTTCCCCGTCCACATGGTACTCACAAAATCAGCAGTTTGCATGACTTCCATTTCTGTCCCTGCCACAGTGCTCAGGTCCAAGATCTTCTTTGAGCCTCCTTATTCCTGTCCAACCAATGGATGATCCAAGATGGGCACCTGACCCAAGACTAGTTAACCAGTTTCTTCATGTAAACGGTGGAATCAAACAAGAAAGAAAGAAAGAAAGAAAGAAAGAAAGAAAGAAAGAAAGAAAGAAAGAAGTCATTCTTTTTAGGAAGTTATTCTTTTTTCATAATTGTCATTATGAACTCCTACTGTTCCTGGATCTGTGTTTTCAGATATAACATCTAAAAATAGATTCTCTACCTCCAAATTTTTCTTTTTTTGTTTTTTTATAACAAAATATATATTAATTGATATACAGTTGATTTACAATTTTATATTCATTTCAGATATACAACATAGTGATTCATAATTTTTAGAGGTAACACTCCATTTAAAGTTATTATAAAATATTGGCTATATTCCCTATGCTGTACAATATATCCTTGTAGCTTATTTATTTTATACATAGTAGTTTGTACTTCTTACCTACTCCTAAACTGCCCCTCACCCCTTCCCCACCGGTAACCACTAGTTTATTCTCTATATCTGTGAGTCTGTCTCAGTTTTTTGTTATATTAATTTGTTTGTTTAATTTTTTAGATTCCACATATAAGTGATAGTATAGAGTATTTGTCTTTCTCTGAATTATTTAATTAAGCATAATACCCTCTAGGTCCATCCACAGTCTTGCAAATGGCAAAATTTCATTCTCTTGTATGGCTGAGTAGTATTCCATTATATATAGATACAGATATCAATACCACATTCTCTTTATCCATTCATCTATTGATGGACACTTAGGTTGCTTCCATATCTTGGGTATTGTAAATAATGCTGCTATGAACATTGGGGTGCATGTATTTTTTCAAATTAAATATTTTGTTCCTTTCCTCCAATTTTGAGTTTTCTTGATGCCACTCACCTGACTATTAAGCATAGACCATATATTTTAGGATTAAGAAAAATTATTTAAGGGGGAAAAGCCACATAACATAAAGTTAACCAACTGAGTGGACAATTGAGTGTCATTAATTATATTTACAATGTTTTGCAACCATTACCTCTATTTCAAAAACATTTTCATCACCCAAAAAGGAATTCCTCTATTCATTAAATGGTCACTCTCCATCCTCTTCCTCCCCCCAGCCCCTGGCAACCACTAATCTACTTTCTGTATACATAGATTTTGATGTTAGGGACATTTAACATGAATGGAATCATATAATGTGTTTTTTGTCACTGACTTCTTTCATTCAGCATATTTTCAACGTTCATAGCATTTATCAGAACTTTATTGCATTTTATGGCTGAATAATATGCCATTGTTTTTATATACCACAATTACCTTATTCATTCATCTGTTGTTAAACATTTAAGTTTTTCCATCTTTTGGCTATTATGAAATTCCTGCTATTGTGGATATTGAATATGTATGTACATGTATTTTTTTGATTTCCCATTTTCAATTATTTTAAGTATAAACTTAGGAGTGGAATTGCTGGATCATATGATAATTCCATGTTTAAGTTTTTGAAGGACTACCAAATAATTTCCACAGCCATGAACCATTTTACATTCCCCAGCAAGTAAGGGGCATGAGGTTTCTAATTTCTCCATGTCCGTATCAACACTTGTAATGTTCCTCGTAAATGTGAAGTGGTATCTCAATGTTGTTTTGACTTGCATTTTCCTGATGACTAATGATGTAGCGTATCTTTACATGTGCTTATTGGCTATTTGAATATCTTCTTTGGAGACATATGTTAGGATTTTTAAAAGCAGCACAAGACCTATGGTACCAATTCCATATTACTCTAGACTAGGTTATATTGCGATAAACATGATCTCAAATGTCCATACCTTAACACTAAAATGCTTTAATAAGTTAAAACTGTGACTTGTAATATCTTGGGACATGAACTATATCTTAACTGGCTTCTCTGGGGGAAAAGTAAGAAAACAGTACTGTCAAAAGTGTAATATAATGTGTAATAGTGTAATATTGGTTGGTTTTGACTGCTTTTTGCAAGGTATCACATACATGCGCACACACACATAAACACAAGCTCTGCAGAGTGCTCAGCTTGCAATCAGAGATAATAAAAGATACTAGAAAAATTGTAAGAATTCCAGGGTCTTTAAAAAAGGAAAAGGCCACTCATTTCAGGAGCACACATAACATGAGACATTTCTGAGAAACCCAGACCCCAAGTGGTTCCAGTAAAGATGAGACTGGAGGTCTGTAGTGACATGCAGTACAGATTCAGGCATTGTCTTTTACTCACTTTGTCACATGAAACTCAAGACAATGCCACTCAGTTAAGAGAAAGCACTGTGGGTTTGGAGTATGAGTGGAAGCGCATCAGTAAAGTGGCTTTAAGAGCCGTGAATTAAACTAAAGCAAGGTTACGTTTACCAGCATATGGAATTCACAAAAAGGCAAAGAGAAAAAAAGCCCACTGAGATTTGCTCATTGTTTGGTTTTGTTTTTCAGCAAACTTAACTTCCAAAGAAAACATCATGAGGCTGATATAAAAATTCTGTGACATTTTGAGCCTAACAAAGACTCTTGGTTCTACAATCTATGAAAGTTTAAAACCCCCAAGGAGGGTAAATGCGTTTATGCCCCCTTTCAAATGTGAATAAGGAGGAAAATGGAAAAGAAAGAACCCTCAAAAAGTGGAACAAGAGGCCATGGAGAATAAAAGATAAGAAAGATTTCCCAAAGAAGAGAAACATCGCATGATCAACCAACAACTTTAGCCTCAAGGTGGTAGCCTCAAACGTTTTTCAGGATTCCTGCAATCTCCCATTTCTCTCCTGTTGTTATTGTGGGTTAGTGGGTAGAGTAAGAAGTTTCATAAAACTTGTCATTTTGTCATCTAATTCTTTGGGCCATGTTTAACTTGATAGAGTTGGCTTTGTATCACCACCCAAAGTTCCTGAACTTTGAGCTGCATATAAAGATTACATTAGATTCTCTATTGTCTTCCTCTGGGGAGTAGAATTCTGATGGTTTAAATAAGTGTATGCAAATTACACAAATTCTTTGAGACTCCTCCCTTCAAAAGGTAGAGCTTAATTCCCCTCTTGAGTGTAGGTTGGACTTATTGCTTCAGCTATACTGAATTAAATTTTAAGAAAGTGATGCTCTACCACATACAAGACTAAGTCCTAAGAAGTGTTGTGTCTTCCCACTTGCTCTCCCCCATGTGACTTTCTCTGGGAGACAACAACTCCTATGCCATAAGGACACTCACCAGCCCTATGAGAAATACATTCAGTGAGGATCGGAGACTCCAGCCATCAATTATGTGGTTCATGTATTCAGGAGACTGTAGTCCCAGCTACCAACTTGACTGCATTTCCATCAGAGACCCCTGAGCCGGAACAACCAGAAAAACTCCTCGGGGCCCTCAGATGCTGGGTGAGATAACAAATGTATGTTGCTTTAAGCTGCTAGGTTTGGGGGCAGTGTGTTACACACCAATGGGAAACTAACAGCGGTTGCCTGTGCTCTGTTTAGGAAGAAGGAATTAAGAGGGAAACCTGAAAGGTAAGGACACCTAGTGATCACCCTATATACATTTGTTCTCCCTAATTTCGAAACCCCTATTCAGTTAGCTGAGTGAATAATTGGTGATGTTCAATAAGCTTTAAGAAAAAGTACCGAATGTTACACCCAAATGGAAGCACAGAAGAATGAATGTGAGTTCTCCCTATAATTTTACCCTGTACCGTGGTTACCTTGGAGCCCCAACGTCGAGAGCGTAGAACAGGAGGTGGAATTAGTCAGAATCTTTGAGTCAAGCTCAAGAGAGCTCCTGGACCTGCAGAGGGCTGAAGGGAGTGAGAAATGTTCTCATTTTTTTTCTTTATTTTTCTTTTTTTAAATTAAAACTCTGATTTCTCCTTTTGTTTGTTATCATAGACAGCCTATAGAGCTTGACACAATAAAGATGTCCTGTTCTAGTGAAAACCAGAGCTGGGCCCCTGTCAGATCCAAGAGTGAATCCAACATTGAGATAGAAACAAAGCCCTCAACAGGAGTCTGTGAAGCCCAGAGCCTGGGATTGCCACTCTCCCACAGTCTGCAATTTCGTCAGAGAAGCATTCTTTACAGGAGGCAAGTTTTTGCTTGTTTTACATAGTTACATGTTTTACTTGCTATGAGAACTTTTAAGAGCTACTCTCTTAGAAACTTTCAAACGTGCAATACAGTATTGTTAACTGTAGTCACCATGCTTTACATTACATCTCCCAAACTTATTTACTTCATAACTGGGAGTTTGTATCTTTTGATCACCTTCACTTGTTTCTCACACATCCATCCCCCACAGTCAGTTTTAAGGTCAGTCCTTCAAGCAAAAACAATCATGAACATTATACTACATGGGGCAACACTCCTTACTGTGGTTTTCTCCTATTTGGGCTTAGATGCACAGATGGTTCCAGGGCCCTGTAAATGGCCCGGAGAGATTGAAATCATGATAAGCATCAGCAACAACGAAATACGTTCTCTTTTATTGTATGTTTTCTCCCAAGCCTCTTCCCACAGTGACTTTTGAGTCTCCGCCCCCATCGGTGGTCTGCAACAGAAACAGAGGTCCTGAGAGACCATGAGGACTTGTAAGACACTGGACACTCCTGTGGTTCCAGATGCTGAAGTCGTGGATGGCGATGCTAGGGGAGCATCTCCCACCCGAGGCTTGAGGCTTGCAGGAAACACGCTGGCCCGCGTCTGCCGCTCACAGGACGGCAACGAGGTCCTTCAGCTTCAAAAGACAAAACAGCAAAGCAATAATTCTGGCCCATTTGCAAGAAAGAAAGGCTTTACGTTTGGACTCCCGAAGAGTGGGAGTCGGTTTGTCGGGCTCAAGTTCGTGGTCTTCTTAGGATGCTGATAATTTGATTTTCGTCCCCGGAGGACCCGAGCTGGCCCCCGGATGCTGCACGATGGAGAGCTTTGGGTCTGTGAGAAACGGTCTTGTGTAAGGGGACAGGCCGCCAAGGCCGCTGCCAGGCTCATGCCCAGGGGAGGCAGCCACAGTGTTGGTGAGCCCAGGGTGCCCTGCAAAGGAGACAAGGCACAGTTCCTGCAATGGTCTAGGGATGTGTCTGCCTTCTCAGGGAGATGCTAAAGAGAAGTTCCCCCTCCTCCATACCTCCTCCACCCTCCCCTCCATGGAGGAGAAGCGACAGTGGTCAGAGTGTCATTCCTCTAAAGCCGAGTTCACCTCCATCCTCTGACCTTGGCAGCATCTGCAGAGCCCGGGCAGGTGCCACGCGCAGGGCATGTGCATTGCTTCCGCCGCACTGCGGCTGCCCCAGTGCCGGGGAACAACGGGGATCTGTGAGCAGCCCATGTGGTGGAATTTGGGGCCTGGTCCAGTCCAGTCCCACTGGCGGCACGGGTTCTCCCTCAGGGGAGAAAAATGAGGGTGAGAGTGAAGGGCCAGAGGAGTCCTGTGTGTTCTTATCACTCTTGCCAGGACTAAGGATGAACCTGAGAGTCCTTTACTGGCCCTAGAGTTTTAAATGGGTGGGCCCCGTGAATTCACCCCCGGGAAAATGGGAGCCAGTAAGAATAGCTGCCATGTCCCACCACGTATGAATTTGCATCACCGCCATGAGAGTCCTGAAGGAGCCCTGGAATGTTCTCTGGAGGTCACCAAGAATTAAACTGGGTTTGTCAAGGGCACAGCTGTCACCATTCATTTTGAATTTGTTATTAGATACATGGTTTTAACTGAGATAAGCAAGACATTTTGTTTGTTTTCAAAATTAACTCTGCTTTTTCTTGGTATTTTCTCCATAAATATCCTAATTTCTAAATATTGAAGAGACACGGAACGCTAGTTGCAATTTTTACAGACAATTGTAAAGGTCCGTGACAGAAAAAAAATTAAAAAGTAGAAGAGCCGGGCTTCCCTGGTGGCGCAGTGGTTGAGAGTCCGCCTGCTGATGCAGGGGACATGGGTTCGTGCCCCGGTCCAGGAAGATTCCACATGCCGTGGAGTGGCTAGACCCATAAGCTATGGCCGCTGAGCCTGCGCGTCCAGAGCCTGTGCTCCTCAATGGGAAAGGTCACAACAGTGAGAGGCCCGCGTGTCACAAAAAAAAATAATAATAATAATAATAGAATAGCCAAGAAGATGACATCATTAAAGATAAATGAGGGACTGTTATGGGGTTTACAGTATCGTTACACTATAATCAGGTAGGAGTAGTTTACTGAGAGGTAGATAGAGGCAGGACAGCTGAGCTGCAGTGTAGGTGCTGGGCTCTCGGGCAATGACCACCACACACTTGTCCCTTAGAGTCCTTGACAATTAGGTGAAACCACGATGTTGAATGTGAGAACATCACATACTTTCTATACGAATTCCTCTTCTGTTTCTTCTAAGAAAATGAACTTATAAAAAAATAAATTTTTGCAGAGTGCTTTCCTGGTTATAAATTTCCTTTAGAGACATCTCTATAATCCAAATATTAACTAATAAAATTTGTTTTATGGATTTGTGTAGAATGTTCTGATCAGTGAAATTATAGGCATAGTAAAGCAATGCATAAAGCACAGCTTCTTTTGGGGTAACGATTTATAAACATTAAATGCAAACTGAAGTCACCAGTGGAAATATGCTGCATAATGTTAAAAGAAAGAAAAAAAAAAACCCAAGGTTCTCCAAGGATAATACACTCCGTGGATTGAGAAAGGGAAAATATTTCACAAAAAGCAATAAATCACTAGGTAAAAACAAACAAACAAAATGTTTATCTGCATGTCCTTGAATAATTTCTCCTCCTTGCTTTGCTATGTTCCATTACTAACCCACAAAGAATTGCCAAGTATAAGTCTCAGAGTGATTGCAAGAAAGCACAGGTGGCTTCCAGTGCTTTTAACAGATTTGAGTAACTCATGTTACTATTTTCCAAAACCCCAAACTAAGAATACTTTATTCAGTTAAAGAAAGAAGAGAAAACTGTTTGTGAAACAAGTTTGCTGTGTTACAAATGATCCCCATTACAGTGGAGCCAGCTGAACATCATATCTTCAGTTCCAGCCTTGCCAGGCATGTGGATGAGAAACCCATTGTCGAGCAAGGAAGCATTCCAGCTGTCGCTGGACCATTGTTTCCTATAACAATCCAAATCCATCCATCACCCACTTGCTGGAGACTAGGCCTCACAATTAACCTTTGCTAAAGGAGTGCTTATATTATGAACAACTATCAACAAATGCAGCGAAAGAGCAAAAGCCTTTTCCATTTCTTCCTTTACTTCCCTGTAAATCTCCAAGCTCCTGAGGGACCCCTCTCCTAAGACACTTCATTGTTCCTTATAGAAAGGGTAAATTTTCTATATGCAGATTTGTGTAATGAGTCCAGAATGAATTGTTGTCATTAGTCATAGCCTGTATGTGAAAATCTTCATCTTGCTGAAGATATTTTGAGTTAAATTCCAAGAAATGTCTTTGTTTGACTTGGATATTTATGGAGAAGGAGAAGCAATTGACCCCTGTGTCCTTGAGAGAGGTAATTGAACTGGGGAGTTTGGATTCCAGAGTGATTCATTAATCATGGGAGAGATTCAAATGCAGAGGGAGAATGCTTTCTGTTTCACCCCAGGAAGTTGTTCAGAATAGGAAGAAGGGATTATGAGGGAACATGCTCTGCTCTCTCCCCAGGGGCCACTCTTCTCCAAGCATCTCTTGTTGCTAATGCCACCTCCCCCATCGGCTTTTCTCAGTTCTGGTGCATTTCAGAGTGCAGGGGTGCAGGGGCATGCTGAAGTCCTGAGGACCCCAGTCCCCTACACAACACGCAGCCAAGTCAAACAGCACCGAAACTGTCCTTACCATCAACAGAGCTATTTATGGAGCACTGATTAATTTATTATTTGTTGTTTAACCTATTGCACCTTACATGCATCGTCTTGTTTAGTCTTTATGATAATCCTATAGCTGAATATTCTTAGTAGCCTCTGACCAAGTTACTGAAGTACTGATTAAGGTCCCATGGTGGGTGGGTAAGTGGTACTGGGATGCGTGCCAAGGCTCACCAGACTCCCTGGAACTGCCCGTTTCTCTTTTCTCTGTTTGCTAACCATTTGTCCTAATTTCTTAGAGATCCTGGCTGTTTTCCTTTTTTATGATTTGATCACTGTTCTCTGCTTATGAAATGTTGAACACAGTTTTTGTTACTGTTTTCAAAATTTTACTTTTCTTTTCGATGCTTCTCAGAAACTGGAAGCTCAAAATGCCACAGGACCTAAGAAAGAATGTTTTCTTTAATTCTATGGATACCCTGTGCTGCAGTAACTCTCACAACATAGAACATCTTGGCTTGGGAGAGTGAGCTCACCACTTCTGAGGAGCTTTCCCTTCATAAGAGGCTATCAGGAATCCTGGTTCAGAGACAGTCTGCCTGGATCCAAATCCTGGCTCTGTGTGAACACTCATGTTTCTTAACCTGCGTATGTTTCAGCTTTCTCATCTGTGATAAAAGGACAATAAGATGCTATTCCACAAGGTTGTTATGTGTAATATCACTAAGCTGGGTCTTGGTGCACAGTGCATACTCAGCAAAGGGTTCCTCTTTTTCTATTTCCTCCTTCTCTCAGAGAAGATGTCATCCAGGACTGATGGAGGCATCATGACAATGCTAATCATGAGCAGTTCTTTGTCACTGCAAATGGAAATAACCAGAAGTGTTCAGGAGTCCTCAAATTGCTAGTAGTATGCCAGGTGACCAGCTAATTGAGAGACTAACCAACAGGTGTCCCAGAGTACTTTATCTTGACAAGTTTTTTGATGGTTATTTTTAATTGCATTAGATTTACTGTGAGTCAGAAAGGGGTGAAAATATCAAGGTTTCCCTTTAAAAATAATACTTTATATTTCTCAGTATTTTAATATTTACATGTCATTTTTAACACACTCTATGTTACTTGGGCTATTGTGAGCTGTCCTAACCAATTAGAGGCAAACAAAACAAAATGAACAAACAAATTAAAAAATATATTTATATAGATATGAAATTTAGGTAAAAGTCACATAAAAACAACCGTTTTAAAGTGAACAATTAGTTAGCATTTAGTGCATTCACAATATCTTGCAACCACCTACTTTATTTAGTTCCAAAACATTCTTATCACCCCCAGAGGAAATCCCGTGCCCATGAAACAGTTACTCTCCATCCCCCAACCTTCTTCCACCTCCTGACAACCACCAATCTACTCTCTGTCACCATGGACTTACCTATTCTGGGTACTTCATTTTGATGGAATCGTATAATATGACATTTTTAGAATCTGGTTTCTTTCACTTGACACTGTGCTTTCAGGGTTCATCAGCATGTACTTAGTATGTATTAATATTCCCCTTCTTCTGATGACTGAACAATATTTCATGGTATGGATAGACCACAACTTGTCTATTCATTATCTACTGATGAACACTTGAATGATTCCCACCTTTTGACCATTGTAAATAGTGCTGCTCTGAACACGTGTGTACATGTACTTGTTTGATTACCTGTTTTCAATTCCGTTGAATACAGACCTAGCAGTGTATCACAGGGAATTTTTGGGTCAATAATAGTGGTTGTCAAAGACTCTTGAGGTGTAAGATTTATTTAAAGCCAGGCTCAGATTAAATTCTGCTATAAAAGGGGTCTTATTAAACAAACACTCATTGATAGGTAGTATTCATGCAAACTGTTCCCTAGCTCAGTGACTTTCTGAACTTTTGTCCTTTTAGGTATTTGCACAATGACATTTTCCAGGCATCATGCAATCAGAAATATTTCTAAACCAATGGTGGAGACAGCGCTGATTAGGGATCCAGCTGTGGACACCATCCATAAGAGGTGCATGGGATGGATTTAAATAGACAACTACATCCTGCTCAAGCAAGAGTGGGGATGTTTCCAAACAAGTGTAACTAACCCATGTGTCTCGCATAGCCTTAATCTCACCCGTGAGAATCCATTTCTAGCATTCATCACTTCAACTAATAAATTACTACATTTCCTCATGTAAAACCATTTTTGCTTTCATTATGAAAATTAGCAAAGTTTTTTGATTGATTGATATACTGATAGTAAACATTCTTCTTTTGTCCTCTCCTGTGAGTAGCATTTTTGATACGATCTCAAAATCATCAGTTGTTGTTAGCTGATTATCTCTGGGATTAAAGCTTAAACAAAGCTGTGTGTGCACAGTGTCACACTTGGGTATACTCAGCATTTTATGTAACTTGTAACATGAGCCCTGCAAAATCTCTGCGAGATAGGTAATGCAGCTATATTTGTTTGATTTTTATAGTTGAGGCAAGTGGCTCAAAAATTGGCTTGTTCAAATTTACATGATGACCAAATAGGAGAACAAAGAATTTTGATTCCTTGTGCAGTAGAATTTTTACTTCTCTGTTTTCAAAAAGTGAAAAGGCTATAAAGAACCTCACTGCACCTGTTACAAACAACAACAGCAAACGTGTAAAATATTTATTATCTTAGAAGTCACATACTGCAATAGAAAAAATAAAATTTAGAATAAAAGTTTATTATCAATGTTATGATTTTACTATCTGTAGGAATTTTTGCAATTCACTCAACTGTTGGAGATTTCTATTTTCCAACTGAAATATATGGATGACAGTACCTGTGAGGCTGGGTTTTCAAGCAGATTATAGATAAAATATCAGAAGATGCTGGCACCCAGTAATCATGTAGAAAGTTAGCACAATCAAGTACAATGTTATCACTATCCCCTTGAGAGTGGGACTCATGTGTACTTTTCCTGTACGTTCAATAGATGGTGTGATGCTTTGTTAATAAATATTTCTCATAGCTTTACAGTAAGTCAGGGCCTTAGGGGCCATAATGATGTGGATGATGAACAAGTTCTATGTTTATTGTTCCTCCACCCCTAAAAGTGTCTTATTTAGCAAGAATTTACAACAGGACTGAACATAGAGCATATTTTTTAGCAGTGACTTCTGAGAGGGCTTTGAGGGTTTCCTATGACTTTCATCTGGATGCCCATGATTTTCTTCCTATCCTTTCCAGCCAATGCAAATAAACACGCAATCTAAGTCTATGCACAATTTGCTGGTTCTGAAAATACAGAAGCAGGACAAATCTGATTTCCTCTCTCCATGCTTGCCCTGTTAAGTCTCAATTATGTAGAATTCTGGTATTATCACAAATATATGGATCAATGCCAATAAACATAGGAACCATGGCTCCTGGAACAATTTTGTTAAAACATATTTGAAGGTACAGTTTCCCAGGACCCTGAGGTGCTAAATTCAAAATAAGGAGGTCATTTCTAATATGAGAAAGATTACTCATTAATGTACTTCAAATTAATGTACGAGAAGTGAGAAAGCTATTGAAGATTATCTTAAGATGTTGAAAAGCAACTTGACTTCACCAGCTTATACTCATTCTTTCCATATACATCATGTAATTAGTGATCATTCTTTTTGACTGAGTTATTAAATTTCTATTAACTTTTGAAGGATATAAAATGCAAAGTTGTATAATTTGTCTACTATAAATGACTGATAATTAGGACAAAATAAAGTCACCTCAAAACACAGATTGATTCTGTATTTCTCATAAAACCTGAGGTATTTTTGGATCACTTTGTTGACCAAATTAATCAACTCCTTTTTTCTAAAACAAGCAAATAAGTGTCCTTCTTTAACTGTTTCTCCTCCAATATCCAAACTTGAAAATATAGCCATCATGGGCAATGTCTACATTTTTGCTTTTGTGTTCAGTCCTCAACCTGCAGAAATCTGGTCTACCATTATTCCTATTTTTACCACTTTCCAAAAATATCTCTAATCTACAAAAAACACCAAACTAACTAAAATATTAATTATAACAACAATGAAAACTTCTAAGAACATTTTCTCTTTGGCAACTCAGTAACTTAATATTGCAAAAACAGTATTTCCTTTTGAAAATAACTACTATGCATGACATTACTTTAACCTCTCCACTTTTTCCTATTTTTCATGATTAATTTAAACTCTAGATAACTTCATTTCTTAAAAACAAGAATTATCCTTCCCACTGCTTATTCATCAATCTTATCCTGCCCACTTTCCTGAATGGCATTTTTGCCGTGGTCATGATTTCCTTATAATTTTACAGCATTTTTCATTGTGTTCATCATTACAATGAAATAGTTTTGGAAAGTTTGATTTTCATGTAGGAGAGTTGTATTATCTAATTGTTCTGAGCTTCTTGTATTCTATATATCTCTAAAGATATTAATTTTACATGCATTTATTTTCACTTCTATAACTTCATAAATTTCATTTATCACTATATCAAAATAAATATATTCACTTCTGTATAATCTGTTATATGACATCTTTAGCATATGTGTGTGCACACAGACACATATATATATCCTTTTTTTAAACTTTAGCAAAATATATTTATGCACTGACATATAACTCTTTCTTCTGCTACCATCAACATGCCTCTGGAATACGTCTTTAACTATTGATATACAGATGCAACGGATTCTCTAGGGCTCATATCTAAAATTGTAGGGTGGGTTATTTTTATTCTCAAATTTGCTGGTTAAAGGTAACTTGTTTGTTCATGTAGCTGTACTAACTCACGCATTCATTGTGCAGCATCAAAACCTCACTCAAACATCAAGAAGACATTCTGAGATTTTTTTTTCCCCAGTTACTTCACATTCTCAATAAAACATGTTATTGTTCACCTTTTTCAATTTCTGTCAACCTGGTGTCTGTGAAGTTTTGCCTTCCTTGTGGCTTAATTTTCATTTCCCTGATTATTCGTGAGACTGAGTATCATTTTATAACTTTATGGATTACCTTTAAACGTCTCTCTTATTTCCTTTCATGCTTTGTGGTTCATGTTTTTAACTGAGGTATAGCTTACAGAGAGGAAGGTGTACACATCTTAAGTATAAAGCTCAATGGATTTTTACATATGTATATGCCATGTAACAACATTCTATATTAAGATATAAAATTTCCCAACACTTCAGAAAGTTTGGACAGTCTCTTTCTCAGGCAATACACTTCCCATTAGTAAGTATCTGGAAAAAAAACTTACCAACACTTACAAAAGAAGAAATAAAAAACATTAAAGTTCACTGCCAAATTCTACCAAATATTTTTAGGAAAGGATAATGCAATTTTCACAAAATATTCCAGGGATATAAAATATTACTCTAAAAATCAGTTTATGTAGCCAGTGTAATCTTGATATTAAATAAGATAAGGACAGTTTGAGAAAGGGAAATTAAGACTAATATCAATTAATAATATATATCATCAACAAAATATTATTAAAGCAAAACTAGAAATATAAAAAAAAGAATAATGATTATGACAGAATGTCTACTCAGAAATGATAAAACAGAAAATTAAGGAAGATGTAAGTAATTGAAGTTATAAAATATTATAAAAATATTAGTTGTCTACAAACTGATCTATGGAGTCTATGACACCCAAATCAAAATCATGGAGGGTTTTTTTCTTTTCAATTGACAGGAGGAATCTCAAGTTATTGGATTCAAAAGAGCCAAAGCATACTTAAATGATATCTTTGATGTCCCCCTCTCCAGAATATTACAATTCGTTTTAAAAAGACATGTTTTTTTTAGACAGCAATTGCCTATGAGTAGATAAGTAGAAATATGAGACAGAATAGAGATTACAAACAAAGATCCATTAAGGTATGGATAATTGTTTAGCGAGAAAATTCGCATTTCAGAACTGTGGGATAAGGACAGTCTTTTCAACAAATATTCCAAACAATGATCAATTGAGCCTGTCCTAGCCAACAAATGGGACAGGTCCAGCTGATAATCCACATGACAAATTGTACATGAAATCCTATCTTAAACTATATCCAAAAATTAGTTCTGGATACAATGTTTGTCTAAATATGAAAGTAAATCAATACATTTTCTAGAAGAAAACATAGGAGAGTGTCTTCATAAACTTGGGATAGGTAAAGATTTCTTAAATTGGAATAAAAATTACTACCTGCAAAGGAAAGGATTAATAATTAAAATTAAATTTATGGTATGAATACTGAATGAATATGCAAGTTATGATGTGAGAGAAGTTATCTGACACATGTACATATGACGAAGCCTCTTCTCTAATATATAGGAAGAGCTTCTACAAATCAATAAGAAAAACGATAGATAATCCAAAAATAATAAAACTTGTGCATGTACCACCTCCTGAAATGAGTATATGGATGTTCAAATGAGTCTATGAAAAAATCTTGCCCCATAGAGTCATCAGGAAAGCTCAAACTATAGCCACAAAGAAACAGCACTATACAGACACACTTAAAGGGCTAGTAAGTCCAAATGATACATAAGATGGCAGTTACTTTTGGTGAGAAAGGAAGAGACAGGGATTGGAAGGCAGGGTGAAGCGGACTGCAGGGTGCTGGAGACGTCCTACTACCGACCTAGGTGGTTGTCACATGGGTGTCCCCTTTGTGTCATTCACTGAGCTAACGTTTGTTTGTTCTCATTTTTATAAATGTGTATTATACTTAAATTATTAGGTGAAATATGGGTCAACAGTTAAGTAGCATCTCACTTTTGATTAATTTTCTCTGAAAGTATATGCCATTTTTGTCCATTATTTCAGATAAAATTGGTTTTCTTACTCCCACTTGTTGCTAATTACTGATATATAGTCAATATTTATTTAGATTCACCTACATGATTTTCATTTTCTTTGTTTCTAATATTTTTGTTTTTTTTATAACTCAGAAGTTTTACCTTAGGCCACATTGACAATATAATTTATATATTTTATTTATAATTTTAATTATTACATGGTTAATTTGTACAAGTTCTATATTGTTCCATTTTTAAAATGTCACATCAGTTTAACAGTCTCTTTTTTATTAGAAATACTTGTCATAGCCTCTTTAAGGTATTCTTTAAGGTATTCAATATCTTTGTTACAGCGTTTATCTGTCATTTCAATATTTACAATGCTTTTCTTTGATTCTGAAGTTTTTTTGTAATTGTTGATTTACATTTATGTCCACTTAAAAGCAAAAGCTAATTCAACAGACTTATGTATTACCACTGGGAGCATACTCTTAATTTTGGACTTATTAAAAATCTTGGGGTTTCTGTTTCAAAAAAATGTTTGCTTCTGAGTATTTATCTTTCTATTATATCATTTGTGCATTAAGATAATTGTTTTAATTTTATCAGAATATTTTGTGTTCTGATAGCAACATGGTTATTTTTGGATATCCATTTTATCATATTCCCAGTAAATATAACACTCTGCAGTGCCATTTTAATGCACTTTGTATTTCTTTTAATGAAAGTATTATAACTGTTTGCCTGATTTTCATCCTTTAAGTTTGTGAGCAACATTTTACCACTATTCCAAATAATCACAAAGGGCACTGAAGACTTGTATGGCTTTAACATATAACTATTACTTTCATGTACTCTGAAGCTGAATGGGATGAAAGATTCAGAAGCCAAAATGATAATAGTAAATAATTATAATTATAACAAGAACAGTAATATTAATTTTTTTTAAAAAATAATAATATCCAACTAACATCTGAAATGCAAAGCTGAATTTTCTACAATTTTATGTTTCTGAAGATCCACAAATCTACTAACAGAGGGAGCCCCATGGATACATGATGCTCTTAGTTTACAACACAATAAAAATATTACCATGGACCAGGGCCAAGCAAGAGGTAGACGAAACCTGACATAAATACAAATTTGATATGATTAAATTCAGACAAATTATGGAGATCAAGGTCCTCAATTTATCTGGGTGAATTCTTCCTGGAAAGAGAATCTCATGTGGAGTCTCTATTCCTTTTGTTCAAAGTATCCTGTCTTATTTCATGCCACAAATCTGCTAGGCATGATAAAGAACAAAATAGTATTTCCAAAATGAAGAGAAAAAACAGACAGTACAAAGAGACCACATGTGACATATCATTAAAATAAGTATATAATGTCTTTAAAATAACCATGATTTATATATTTGAAATATTTGAGAAAGAGGAAAAGATTAATAATGGAAAATTTCCTCAAATATTTATAAAATATACAAATAATTCCAGCACTAAAAATCACAATCTCTGGCACAAGAAGTCACTGGATATTTTAATAGCAGGTTACACACAGCAAAAGGCAAACTTAAAGGACTAGAAGAAAGGTCAAAATCACATTTCAAAACAGAAACACAACAAGAAAGAGTGAAAAGTTCAGAGACGACCATAAGACATATGTGACATAGAGCAAAAGAGTCTAAACAGTGGAATGGATGTCCAGAACATGAGGAAAAAGCATAGCTGAGGGATTTTGAAGGTTGATAATAGACAACAGCCCATAGCCCAGAAATGACCAAAGGAGAATAAATACGAAGAAAATCTCATGTGGGTAAATTACAGTTGAACAGCTGAAAACTGAACCCCAAGAGTATGTAATAAAAGCAGCCAGAGAAAAAGAAAGTTTTATGACAGAAGTGAGGTCAGAAAAAAAAAAATTGAATGCCATCTTTAAGATGCTGAAATTAATTTACTTTCTAATTGTTTCTATACTTAGCCCCCCAAAAAACAAAAATCCACAAAACATGCAATGGAAACAAAAATATTTTTGGAAAATGAAAATAATTTTTTTGTCAACATCAGTCGTGCATTAGATAAATACAAAAAAAAGTTCTTCAACAAAAGGAATAATGATTACAAGTGAAAAAAATTACAATTCCAAAAGGAATAAAAAGTGGAAAGTAAATATATGGGGGGAACATACATGATTCTTTTTACTACAAAGCCATAATAGTGATATTCTGTGTGACTTAATTGTATGAATAATTAAACTGAAGATCCCAACAAAATGAAATGTGATAGTATGTTAAAAGAGATAAGGTGTTCTGAATTTCTAGCCTTTATTATTTGGGAACTGGTAAAATAATTATATTAGTCAAGGAATGAAGGTAGTAATTTCTAATTTTTAAAAAAGAAAAATAATATCTTCACAATAGATTCTTGATATATCTTCATTGAATGAATAAATTGGATGTAGAGTGTCAGAAAAATCAAGAAGTCAACAATGGACTTCAAAGTTGTTGGCCTGAAAAACTGGAAAGACAGGGTTTCTATTAACTGAGAAAAATGTAAGAGGAGTGGGTTTGTTGGAAGTGAGGGGATTAGATGTTTAATTTCAGACATGTCTGCACATGCAACAGGACTATCATGTTTTACTGTAATTTCACACCTTCTCCCTGAAGCGGGAGGATAGAGATTGCCACAGTTTGCCCCTCCTCATCTATATTTTTCTGTATGACTGACACTTGTTTTTCAGTATTGCTAATTGGGGCTTCGTTCTGCCATTTTAATCTAGTTTGTGTATATCTGTTCAGGCCCTTTATTTGTTGACATCATGATTTAACTCCTAGAGGAAAAGCTCAACTTTCTAGTCTCATGGGAAACCTTACAGATGCCTTTGTACACCAGCTACATCAATTTTGTTAACCTGATATAAAGGTGTGCAGTATAACTTCATATCCACTTGGGTTTAGGAATCTAGACTGAACTTAAATTACAAACTATTTTCTTCAGATTTAATTAGTCTGTGTGTAACACTCTCAGAAAGAAATAGCATGCCCTTCGTTTTCATACTTCAAAAAAATGGTACCACTTTAAAGCTGCTAGGTTTCCATGTGCCTAGATGTCAATAAAATTTTGTGTTAATGCTAAAAAAGAAAAAATAGAGGCAAAGTCATCAGTGGAATAATCTTATAAAACTTTATTATGATAAAAAAAAGACTTTTTGCCTTTTATTTATTTCTTTATTTTTATTGGAGTATAGTTGCTTTACAATTTTGTGTTAGTTTCTGCTGCACAGCAAAGTGAATTAGTTATACATATACATAAACATATATCCACTATTTTTTAGATTTCCTTCCCATTTAGGTCACCACAGGGCATTGAGTAGAGTTCCCTGTGCTATACAGTAGGTTCTCATTAGTTATCTATTTTATATATAGTATCAACAGTATATACATGTCAATCCTAATCTCCCAATTCATCCCACCCTTCCCTTCCCTCCTCGGTAAACATAAGTTTGTTTTCTACATCTGTGACTCTATTTCTGCCTTGCAAATAAGTTCATCTGAACCATTTTTCTAGATTCCACATATAAACAGTATTATATGATATTTGTCTTTCTCTTTCTGACTTACTTCACTCTGTATGACAATCTCTAGATCAATCCATGTTGCTGTAAATGGCATTATGTTGTTCCTTTTTATGGATGAGTAATATTCCATTGTATATATGTACCACATTTTCTTTATCCATTTCTCTGTTGATGGACATTTAGGTTTCTTCCATGTCCTGGCTATTGTAAATAGTACTGCAATGAACATTGGGGTGCATGCATCCTTTCAAATTACAGTTTTCTTGGATATATGCCCAGGAGTGGGATTTCTGGGTCACATGGTAGCTGAATTTTTAGTTTTTAAGGAACCTCCATACTGCTCTCCATAGTGGCTGTACCAATTGTCATTCAGTGTAAGAGGGTTCCCTTTTCTCCACACCCTCTCCGGCATTTATTGTTTGTAGATTTTTTGATGATGGCCCTTCTGACTGGTGTGAGGTGATACCTCATTGTAGTTTGGATTTGCATTTGTCTAATGATTAGTGATATTTAGCATCCTTTCATGTATTTGTTGGCAATCTGTATATCTTCTTTGGAGAAATGTCTATTTATCTTCTGCCCATTTTTGTACTGGGTTATTTGTTCTTTTTGATATTGAGCTACAAGAGCTGTTTGTATATTTTAGAGATTAATCCCTTGTCAGTTGCTTCATCTGCAAACATTTTCTCCCATTCTGAGGGTTGTCTTTTCATTTTGTTTATGGTTTCTCTTGCTGTACAAGTGCTTTTAAGTTTAATTAGGTCCCATTTGTTTATATTTGTTTTTATTTTCACTACACTAGGCAATGGATCAAAAAAGATCTTGCTGTGATTTATTTCAAAGAGTGTTCTGTCTATGTTTTCCTCTAAGAGTTTTATAATATCCAGGTTTACATTTAGGTCTTTAATCCATTTTGAGTTTATTTTTGTGCATGGTGTTAGGGAGTGTTCTAATTTCATTGTTTTACATGTTGCTGTCCAGTTTGCCCAGCACCACTTATTGAACAGGCTGTCTTTCTTCCATTGTATATTCTTGCCTCCTTTATCAAAAATAAGGTGACCATGTGTGCATGGGTTTATCTCTGGGTTTTCTGTCCTGCTCCATTGATCTATATTTCTGTTTTTGTGCCAGTACCATACCATCTTAATTATTGTAACTTTTAGTGTAGTATGAAATCAGGGAGCTTGATTCCTCCAGCTCCATTTTTCTTTTTCAAGATTGCTTTGGCTATTTGGGGTCTATTGTGTTTCCATACAAATTGTAAACTTTGGGTTCTACTTTTGTGAAAAAATGCTCTTGGTAATTTGATAGGGATTGCATTGAAACTGTAAAATGCTTTGGGTAGCCATTTTCACAATATTGATTCTTCCAATCCAAGAACATGGTATATCTCTCCATCTATTTGTGTCATCTTTGATTTCTTTCATCAGTATCTTACAGTTTTCTGAGTACAGGTCTTTGGCCTCCTTAGCTAGGTTTATTACTAGGTATTTTATTCTTTTTGATGTGATGGTAAATAAGATAGTTTCCTTAATCTCTCTTTCTATTCTTTATTTTTAGTGTATAGGAATGCAAGAGATTTCTGAATTCATGTTTTAATCATATTACATGGGCGAAAATAAGGAAATTTATTATCAATGTAGATTTTTGCCTACTATATATACATAGCCAAAATTTATGTTTAAAACTACATATTCCAGTAAAGTTGGCCTAAAATTAATTTCACATTCTCGCACCTGTCAATTAATTCCAGTGAATAGGTAATCAGGCTGAAAATTTTATCAAATCAATTGGCCTGCCTTAATGTGTGTTTGAAAATTGTGTTTGAAAATTATGTTTACTCAAAACTGAAAATAAATGGTTTAAACATCATATGAGACAAATAAACATGCATCTTTACCTTTTCTCTTCCCAAAATATGTTGGGTGGATAAGTATAAACACAGTCTATTAAGGGTGGAAAACTTACCTTTAATACTTTGTTTAATGCTGATTAACATAAATCAGGGAATTTAATCAAAAATGTTCTGATTAGAGGATAATCTCTGATATTTGTTACACTATTTTGAAATTCAATGAGCAATTGAAACTGTTGTACCTTGAGGACCATTTTAGAACACTTATACTAATGTATTTGTTAGGAATTTAATGAATAGGGAAATGGATCCCAGAAGCTGGGTACTTAAGAACACTAGAGCAGTCAATAAAATGAGTATATGTTGATTAGGACATTTTTCTGTAAAGGGTCATTTTGAATGTCAATTATAACACTGTAAGAATCCTTCCCTTAAATACCAAATAAAGGCAGTTCCCACTTTTGATAGACTTGTCTGAGGCATTCTTTCCTTTTCTCAGATGTTTTCTTTTTCAGAAGAGGCTACAAGAGAACAAGTCAACTCTCACAGATCTCAAGCCAGGGCTAAAGAATGAGCCTTGTCATTCAAGGATGTGTCTGTACAGTTCACCCAGAACTATTGCAACTGAGACTCTCTGAGGTGTCCCATGAGCAAGCCTGAGACCTTTCTCCAGTTGGAGTAAGGAGAAGAGCCCAAGACAAGAGTGTTGCTTTGCAAGTCAAATCTACCTAGAAGGTCAGGGACCAAAAATCCATTTAGAAGAGGAGTTCAAGTTACATAAACTCTCTAAATCAGTTGTATTCATCATCCACAAAAAAAAAAAAAAAAGCAAAAAAAACGCACACTTTTTGAGAAGAGGGATAATTGGGAAAACATTTGTTCCAGTGAGTGTAGTCATAAGAAACACCTGCAAGATATGACACTGTGATGGTTAATTTTATGTGTCAACTTGACTGGACCAGAGGATGTCCAGACATTTGGTCAAACATCATTCTGGGTTTCTGTGAGGGTGTTCTGGATAAAATTAGCATTTGAATCAGTTAGACTGAGTAAAACAGATTGCCTTCCTCAATGTGGTTCTTACTTATCCAATCCATTAAAGTACTGAATCAAATAAAGGTCGAAGTAATAATTATTTCCCCTCTTCCTGCCTGTCTTTGAGCTAGAAAATTGGTCTTCTCCTGCTTTTTGACTCAGATTCAGCCTGGAACTTAACATCAGCTCTCCTGGGGCTCCACCTTGTTAACTGCAGATCTGGGACTTCTCAGCTTCCACAATCTCAGGAGCCAGTTCTCTTATAGCAAATCTATATCTCTCATCTATGTTTCTATCTATCTATATATCTCCTATTAGTCCTGTTTCTTTGTAGAACCAAGGCTAATACAGACACTAATGGCAAATGTTTTGAAAAATATTCCAGAACTAATTATTAATGGCATACAGTCTGAAAGAAAGAAGGTTTATGAGTGTATAAATGTATAAAATACTCCTCAAAGCAAAGTATCAGAAAACTTATCCTAGAGGGGAACCTCTTAAAGTGCAAGGACTCTCAGGCAAAATGATGAATGTATTCAGAATATATCTTTCCAGTAAAATGGAGGAGGTACCTCTGTGTACACCAGAAAGCATACAAGCTAGAAATCATGTGACTGGTCCCATGAAATCCTATGGGAATGCATTCAGAAGGAAATCACACCTCACTTGTCATTGGAGCCCTCACACAGCAAAGAAACCAAATGAATACAATGTAATGTATGACTAGTGAGTGTTGGGTGTTCCTCCACCAGAGCTCAAGTTACAAATCATATGAGCATCTTCATATGTGAATTCCTTTAGAAAGAACCAATTCTCCACATTTGTGGCTGCATACTTCATTTGAACGGACTTTATTTTTTAAAGCAGTTTTAGTTTCATGGGAAAGTTGAGTAGAGTGTACAGAGAATTCCCATATGCCCCCTGCCTCTCCCTGCCAAGCCTCTTCTGCTATCAACATCTCACACCAGAGAGGTACATTTGTTACAGCTGATGAATCTACACTGACACATCATTATTACCCAAATTCCATAGTTTATATCAGGGTTTTCTCTTGGTATTTTGCATTTTGACAAACTTATATTGATGTATATACACCATTATAGTGATTTAGTGAGATAAATCTGGAGAATTAATTAGGGGTGAGGCCACGCAGGACCTTGTAGATGATGTCTTTATCCTAAGAGCATTGGAAATCTATTGACTGTGAAAACAGCAGGGAGACACAGTCAGGTGCACGTTTCATAAAAATGCTAAAGGTACATGTTTGAAAAGGTGACAGTGAAAGCATACAGAAGCCCAAGATGAATCTAAAGTTGGCAGGATGATGGGTGGATGAAATACAGATCACTGGAGGTAGGTCTCAAGAAGTTTCGGTAAAATCAGTAAGGGTTGAAGATGGAGAGGATATGGGGGATTTGGAAAGGAAGGAATTTTAAAACATTAATACTGAAAAATCTATACAATTTGAAAATGAAAAAGATATAGGAAGAGGATTAAATGAGGGCATTTTAAAATATCAATACTAGCTTTCTAGCGTATACAACTGCAATGGATAGTGGGTCTTTCACTGAAATCAGAACTCCAGAAGTTACTGGCAATGAATTCACACCTTTAGTCCTGGATACGTGAAGTTTGAGGTGTGTTTGAGACAGAAAAGAGGTCAAGCCACACATTTAGGCTACCACAATGACTATAATGTTTTCCTCAGCTTTCAATGCCAGGATCCCCACTAGCTTTATTAATCTTTTACATTTATATAGTATCTCTGTTTTCTTATAGTTTTCCCAAGGTAAGTATTGAATTGTATTTTCCAAGCTTGGAGAACACAGTAGCATTTTTCATGTCTCTTTACTCTTATAATTTCTATTTATAATTTTTATTGTTTTAGCACCTGAAATTTAAGAGCACTTGGTGAAATTAGTTCTCTACCCTATTGTTTAGAAGAAATAAGAATAATCTTTAAACATTAGTAATTGCTTTCCTAAAGTTCTCAAAGTCATTGAAATATTTTAATTTACTAAAATATTTTCAGGTCTAACAATGCTAAAAACAAGTAATGGTATATTATAGCGGTGCATTCCCTTAATTTTGTCCTGCTACTTTAAAAGGAATGATACAGGATTGAATCTGACTAAAAATGTCATTTCATACGATAGCTAGTCAACAAACATTTCTCAGTCATCTGTAAGTTGCTGAAGCTTCTAGAGAAATAGTGGTGAGTCAATGGAACCACCTTAAACACAGTATTCACATACCTGAAATAAATGCTCGCTGATATCTTCTTCTAATTCAAAAGAATCCTGGGTTCTCTGGATTTCCCAAAACTGCTTTACACTGTTGCTAATGTGGCACTTGACCTAGAGCTCCCCCAGAGCATCCTTTTACCTGGAACTTGAGAGGATTTGTTTTGAGATTATGTATCGTGTTACTGCACGTGTGCACATCAGTAGAGGTGACTAAACTGTGAGAGCCCCAATGAATGCTGACACTTAGCATCACACCCTCATGAATGATAAGAAATGCAGGGGCTTCTGCTTTGTGCGCACATGTGTGCTGTGCATTAGGAAGCTTGGTGGGGGAAGGGGTGGAGGGTGGCATGAGCTGGGGTTAAGGCCAGAGGGTCACTGTGTGGGGAGAAAGGTCTATGCAGTGTCTCCTGCTCTTTGAGAGCTCATTTCACATTACTTTCTGCTGGCAGCCCTCACCCTGGTTTTTCAGCAGCGTGTTCCCTCTTCTCAGACCCAGGCATGGGGGTACCTACACAACTAGAAAAGTTTAATTCTTATTTTATGACAGATGGGACTGTCAGTGAACTTGGAAGGAAATACACACATACTATACACATGTAATGGCGATACATGGCCTATGATATCCTAACACATTTTAGGGAGAAAAGTCCACAAATATTAAGAAACATCAGACAGAAGCATGCTTGGGAGGTCGGCTTCTTCTCAGGCAATGTCACTCAATCTTTATATCACAGTAATCCTTAAAATTAAATTACCCTCTCCCCTGCTACAGAAAACATTCATTCTACCAAAGCACTTACATTCATGAGCAAATTTGGCTTTAAAGATGGTTTATCTCAAAACAGATTTAGTGAATTAAGAAATTTGTGAAGTTAGTGAAAAATAAAATGCTAATGACTAAAGAAAATTTGAAAACTATGTCTTCAGCTATATGAATACTCAATTAAGCTTAGATAATATGGGTCAGGGTTAGGGTTAAGGATATATATGTATTTATAATAAATATCATATATAATATAAATTAAAATTGTATGAAATATTTAATTTTAATACACGATATATTAATATACTATAATATATTTAATTATTGTATATAATATATAATTTTATATATATTTACAATACATTTATATTATATAGCATATATCTATCATATATTTATACATTATATGTAATATAAAATATTAATATCAATAAAATATAAAAATAGAATATATTATTTTTAATATTTTATTATTTGTTATTTTATATATAATATTTATTATTATGATGATATATAAAATATAATGTATAATATATATAATTCTATATACATGATTGTATATAAAATAACATATATTATATAATAAATATAATTTTATATAAAATTATATATTATACTTCATATATAATATATTAATTATAATATATAGCATATTATATATTCTTTATAACTTATATTATATAATGTTTAATATACAATGTGAACATATGATATATTATATATTATGTATTATATATTATATTATATACTATATATTATATAGTATATTATATATTATATACTATATATTTCTGCCCTGGATTGTTGATTCTTTGACCTGTTCTTGTTCCAAAGCATATATGTCTTTCTTATCTTGACACAGCTTTTGACAGAGTTCAGAAACAAACATGAATTGAAACTTGGGAGAAATATGTGAATTTTGCTTTTAATCCACTCATGGAATATGGCTGATTTTACTTATGGTAGACTTAAAGAAGGTGGTAATCAGGCTCTTTTTCTAGCAGAAATGTATAGAAAGAGAAATAAAGATAGAAAGCTATAGTTAGGTGGTTAGATAGATCAGTAGATGATAGAAGATGATAGGTGATACATATAGACTGATTTATCTGAGGCACTCTGCTAAATGCCTCAGGTTTATTATTTTATTTTATTTGGCAATCATCTTATAACAAAGGATACATTTTATTAACATTTTTGAAAATTAAATTCAGACAATGACGGTAAGCCTCACAGCTACTAGTTGAACTAGTTTTGAACACAGAAGCTGACATCACAGGCTGTCTGTTTAAACACTGGGGCTTACAGGGCTGTTCAGGTGAGAGATGTGAGCAGAACTTTGCATAGTGGGCAAAGAGTGACCCTAAAGTAGAGTGAAGCCTAGAATCCAGGCTTTCACTGCTGTGGCCTGGGTTCTATCCCTGGTTGAGAAACTGAGATCCTGCAAGCCACAGGGCATGACCAAGAAAAAAATAAATTTAAAAAGTCTCTAAAACAATAAAAGAAAAGAAAAGGAAAAAGTGAATGGTGAAGAGTCCCTGCATCTGCACGGTTGGATACCTGTGTCAAATCGGGGATGCAGAAATGTGAGCTCATGCCTGCCCAGGTAAGTTCTTCATTTTCAGCACACCTTCAACGATGTTGGCTTCTCAAACTCCTTAATAAATTGTTCTTTTTTGAGGTCAATCAGGGCAGAGAGTGGCTGAGTTGCACCCAGGGTTTTGCCTAGAGTTGAAAGAGGACACCAGCTTTGAGAAGGGAAATCAAATAAGTTTAAAACTTAAGGAATGGGAGTCCAACATGGTTGGCATATTTATAAGAAAAATAAACTCACAGAAGTTCACAAAATCTTGAGGAGAATGTTGGGACTTCCCACAGATTAAGGTCATGTTATTGAGCCTATTTTATTTCAAACTCAAGGAAAAAGAAAACTAAGCTCACACCTTAGTTTTATAAACATCTTGAAATTTTTCTATTAAATTACAAATTCTACTATTAAATAGAGTACAGCAAAGATGTTGTAAGAGAAAGCTCCCCTTCCCTCAGGGACAGCTCAGATAACACAGAGGTTCATTTTACTCACATAATACTCACATAATAATAGTCTAGCTTTCCATGACATGTCCAGGGTAGGCTTTTCCAGAAACAGAATTCTTTTTTTACAGCTCCATTTCCTGGGATGGCACTCATGTGAAGTGGATTTTGAAGCACATTTGTTTTCCAGTCGCAGTGATGAAGAAAGTGTTGGGCAAATGGTGTTGTTCCTACGAACAGGAAATTGAGAATTTGCATATAGTACTTTCCCTCACATTCTGATCATCAAAACCTGGCCACACAGCTGTACCGGCTGCAAAAGACTTTGGAAATTTGGTTTCCCATAGATGGATGTGTGTATGGCTAAAACTCAGGAGGAGAGGATGCTCTATCTCCAAATAGGAAAAGTGAAAAATGGGAAATCGGGTTGATTTGCAGTCTGCTGCATCAGCCCATGCACGACCCTCAAATAATTACACTGCCAATGGCTGGAAAACAACCTTGAGATCCAACTCCCTTCATGCACCTGTAAACTGCAGCTTTCTCATCTGACACCCCTTCTCTGAGGAGCAAGCCTACAATCCCTGACTTACACACCCATATTTATTTGCAGCATCATGGTGGCTCCAGGCTTTCCTCAATCATGTTGTTTAAACAGTGGCTGACCCAATATAGACATGGAAGAATGCTGAATATTGCAAGGCAATTCTGCCAGAATTTTGTTTCATTTTTATAGTTAGATTACACCAGATTGAGTTATAGTGGAGTGGACTAATTAATTTTGGTATTTAATCATGAGTTTGTTTCAAGTGTCCTGCCTTGAAAGAATAGGCAATATTCATGGAGCAAATGCAAAAGCAAAGCAAAATAAGATAAACAAAAAATAACTTGTTTTCCTTTGACTTTTGACTTAAGACATTTTTGAATTCATTACATACTACCCACATGACCTAATGGAGGCAACGGTAGAAACTTTCTACGATCAAAATATAAACTTTTTTATCATCTTGAAATCTGTCAGGAATAACATTGCTTAATGAATGTAATCATTTAACATACGCTTTCAGGTGAGTAGGCAATTGAAGTTCTCACTTCCCACTTACTTTTAAAAGCATTTAGAACTCTGTCTTTCTATAAATTATTACATTTTAAAACACAGATCCAACATTTATTATTCCTTTGATAGTGTACGTTGAAAATAAAATATTGAATTTAGAGCTATTTAAAAATTTAGGAGTGATGGAAGATAATTCCTCCCCATAAACTATTTCTTTTAAACTAAGACCACTTCCATAAATTTCTTTTCACATATACTCCTTTGCTTCCACACCTACTCCGAACCTGTTTAAAGGATTTTAAGATACTTCCAATCTAAAATTCTGGGAAAAGTACCTATTTTCCATTGAGCAAAATCTGAATATATCCAGAATACTTCCTAAGACTATATTTAAAAAAAAAAAATACTGTCATGCTGTACTGAAGCTTAAAACTAGAAGGGAAAAAAAAAAGCCCTTAATTTGTCTCTACACTGGTGTGTGTGTGTGTGTGTGTGTGTGTGTGTGTGTGCATGACTGTATGTGGGTGTTTGTGTGTTTAAGAGAACATTAAATGGAATTTATTTCTCGCTGTTAGCTGAGGCCCTAAAGGACTTTACACAAAGCAGGAGGTAACAGGTCCTTCCATATTTACAAATGAGGTGCTCCATCCTCAACAGGAGCCTCACAAAGGGGTCTTACCAAACAATTCTTTAGGCTCTTAGCCAAATATCAACTTAAATATACAAAAACATTGAGGCAGAAGTTGAGAGACAGCAAATTTTGGGAAAGGTTTTCCAGGGATTTGAGTGAATGAGAGTCAGTTCTTTTCACTCCACGACTATTGAGGTCTTTATATTTTTCACTTAAGTTATGTTTTATAGGAAGAAAAATGGAGGAAGGTTGGAGGTGCTTGTGATGGCACAGCAGGGGGCAGGTGCATGTGTGGGAGCAGCTGCATATTCACCGTTTACTGAGATGAGTTTGCATGTGTTCCCATGGGACAAGTAGGTACCACATAGAGTGTATTGTCAAGGACCATCTTGTCTGGAATTTGCTCATAGAGTGGCCCACCTAGACAAGGAATCTGGAACAGGAGGAGATTCTGGCATTTACCATTGGGGTAGGATTTGAAGAGGTTTGTACAAGGTCATTATTTAATTGAAAATTCCCAGGAATCCAATAAAATATACAACAAGCATTGTCTTTTATGGTCTGACATACAGTCTGAATGTTTGTGTTCCCCCAGAAGTCATATGTTGAAATTCTAGCGCCAGTGTGATGGTATTAGGAGGTGATTAGATCATGAAGGCAGAGCCTTCATGAATGAGATCAGTGCCCTTATAAGAGGCCTGAGAGAGCTCTCTTGCCCCTTCTACCCAGTGAGGACAAAAGGAGAAGTTGGCATTCTGCACCATGGGGAAGGATTCTCACCAGAATCTGACCATGCTGGAACCTTGGTCTTGGACATCCAGCCTGTAGAGCTGTGAGATCTGTGTCTTTTTGTTATAAAAGCCAAAACAGACTAAGACAGAAACTCGATATCGATACCAAGAAGTGTGGTTACTGCTGTAACCAATACTTGAAAATGCTGTGGCTATGGAATGGGGTGATGGGCAGATGCTGGAAGAGTTTGGAGGTGCATGCTAGAAAAGTCTACATTTCTGTGAAAGGACTTTAAAGACAATTCTGTTGAGGGCCCTGAAGGAAAAGAGGAGAGGTATGGAGAGTGCCTCAGTCTTCTAAGAGGAAACCTAAGTGGTTGTGAACAGAATATCGGTAGAGATATGAGTGGTGAAGGCCATTCTGATGAGTTCCTGGATGGAAATGAAGGACATGCTATTGGACAAGAGGACATCCTGTTGAACACGGAGGAATGGCCATTCATGTTTTCAAGCGACAGAGAACGTGGCTGCATTGTGTTTGTGTCCTGTAGTTTGTGGAAGGTAGAATTTGTGAGCAATGTGATTAGATATTTGACTGAAACTCTTTCTAAGCAAAGTGTTGAAGGTGTGGCTTAGCTTCTCTTGAAAGCTTATAATAAAGTATGACAAAATAAATGACTTAAAGATGGACTTTTTCATCAAAAGTGAAGCAAAATTTTAAAATTTGGAAAATTCTCACCTTGTCCATATTGCAAAAAATGAGAAAGCATGTTGGGAAGAGAACCCTAAGGGGTGTGGTCAGGTGACCCTTTAGTAAGGAGACTAGTGTGGGTGGGAATCACAGACTTCCTCAGTCACCCCACAGGAAAACATCCAGTTTCAACTGAAGAGGGAGGAAATAGGATGGGATGAAGAGAGGGTGTTGGACTTGCTAAATTTTACAGGATTGTACCATAGAGCTGTTCAGCTGTTAACATGTGATATTCTTTAAGACAAAGAAAAAAGTGATCCCCAGGGGTATTCAGAGATCACCAGGACTGCCTTCTTGGTTTCAAAGGTGGAAGAGTATCCCTTGGGTTTCAGTAGTCCTGAGTGCCCACCACCCCTACCCAAAGCCCTGAAGGTGTGGCTACCCCACCTACGTTTTGAAGGATGGAGCTGCCTGGAGCTGGGGATCAAGATCCAGGAAGAGAGACCCCTCTAAGGCAATGCCCAGTGGAGCCATCCCCATAACCTCAGGCTGGCCAGCATGTAATTCAAGTCTGGGAGAGCACCTAACTCTGATTTGATGGTGGAAACAAAAAGCTACCTGGAGAATATACCTATAGAAATACTGGCATGGAGGAATGTTTTCAGTCATCCATACATTCATTAATAATTTATTGAGTTTTAGGTACTGGATGTATAATAGTGCACAAAAAGAACTTAATTTATAATCTAGATAGGAAAACTACCATAAATTAAATGATCCAGCAAAAAATAAATGAATAATTATAACTCTGTTAAGAATTGTGTGTGAAAGATGTGTATAGCATAAGGAAAAATAGGAGTCAAAGGAGCAATAATTTAACTGATATATGAAGAAAAAGAAACTATTAACTGGGAACAAAAAAGGAAGACAATATTCCAGGGAGAAGAAAAAGGACAAATAAATGTTTTGTGGGGAGAGAGAGGGAAGAAAAGGAAGTGGGTATTGCTATAGTTGGAAGTACAGGGGTGAAGATTGCCATGAGATAAAGCTAAAGAGTTATAATCCTATGAGCAGGTTTTGTGGGGTTCTGTCTTATTTTGTTTCAATTCTTACAGCAATAAAAATCAATTAGAATGTTAAAGCAAATGTTCTTTATGATCAGATGGGCATTCTAATAAATTTACCCAAGTGGATGGTATGTGACGTAAATGTAGGTACCTCATAAAGGTGCTCACATTACGGTACTGTTAGTTGGTATGTAGAGGGATATTTGAACTAATTGCATATTTTGGAGGTAAAATAAATAAAGGTTGTAATAGATTAAAAATAGGTGGAAACCTCTTAGATTTTTGGCTTGTGCATAGGATGTTAACTGAGGTGGAAGATTGAGGGCAATGCCTTATTGAAAATTGGAACATGTTCTGAGAGATCCTGACTAGTGCTGAACTGAATAAGGGTGTGCTGTCTACAAGCAAATGGGTAATAGCCTCTTGTCTGCTTTACTTTATATCCGGGCAGCTAGCTTCCGCCAAACATGGTACTCATTTGCTAAGGGTCTGGCCATTATCAAGCTTCATCACTTCATACTCTGATTTTTCATCTTTCTTAGACCACTGCTCTGTGATGACTACTTGTCATTTGAACCTTTATCAACATGAATCATGAACCGTGTTGATCATGTTTCTAGCCTGAAACATGACCAGGTCTTCCTCTGCCTCCTTAATGTCTTTGTTAATGACTCATATGAGTGACTTATTATAACCTTCCTTAAACCTCCATCCACCTGACTTCACTTCTCACTTGTTTTTCTCCCCAAATACATTATTTCATTGCTTTCAATAAAGTATTCATCAGTCAAATGTAAATATACTCTTAACATCTACAATATGACAAACACGGATCTAGGCACCGGGTTATATCATAAACAAAACAAAAATGATATTAATATTCTAGGGTGTTAGGGGAGATAAAAAATTAACAAGGCAATAAATTAAATAGCATGCTTGATGGTAATAAATACATATGGTGAAAATTAAAAGAGGAGATAAGTTTTGCCCAGGTGGGAGCTTGAAATTTCAAATAGGTTAACAACTTGGAGGGGGTTGTCACATAAGACAGATGGTTTTACATACTTACAGGAGATTTTAAAATATTAAAGACTGTTAATGATTTTATTTAAATTTTTAAAATAATAAATTAAATTTTTCTATCTTTAATTTTAAAAATCCTTTAATTTTAAAGAAAAAATAGATTTAATATATAGATTTGATTGTGCTTGTTTATATCTTAGAAAACAAAGAGTAAACAGGCGCTTTGAAAACTAAGAAAATAATGTGTGGCTCCCTTCTTGCATAGATGTTGGGATGGTCTTAGAGGCTCCTAGATCATTACCAATGACCAGTGTTTTACTTGTTCACTTTCTTTAATTTTTCTCTCCACCTAGAGAGCATCTAACTCAAGAAAATGAACCATGCATGTTGTAGCTAGTTGCTGTTGAAATATATCACGTTAGTAGTTAAGTAGGTGACAAGAAAAAAGAGAAAGTTCCAGGAATTGGAAATACTTTAGCAAAGGTTTTGCAGAAGAGGAGACAGAAGGTGCTCATAGGGATGGGACCGCTGTGACTACGCTGCAGGGAACAGACACATGGATAGGCAGAGATTGGGTCATTTTTATTTATTTTTTTAATTTAATTTTTTTTTTTTGTGGTACGCGGCCCTCTCACTGTTGTGGCCTCTCCCGTTGCGGAGCACAGGCTCCGGACGCACAGGCTCAACGGCCATGGCTCACGGGCCTAGCCGCTCCACGGTATGTGGGATCTTCCCGGACCAGGGCATGCACCCGTGTCCCCTGCATCGGCAGGCAGACTCTCAACCACTGCACCACCAAGGAAGTCCTATTTATTATTTATTAAACACATAAATGCAATGCCTTTTGACTGAAGAAGCTTATATACATTCTGGTTTACGTATTTCTTATTCTGTCCTGTACGTGATTCACAGCAACACGCAATTTTGGCTCTTCAAATGTTTTAGTAAACTTTTGCAACTGAGGACAGAAAGGTTACTTCAACAAGGTTTTTATGAAATCTAAAAAGTTATCTTACTATCCTTTAATAAATCTCAGCCATGAGGAAACACCTCAGGGAAACCAGAAATTATAGGAGTAATGCTGCTTTCCATCATTACAAAGTTGAACTTGACAAGCTAAAGGAACATATTAAAATACAAAGAAACAAGGGTAAAATTAATGTTTCATACAAATTAAAGCATCTCAGAGAAGAGAATACAGCAGAACCCACTATCAAAATTTGTGCATTTCTTTCATGAAGACTATCAGATAAATTTTCACTGAGAGATTTATTTTTGTTTTGGATTCTGAGATAAGATAAGTTTCATCTGCTTACTTGTTGGTTTTCTCCTTGGATTTAAAATGAAACCTAACCAGTGATCAACATTTTTGTATTAAGTGCTAACATTTAGGAATTACATACAAAATATGAGAGTAAGCCTCCATATGGAAGTATCAATAATTCATGGGTTGTGTGTTTTGCACCGCCTCATAGGGAATATAAACTTGGCACCCTTCAAGGTGAGCATCATGATTAATTATTGTTAAATTGCTGAATGAAAGGCTTTTTCCTGACAAAGCAATGCATATGCAGACAAACTGGGTAGTTTGTCCCTGTGTGTATCTGGATGGACTGACCAAAAGGACATAATTCCTTTTAGGTCCTGATCCATAGTGAAAGGGGGCAATGGAGTGGTCCATGCAGCCAGTAGAGCCTGGGTGTTAGAAATATATCCTGAGTCAACCTGAACATCTACAGAGATAAGAAAATGCAACACTGGAGCTATGATAGGAGTTGATGGATTGTTGGGCTGCAGGAGATATTCCAGAAAGAGACTTTGTATGATTAATAAACATTAAGAGCTTTTCTCCTGGTAGTAACCATCTAAAATTATATTTCTGAAAGGTAATGGTTTAGCATTTTTAATGCATTATAATATTGCATTTTTTAACAGCTGTGTGTGTGTGTGTGTGAGTTGTAGCATGATTAAATGAATAATTTCCATTATAGTTTCCTCAGATCTCTTTGTTTTGGAAACACAAAGAATGATGTACAATACAAATCATTTCCTTATTTCCTTTGTGATGGTCACATTTGTGCTATGTAAGGCTATTCATGTTTTCCTAAAAATAGTTTTTTTTTAAATTATCTTTGACGTACAGGTAGAAAACAGAGGATTTTTAGGGCAATGAAACTAATTCTGTACTATACCACAATGCTAGATACATGTCCTTCCACATTTGTCAAAACCTATACACCAACAGTGAATCCTAATATAAACTGTGATCTTTGGGTGATAATGACTTGTTAAAGTACATTCATAAATTGTTACAAATGTCCCACTGGTGCAAGATGTTGAGAGTGAGGAGGCTGTGGGTGTGTGAAGTCAGAGGATACACAAGAGCTCTCTGTAATTTCCACTCAAGTTTTCTGTGAACTTAAAACTGCTCCAAAAAATAAAGTCTCTTAAAAATAATAATTTTTGTATTTCCCAATGCCTATATTGGAAGTTTATAACAACAGGCCAGGAGTATAAAATGTACAAGTAATTCTCAAATACATAATGCTTATAATAGTTTGCAAAAATGGGCATAGTAATTCCTTCTACCTTTGTGTATACACTCTTTTGCAATATGCTTGAACCACTTATCTCATCAGGAAATGGAGTCTAATTCTCCACCCTTGAATCCTGGTCTAATAACTAGTTTTGATCAATAGGATTCAGCAAAAGTGATACTATGAGACTGCTGAACCTTGGCCTCAATGGACTTAAATCTTCTCTCCCCTCCTGGAACATGGTAGCAGGGCATGAAGAAATCTGGTTTAGCCTTCTAAGGATGAGACCATGTGGAGAGTCAGAGAGTCACGTGACAGCACCAAACTACAGACCTGTGAGTGATGCCCTGTAGGATCATTTAACCCAAGTTCATTTAAAAGGTGGCTGCAGCTGCATGAGTGACCCCAGGCAGACCAGCAAAGAACCACTCAGATTATCCTGGCCCAAACCGCTGAATCACAGGATCATAAAATAGCAGATAAAATAGTCATCATTTTAACCCATTAGTATGTTTTGGTTATTCAGTAATAGCTGATGGATACAGTGATAATTCCTGGTACATTCCTTAACAAATTACAAATTAGAGTCCCTGCAATTAGCCATGAAATCATTGTTTATTTCCATAGTGGCTATATACAATATAAGGTTCAGATTTTCATATGTTTATATAATTAGCAACTTCTTAGAGAGCATTGTTCTAGTTAAGTGTGTGTTTACCTATTAAAATAAGGTATAATAAATTCAAGCACACAGATAAAATAAGTAATTAACTCCTAATATGTTTCCTCTCTTTCTCAATCTTCCTGAATTTCTACCATTCATTTTAAAATTTTCTTCTAGAGTAAGATTTAAATAAGTTTTTAAAATTGTGTATATCATTTGGTACTTTCTTCAAAAACCTCATCTATTTTTCTTACTAGAATTAAAAGTGAAATCTTCTCAATGTATCTTTTTCTCAAAAGATTGCTTATGCATAACTCCAATACCCCAGGGAATCAAGAAATGCAGTGGACAAAATAGCAGAAACACTTTTGCAGTGTTTTACTGTACAAAGATTTCTCATACATTTTTTTTCATGTAACAGTAAAAGAGGTTTATTATATATTCATTATTTGAAAATACTTCTTGACTTTGTTTTTTTGTTTAATTTAATTTAAATTATTTTTTATACAGCAGGTTCTTATTACTTATTTATTTTATACATATTAGTATAGATATGTCAATCCCAATCTCCCAATTCATCCCACACCCCCATCACCCGCTTTCCCCCCTTGGTGTCCATACGTTTGTTCTCTACATCTGTATCTCTATTTCTGCCTTGCAAACTGGTTCATCTGTATCATACATTTTGAAATACCAGAGAAAAAGTATTTGTTTGATATATTACCTAACACAATTATAACTCTGTATGTACTTTATTCCAGCGTTTTTCAAGAGTTAAATTAACTTTTTTAATTCCTTGAGATTTGGCTTGAATACTGCGCATGGCTGTAAGTTTTTAATTAGGAATTTCCCTGTCAACTTGAATTTCCAGTATGTTATTATTTATTATTCAGATACATTTTCCCTTTTATTTTATTTTTGGCCATGCTGCATGGAGATCTGCCTTCTTCATTTAGCTTCTCAGGAATTAGGAGATTCTACACAGCCTGCTTTTAGACACATCATTTATTTTTCAGAGACAACATCCTAGTGTACAGACTCCTGGCTTGTGAACAGGTAAACCTTGGTTTCCTCCCTCATTCTGCTGAAGTGGCCGGCTATGCTCACATGGTAATTGATACAAATACAAATTATGACATGAAACTATTATTAACTCTGAACTCAGAAAATCACAAATCTAATTTGAATCTAAGATTTGTCACTGTCTCTTAACTAGTATGTGTTGAAAAAATATACTTAAATGAGCTGTAGTTTCCTCCTCTATCAGACTAGCCTTGATGCTAATCCTGAGGATTTCTGGTAATCTGTATAAATTATCTATATCTGGCATATCCTTATTCAGTGAGCCATAGATTTTATAATGATTTTATAACATTGCTCAAGCAGGCAGGGCAGCAGCCACCTCCCAGAGTCCTGTCTGGCTCCATCATTCAGAATGGATGTGGTTGGCACTGGGAGGAATGCTCCAGTTTGGTGATGTTCTGGCATGTAGGCTACTCTTTTCAATTTGTTGGCATCTCGCAAATGTCCCCAGGTGAATGATGAATGAACTGATGGAGCTGATTCTAAGGAAAAGAGCCTCAAATCAAGCAATCAGACACTGGTCTGTCTTCCCATAGTCGATGTTTCTCCAGGAGAGATAAATCTCAATGAACAATGCAGTTGACAAAGATATATTCTCAAGTAACACTTGACTCTTTAAGCAACTGTAAGCATTGTTTATTACTTTAACAGGAAAGCAAAGTTGGGTCAGACCTCTCCCAAAGACCACCATGGAGAAGACCTGGTACACAGCAGAACCAAAATCAAATATGGCAGACATGTAGTAATTTTCAGACTGGGAATTATGAACAACTATGTTTAATATGCTAAGAGCTCTTATGAAATAAGTGGGAAATTGAAGAACAAATGATTAATCAAATGAAAGAGATGGTAACTCTAAGAAAGAATCTGAAGCAAATGCTAGACATCAAAACTACTGTAACAGAAATGAAGAATGTCTTTATAATTGAATCAATAATGTCTGAGAATTTTCCAAAATTGGTGAGAGGCATTAAATCACAGATCCAGGAAGCTCAGAGAACATGGAGAGAGATATAAAATCAATGCCTAGGCATGTCTGCACATCCTTTTCAGACTGTAGGTAACCAAAGACAAAGACAAAATCTTGAAAAAAGCCAGAAAAAAAAACCCAAAAAACTAAAACTATTGCAAAATAAAGATAAAAATTACATTAAACTTTTAGTCACAAACCGTGCGAGCAAAATAAGAAAATAAGAATAGAGTGAAATCTTTAAATTGTGGTAAGAAAAACACCTGCAAATCTAGAATACTGTATCCAGCAAAACTATCCTTCAAAAAGAAAAAAAAATCTTCATGAGCAGAAATGCCCAGCAAGAAATACTAAAAGATATTCATGGAGAAGAAAAAATGATATAGGTCAGAAAGTCAGATCTTCATAATGAAAGGAAGAGCAACAAAAAGGCATACGTGGGCTTCCCTGGTGGCGCAGTGGTTAAGAGTCTGCCTGCCGATGCAGGGGACACGGGTTCGTGCCCTGGTCCGGGATGATCCCACATGCCACGGAGCAGCTGGGCATGTGAGCCATGGCCACTGAGTCTGCACATCCGGAGCCTGTGCTCCAAAACGGGAGAGGCCACGACAGTGAGAGAGGCCTGCGTACCAAAAAAAAAAAAAAAAAAAAGGCATATGTGTAAAATAGAATATTTTATTTTTCTTATTAATTTATCTGAATTTAACTGTTTTACCAAGGTAATAGTAGTAACAGTGCATTGGACACTTACAGCACATGGATAAGTAAAGTGAATGACACTGACGTCCTAAGGTACAGGTGGGAGGAACAGAGAATATTCTCTGGTAAGGTACATGCAAACAAATGAAGCAGTATATTGTTATTTGAAGGGGGACTTATATTAGTTTAAAAAGTATTTTAGAATCTCTAAGGCAGACATTCAGCAGTTAAAGTGAATATGCTAAGTGAAGAGATAAAATGAAATCATAGAAAATGTTTAATTAAAATCAAAAGTCAGAAAAAGAGGACAATTTAAAAAAGAACAAGTGCTACAAATAGAAAACAATTACAAACATGGTGACTATTAATCCAACTCTACTTATAATTGTTTTACATATGAATGATATAAATTCACCAATTAAAGGACAGATATTATTAGAATGAATTAAAGAAAAGCAGAAACAAAAAAAAAAACTGGACCCAATTGTATCAAAAGAAAGCTGGGGTTGCTATTTTATTTTTTGACAAAGATGTCTTCAGAAAAAGGAAAATTATCAGAGATGAAGTAGGGCATTACATAATGATTAAGTGATCAGTTCTTAGAGAAGACAAAACAATCCTAAATATATATAAACTTAAGAGAGTGTCAAAACATATAAGACAAAAATAGATAGAACTGAAAGGAAATAATGGCGAAATCTATTATAGTTGAATATTTGAAGCACCCTTCTTTCAATAATGATATATAAAGCAAAGGGAAATGGGTACGTATATAGTTGACTTGAACAAGACCATCAATCAGCTGGATGTAGTTGACATTTATAGACTAATTCATCCAGAGACACCAGAACACACATTTTTCTCAAGGTTGCATGGAACTTCCACCAAGAAAGACTGCATTATGGACCATAAAGCATACCTTAACAAATTAAAAAATAATATAAAATATGTTTTTAGACTGTAGTGGCATTAAATGAGAAATCAATAACAGGAATATAGCTGAAAAATCTTCAAATATTTAGAAATTAAACAACTCCTTTCTATAAAACACATGTGTCATGGAATAATTCTCAAGAACAATTAAATATTTTGAGCTAAATAAAAAAATAACATTAAAATTTATGGGATGCAGTGAAATTAATTCTTAGAAGCAAATATAGCAATAAATATGTATATTCTAGTCATAGAAATCTAAAGTCAATAACAAAATCTTCCACTTTAGGGTAGAGAAAGTAGGGAGATTTATGAATAAAGCAAGTAGATTAAAAGGATTAACAAAAATTACAGCAGAAATCAATGAAATATGACACAGGTAACTACAAACTACAAAGAAAATCAATGTAACCAAAACCTAGTTTTTGAGAAGATCAATACAATTGATAAACATCTATCTATGCTAATCAAGAAAAAAAGACAAAAATTACTAATATCAAAATTAAAAAAGAGAGCTTTGCTAATGGTCTAGCTTAATCTCATTTCAAAAGAGAAATTCTCCATTGAGTTTAAATGGGTATGTGTAGGGAGAGAGACAGATTGAGAGAAAAGAGCTCAAAGTTATACCACCTAATACTCACCAATGCTACTGAAGCATTGCATCTTCCATAACCAGCATCTGACTTGGTAATCAGTGACATCTTATGGAATTTGATGAACTAAGAAAAGTTCTTGACTAACTAAAAGCCTCTATCATTTCTGAATAGAGTGAGATTAAGATTGGCTGGGTAAGACAAGATTTTCTTCAAAAAATAAAATTTGGTAACATCCCATTAGTGATCATGGGAAATATTCAACTTGTTTTTTACTTTTTTGTCTTCCTGGTATTTATTATTCCCTTTTGCCTGGCACACTATTTATTATTATTTATGTTAACTTTTTTTCTTCTCAGCATTTAGCACCAGGATAAAATTTTATATATATGCTAGAAGCACATGTAACACATATATGGAATTATGGAATACCATGCACATGTCTTTGTTTCCAAATGCAAATACATTATGAATTAAATAACATCTGTATGATTTTTGTGTCAAGATTAAATTATATTTTTAAAAGCAAACCCAATTATTGTTGAAAACAATATTCAAGCATAATACATTGAGGTAAGTTTTTAGATGTAAAAACAGTTAAAATATACTAATAACATAATTTTAAAAATCAATTTCCAGTTAATGTTAAATAATATTCTTTCAAACTGCTTAGTGAAGATAGGATTTTCCAATTGTTCAAAAATATTTTCAGAAATGTATCATGGCAAATCTTGGCTGAACTGAATAAATTTAAAAAAAATAAATATTTTCTATAAAAACTATGATTAAACATGTTTATGTAAAATATTAATTGTATTTACATAGACTATTTTACCTGCCATTTACCTAATGCTAAAATTGTTTCCTAAGAAAGTTGGTAAGTTTTAATTGTCACAGACTTACAGATTTTTTAAAAAATTTAATAGACCCATCTATAAACACACAACACACAACTTAAATAGTTTTTAGAAATTAGACTTCTGTTTAAAAGATTTGGGCGTAAAGAAATAGAACATGTGGCATTTCATGAAAACCTCAAATCCCTTTTACACTTGTCCTTTTATAAGTATAGCTCTCAAACAAATCATAACTGGGAGATCCATATAGAAGCTCTCAAGTTCAACTACTGTCTCATAAAAATAAAAGGATTGCCTGCTTTCTAAGCTTGTAGTACTCATGTCTGTTACAAGCCTGCTATCGCATAAAGATAAAGGAAAAGCTTCTATCAATTTCTGTACTACACAAGTTGCAAAAAGATTGTTAGACCTATATTTAAAAAGAAAAAAAAGTAAATATATACTGGAAATTTAAATCTAGAAAAATATCAACTGCAATACAGACTTTTAAATGTGTTAAATTATTGAGCTCTGATATCTTCATTATATTTTATATTAATCATAAAATGATAGCCTTATACTAGATCAATGTCATTTTTTCTACAGAAAATAATACAGAAATAAGAAATGCAGTATTCGGTTGAGTATAATAGTTTATGCTTTGGAGTTGGTGATATTCCAGGCTATAAAGAATAATTTCCTACCTCTGAAGTAAAAGAAAGTAAGCTGCTTTAGATAAGCACATGAAAATGGATTCTAACTTCCTTGTTCTTAAAGTACATTGCTAATCTTAAAATAGCTGGCAATATCTAGTCAAATCCAAATTACTCTTTACTGGTGAAAATGGAAAATGAGGTTTTGAGGAAGGAATGTCTAAAATAAGCATAGAATTTACAAGATTCCACCCCAGTACAGAGACCAAATATGCTGATTTGGGCAATTGCTCAACAGTGCTTGCAGAAAATGACTTGTCTTTGTGTATGTTTTGCTTTCTAACTAGCACAGTTTTGTTTTGTTTGGCCCTTCAAACTGTAGGTCCTGTGAGAGTTCTAAGCCTGGTGAGGTCCTGAGGATTACCCATCCAGTGGGATGTGAAGGAAGCTCTTGTTTTACCAAGTGACCTCTCCGTGGGGGTGATGAGAGAGCTGGGAGGGAGTGATGATGAAGCAACATGAACATCTATTCAGAAATATGACAGAGTGAAAGAACAACAGTCAAAGAGGCCTGCATTTGGATCTGACATGTGCCTGTGTCTCCTTTGTGAAGTGGGAATCTTAATACCAGTCTTCTCTATATTTATATACAGCTGCTTCCTCCCAATGCCCCCAGCCTATAGGTCAAGGACATTGAACCTGCAAATAAGCTCTAGTTTCTGGCAATCACCCTAATCAATATCTTGCTTACCCATCTGTTCAACTGGCCCCAGATGTAGACTTCTTGTTTCTTTTAGCTTTAAGGAAACAAGAAGTTCCTGGTCCCAAGGCATTCTCAGGTTACAAGGTTCCTGTTCTATGCCTACTGCCAGTCAAACAAAATTGGGGGTCAGCAACACATTTTCTATGTTTATTAAATTAAAATGTAGGCACTGCTTTTACCTGATTAATTGTAGACAATTACAGAATATCAGGGAGAAGAAAATTACCTGCTCATGGTCTTCATTATGTGAAACTTTGATTTATTGTTGTCAGAGAAAGAATCATAGCTGTGTAGAAAGATGGTCTTGTCACGCTGTGGTCAGAATACCAGGGGCAGTAACACATCTGAGAGCTCTGGGAGCTTGAGTGAAGTGCTGGGTACTGCAGCCACTCAGCTTCTGTGGGACTGTTAGTGTGGTTGGATGAATGCCATCCTGAATTTCCTGATTTTCCTAATAAATGAAAAATCACTTTGGATTATGGGACATCACACATTACCTAAGCACGTTCTTGACTGATTGATGTAGACCTTGCCAATTAAAATGGCTCAAAGACGATTCTCTCAGATCTGATCAGATAGAGTCACAGAAAATATTAAAATCTCAAGGCTTTAGAAAGTAATTTCCAAGTACATACGTTATTTTCTAACATTTGCTTTCAATGCTATAAATTTCCCTCTAAGCACTACTTTTACTGCATTCCACTTATTTAAATAAGGTGTATTTTCATTTTTATTGAGTTTGAAATACTGTTTTTAATTTCTCCTGATAATTATTCTTTAATCCATGAATTATTTAGAAGTGTGTTGGTTAATCTCCATGTATTTTGAGGTTTTCCAGCTATCTCTCTGTTATTTATTTGTAGTTTATTTTTACTGTGGTCTGGGAGCATACTTACATAATTTCTATTCTTTCAAATTTGTTAATTTGTGGTGTATAGGCAATAATACTGTCTATATTGGTGAGTGTTCCATGTGAGCTTGAGAAAACTGTGTATCCTACTGTTGTTGGATGAAATAGTCTAGATGTGTCAATTATATCCAGTTAATTGGTGGTGTTGAGTTCAGCTATGGCCTTACTGATCTTTCTGCTGGATCTGTCCATTTCAGAGAAGTCTCCAAATATGATAGTGTGATGTACTTCTTGTAATTTTTGCCTCACACATTTTGCTGCTCTGAAAATTGACCTCTTTATCATTATCCAACACCCTAGTTTAGCCCTGATGAATGTTCTTGCTCTGAAGTTTGCTTTGTCTATACTTAATAAATAGACAAATTCTTTTGATTGAACCTGGTAAATTAATTTTTCCCCATACCTTTACTTTTAACCAATTTGTGTTTATTGTGACAATATATAGTTGGATCTTGTTTTTTGGGTTTTTTTTTTTTTTTTTTGCTTTTTTTTTTGTCCACTCTGATAGCTTCTACCTTTTAACTGGTGATCATTGATGTTTAAAGTGATTATGAATATAGTTGAATTAATATCTATCATATTTGTCACTGTTTTTTTATTTGTTGATCTGTGTTTCCATTTTGTATTCCACTCTTTCCTTGTCTTTTCTCTTTGTAATTGAGTATTTGATGTGATTTCATTTTTCTTCTCTCTTAGCTTATAAATTATACTTCTTTATTTTATTGATTGCTCAAGAGTTTGTAGTGTACATTTATAATTAATCCAAGTCCTCTCTCAAATAGCACTAATCCACTTCTTTGGCTAGTGAAGGTATCTCATAATAGTGTTCCCAGTTCTTCCTTCCTATCCCTTATAACAGTGCTGTTATTTGTTTCATCTTCCATAAGCTAGAATCACTGAGTACATTGTTTCTATTATTATTGTGAATAGTTATCAGATCAATTAAAAATAAGAAAAGTAAAATATTTTATTTTACCTCTTTTATTTTTTCTCCAATACTCTTTTTTTTTAGTTATGTAGATCCAAATTTCTAACTTATGCAAATTTCCTTCTTTCTGTAAAAGTTCCTGTCATTGCTTGCAAGGCAGACCTACTGGAGACAAATTTCCTCATTTTTCGCTTGTCTGGGAAGACATTTTCTGTTTCACTTTTAAAGGCTAATTTCACTGGATAAAGAATTCTAGGTTGGTGACTTTTCTGCTTTCAACACTAAATATTTCACTCCACTCTCTTCCTGCTTTCATGGTTTCTGAAGACAAGTCCAATGCAATTCTTAACCTTGCTCCTGTATAGGTAAGGTGTTCCCCTCCCTTACCTCTCTCAAGATTTTCTCTTTGTCTGTTTTTCTGCAGTTTAAATATAAAGTAACTGGATGTAGATTCTTTTAGTATTTATCCTGCTTGGTGTTCTCTAACCTTCCTGGATCTGTGGCTTGGTATGAAAATTCTCAGTCATTATTACTCCAAATATTTTTTTCCTTGCTTTCTTCTCCTCTTGGCATTCCCATTATGTGTGTATCACACTTTTTGTAATTACACCTTAGTTCTAGTCTATACTGTTCTGCCATTTTAATTATTTATCTTTTCACTGCAAGTTTAGAATTTTCAATTGACATTATTTTAAACTCATTTTTTTTCCTTCAGCTGTGTACAGACTATTAATCAGTCCATCAAGGCATTCTTTTTTTTTTTTTTTTTTTTTTCGGTACGCAGGCCTCTCACTGTTGTGGCCTCTCCCGTTGTGGAGCACAGGCTCTGGATGTGCAGGGTCAGCGGCCATGGCTCACGGGCCCAGCCGCTCCGTGCCATGTGGGATCTTCCCGGTGGACTGGGGCACGAACCCGTGTCCCCTGCATCGGCCACTGAGCCACCAGGAAAGCCCTATCAAGGCATTCTTTATTTCCGTTACACTGCTTTTGATCTCTAGAATACCCTTTGGTTCCTTCTTAGAGTGTTCATCTCTCTGTTGGCCCACCTGTTTCATAGTTTTTGCAGTTTTTTCCACTGTTGCTATTAGAGCTCTTATCATATTAATCATAGTTGTTTTAAATTCTCCATCTCATAATTTTGGACATCTCTGCCATATCTGAGTCTGATTCTGATGCTTACCCTGTCTTTTCAAACTATGTTTTTTGTCTGTTAGTGTGCTTTGTAATTTTTTGTTGCAATCTAGAGGTGATGTTCTGGGTAAAAAGAACTTAGGCAAATAGACCTGTATTGTAAGCTTTTATATTTATGTGGCTGGAGGTTAGACTGTATTTGCTCTTTACTCTAGCTACAGGTATCAGAGGCTAAAATTTCCTGTGGTTTCCTTGTATGCATCTCACCTGTTTTGTTTGAGGTTCCCTAGAGGCTTCTTACATAAGGTCTGAGATGTGCAATTCTTTCAGTTGTGTTCCCATTTTACTACACAGAGATCCTATTGCGGTGGTGGTAAGCTACTGTGGGAAGGGAAGAATTCTTATTCCTATAATTATAATTGGTCTTAGTCTTAGAGTGAACATGTGACTCTAAACTGTGACCTTCACAAGTGCTTCTCTCCTAAGTGAGAGGGGAAGGCTAGTGGGGCCTGAGGTTATTTCCCCCACGTAGAAGGTGACAGCTGGCTGTAGTTGGTTATTTCCCTTCCACCACATTGAAGGCTAAAAGCAAACTGGAGTTGAGAATTTCCATATCCCCACCTAGGTAAGATTGTAGCAAAGCCCCAGTTGATTAGGTTCTGTTGAAAGCAGCCCTTGTTAAAAATGGAATGTCAGTCTAAGCATATTTCAATATGGCTATTTTGGAATGCCAGTGCATGAAAGATTTTTCTCTGGTCTTCGTTGGGAGAACCTTGTAAGGTTCCTGGAGGTAAAACTCACAAAAGTGTGGGATACCCACTAAACCTGGACCCATCTGGAAGTTTTAGCTCTTACACTTGTCCGTTGTAAGTCTCCATCAATTTGTCAATTTCAGTTTAGGTTTTCCTACCCCAGAAGTCGTTCCTGCAGAGTCTTCTGCTCCTGAGCTTTTCTCCTGGTAAGTTGTGATTCTCTTTCTGCCTGTCTGTCCAATTTGGGGAGCAGCATTTTGCCCTCAAATTATTTGATTATTCTCAAATTATCATCAATTATTTGGTAACCTCAATTTTTTATGGATCTAAGAAGAGTTGTTGATTTCATTTCACTCAGCTTTTTTCTTGCTGAGTGAACAAGAGTGGTAACTACCACATTCCTCTCATGCCAGATGAGAAATTGGAAGCCTCCCCCCAAAAAATTCTTGATAATTTCTCATTTTCTTTATTAATAGTGCCTAGTGTAAGAGAGTAATGTGCTAAGAAAAGATCAAAAGAAGCTTTACACCTTAAATGAAGTAGACCCTGGCAAAAAGGATTGCTTTGTACAAAACAATGACTACATTTCAGTCAGAAGATAAGACATTTTCACATCCAATATCCAACTTTGTTCATCACAACAACCATGTATTTATTGATAAGCCGAATCCTTTTCTATATTTTATTTGTGATGAACTGAGTTAAATAATGTACCCATCCTAAAACTAATAAGGAAAAACCAGCAAATGAGTGTAAGTTTCCTAAGATATGTCTGAACTCTTGCTATTAGTCATTTTTTTAAAATTTTGTAATGCTTTGATACCATGGGTCTTTGGGTACCTGGAGTGGGAGGAGGGACAGCCCCTCCCAGGGCAGCTAATTCCTGGAGATAGTGAGCAATTTGCCTGTGAGTACATGTTTCACATACAAACCAACCAATCCAGAATCCTTTCCCCAAACCACCACCTTTATCTAAAACACACACCAAACCAATATTCTCCCTTCCCCAAAGCACCTCAGGGTCAGATAGCAGACAGCTAGACACAGACCCTATATCCCAGAGCCCACCAAAATTATCTAAATGATCCAATCCCAGACCTGCTCAGGGCTTACCTTGCGTTGCCCATTTCTCCCCAGGGAACCATGTCTTCTGTCTCTTGACCAAGACTGGTGCTTCCTGTGTGGTTCGATGGGAGGTAGTGGGCCCCATTATCTTGGAACTGTAAACAATAAATCCTTCATTTAATGGCATTGACCTCTGCATGTGTGTCACCTTACCATGCCTGATTAAAACAAAATCCCAGGTAGATTGTAAAACATGTCACTTACTTGATATGAAACGTCAGGAACTAAGAAACTTGACTTTTCTCCGTACACAGTGCAGAAGAATACTACATAAAGGGGCCGTTTGTTAAGTTTGGCTTTTTTTGAGGGGAGTGGATCTTATTTCCTCGTTTTTAAAAACGTATTTACTTTTCTAATTGGAGTATAGTTGCTTTACAGTGTTGTGTTAGCTTCTACTGTACAGCAAAGTGAACCAGCTATATGTATATATATATCCCCTCTTTTTTGGATTTCCTTCCCATTTAGGTCACCACAGAGTACTGAGTAGAGTTCCCTGTGGTATACAGTAGGTTCTCATTAGTTACCTATTTTATATATGGTATCTATAGTGTATATATGTCAATCCCAATCTCCAATTCCTCCCACCCCTCCCTTTCTCCCTTGGTATCCATACTTTTATTCTCTACGTCTGTGTCTCTATTTCTGCTTAGCAAATATGCTAATGATAATTTCACAAAGTAATATTTGCAGAGAGTTTGTCCTTCCATGCTTTATCTGCTTAATAGATAGTATATTACAGATAAGTCAATTAATCAGTTAAATATCCATCTATTTATTGTTGTGCTATGTACAAGGTACTCTGTTAGGCACTCAGCCATGAAAAAGACATACTGTTCTCCATCATGCTTTATTATTTTCATTGTAATCTGGGCAAACAGATCAGCTATAATGAGATTTCTCTCATGTATTGGGGATCCATGAAAGTATAAAATGCATTTTATACTTTACCTATTTTTACATATATAAGTAAAAAGGGGCTTCCAAATAAAATATTCAATGAAAAAAAATTTTTTTTTCTTAACCTGTGGCTCAGAAAGTTTTTGAGAATTGCATTCTTTCTGGCAGGAAAACAAAAATATATCAACCTTTAATTTAGAGAATGAATACATTTAAAATTATGTAAAACTGTCAAATATAGCAGGATACATTATAGTAATAATTATACTCTGCTAGAGATACTAACTTAAAAATATAATGTTGTTACTATTTTTGTCATCTCATGATACTGAGTTCAAAAATTCCTGGGGCTCTAGTCCCATAGGAAAGACTGTATCCATTTTCTTTTCCTTGACCTGTAGCCACATAAACTTACCCTCATGACCTAAGACATCTTATTTTTCCTGTCCTACATTCCTTCCACTTCTTAGTGACTTTATTCTCACTTTTTATATCCTTCTATCTAAAAAATAAATTGTCTTAATTAGAAGTTTATTGCTTCAAAAAATATTTATGCCACATTTACAGATGTGGTGGTTCCTTGGTTTGAGCTGGACTGACCAGCATATTTGGATAACCAGAATAAAGATCTCCAGGATTTTAGCAACTGCATAATTTCATCCCTTCACTTAAAGACAAGAATCTGAAACTACGTGACTGCCCAACATTAAGTGTTTTGTGAAGAACACAGGTTCACAAACATATATGCATATACATTTAAGAAATGGTAGCACTGTTTATGTGACAAATAATTTGAATCTTAACTAAAGTGAGTTGAGTATACAATGATTTAAATATGTTTATTAAATTATTCAGTGTCTTAATAATATATTAAATTTACATTAGAGGAAGCTGGTTTATACATGAGTTTAACTCACCTCCCATGATTGTTTGTTCAAAGCTTGAATACCCTCACAGATGACTGAAAGTGCCTAGGATAGGGTAAGACATGTAATAAGCTAGAGAGAGATGTCAAAACACATCCTGTGTTATTTTACTGTATGACCCTGATTCCTTCCTTCTTTGAAGGACCCAATTGCAATGGTTTCAAATCTGTCAGATAGGAAACCAATAGTCATAGAACTGTGAAAGATCAAAGAGAATCATGGAAATATTGGCTTTAATGCAGGTTTTGTTACTTTGAAACCCTGGCTCAGAGAGACAAAGCCTCAAAGACTGAAGGGTGAGTTCTTAAAGGATAGCAATTCTGGGTCCCTGTTGCAAGATAGTCTTCCTTGGGCTGATCCTCAGCCTATTCTTGTTTCCCTCATCTAACCTTTTTTTTATAAATTTTTATATTATTTTATTTTTTATAATATCTGCAACATATTTTTTCACACTTTATTTTTTAAATTTTTATTGGTGTATACTTGATTTACAATGTTGTGTTAGTTTCAGGTGTACAGCAAAGTGAATCAGTTATACATAACATATACATATATCCACTCCTTTTTTATTTAGATTTTTTTTCCATATAGGGCATTGCAGAGTATTGAGTGGAGTTCCCTGTGCTATACAGCAGGTTCTTATTACTTATCTATTTTATAGTAGTGTGTATATGTCAATCCCAATCTCCCAATGTATCCCCCTCTTGCACCCTAGTAACCATAATCTTATTTTCTACATTAGTGCCTCTACTTCTGTTTTGTAAATAAGTTCATTTGTACCATTTTTTTTTTTAGATTCCATATATAAGCAATATCATATACATGCACCCCAACGTTCATTGCAGAACCATTGACAATAGCCTCACTCTATCCTTTAAATGTACATGTATGTTCCAAAGTATTTTGGGTACAATAAAATGACAGAAATCAGTTCTGGCATGTAGTTACTGCTTTTCTATTGCTAAGATATGCACTTAGGAAATAATATTGTGCTGGTAGTTTTACCACTCAGGATTTAAGAAAAAGAAATGATTAAAAATTTATTCTTCAAAATTTTATTATATTTTGTTGTATTTTAAATACTTTCCAGTTATCACTAGATTCATTAGAAATTTTATCTATCAGGTATTTTGCAGCTGATTGTACCTTTAGATCCATGATGATATAACATTTGCTGTTTTCCTAAAGTCCTATAAAAGTTATACCTATGCATCTAAGAGAGCGCTTTCCATTTTACCATCTTGTCATATCAAATTACTAGCAATTTCACTTACATGTAAGACAAACACTGCCCAAAAATGTGCACTTTGAGTCCTACTCCGTTTATTTTTATTTAAATGCACTGACTATATAAAAATGTGTTTCACAATAGGTAAGGTTTGTGACTGTATTAAATCATTATCATGATTATCATCAACAACAGAATAATAGCAAACAGGTAGGTAGTATTTACTAGGTGCCAGATACTGAGATTAAGGCTTTATAGGTATTAACTCATTTCACCCTCAAAACAATCCTATGAGGTAGATATTGTTATTGTTCCCATCATACATATTAAAAAGCTAAGACACAGGAGTTTAAGTAATTTGCTGAAGGTTACATAACAAGCGGATGGCAGAGCTGAGACGTGAGGCCAGACTGTCCATTTCCAGAGTCCAGAAATCAGATTCTGCACGGCCTCCCGTGAGCTGAAACAGAGCCAGTATTGAATGCAAAAGCTAGCTGTTCAGATGAAAGCTTGACTTGAAAAAAAAGCCAATAGTAACTGACATATTTTTAAACAATGATTCTTGGAGAAAATCCTTTTCCGTTTGTATTTTATTTTGTTTTCACAGTGCAGGATTTGATGCTCAAACTGAGCTGACAAGGTCTTTTTGGCTTAGCAGGAATAAAGGAAAAGGAATGTTCCCTTAACAAAGCTTGCAAACAGAAAATGGAACTAGGAGGGAACCATAAATTCTGAGAAAATCTGGGGAGCTAGGAAACTGGATGATATCCGACTGATTGTCAATGCAAAAAGCAGCAGCCCAAGCCCGGAATGCTACAGATTAAGAATATTTCTTTTGAATTGCGTATGATGAAAATTTCAAGTCCAGAATTCAACAAAACGTAGTCCCAGGCTATAGGGTAGCTTCTGAGATCATTAACTAGTAACTTCATTATTATTATTACCACACCCACTCTAATATATAGACCAAAGTGACAGTGACATTTTTCTCTCCAGCTAAACCCTACAACCTACATTTAGAGACATGTTTCCTGACCCTAAAAAGAAGCAGAGAATAATCTGAGGTATGTCCAGACAGAATAATAAACAGAAGGAGAAATACAAAGTATAAATGCTAATTAGGTTTTTCCAAGACCAAAGGATACTAAAGTCCTTCTCTTTTAAAGGAATGTTCTATTTTGGCAACTAGAATTGAGGTCTCTATTATGACTAGCTTGCTCTGACAGCAAAAGCAGACGGTCCCCTTCAGCTGTTTCTACACACCTGGGGACATAATCTCCACTGACGGGACAAACTATCTGAAGACAGGTAGTGCCAACTCCACGGGACACTTAAAAATGACATCACTCTAATCCCAGGACCTATATGTTCTTTCTGTAAAGGGCTAAATAATAAATATTTCCAGCTTTGAGGGCCCTATGGTCTCTGTTGCAACTATTCACATTTGCTGTCATATTAGGAAAGCTGTTATAAATCATAGATAGTACGTAAATGAACTGGTATGGCTGTTTTAAAAAATATATATTTACAAAAATATGTAGCCTCTGGATTTGGGCCATATGCCTTAGTTTACTGAACCCTGTATTTACTCATAAACAGTGAGTGGAAATTCAAGGATTAACATATATTTTAGGAAAATAGTGTGAAAGGAAAAAAAAAAAAAAGAGAAGATGCAATTGCACAATCAATACAGTTAATTCCAAGGAAACAAGTAAATCATGGAAAACGAAGTTACTGAAAAAGCAAAGCAATATCCTCAGAAAAACAGACTACTGTTTTAAATAAAAATAAAAATAATTAGAATATAAGAACAAGATGTTGTGAGATAAATATAAAATAGCAACTTCAAAAAAAGTGATAGATGGGGCAGGAGGGGGTTAAAAAAAAGTGATAGATAGAATGAATAATAAACTGTAAATGACCAAATTTCAACATAAATAAAGGAAAAAACAAATGTAATAAAGGAGATAAAATTTAAGGGGGATGAAACATAGGTACAAGAAGAGTAACATCTATCCAATTCTAGAAATTCAGACTAGAGACACAAGACAAGCAAATAACAAATGAAATGAAGAAAACTTCCCAGTATGAACAACAGGAAGGTATTTATGATGATGTATTTCATAATACGCCAAATATGGTAATATGCACGTGTGTGCACATTGGAATGACAACACAGAGCACCAAACAGGAAAGCCAAATTTCTTAAAAGAGTTAAGAGAGCAATATTTTCTTTTCTCCAAGAAGAATAAAAAATAGAGCATTAAAAAATCTGTCACAAACAGTAATATAAACTAAAAAACAATGGAGAAGTGCTTTCAATAATCTTGGGGAGAAGATTTTGAGTTTAGTTTCTGTTTTCAGCCAAAATATCAATCAGGTCTGATGACAATAGTAAAATGGTTTTCGATATTCAAGGACTCAGAATTCCTCTGCATTCCTTCCAAAAGTTCTTGAAATGGGCTTACATGAAGGTACATTTCTAATGTCACACATAGCATGAATAACTAAAATGTGTACTCTTCTTATCTCTACTTATAATAGTCCATAAAGGTCTCATTTCATTAGATTCAGCCAAATATAGATAGACTTACATAATTTTACTGAAAGTCTCAGTCTGGGTGGCACAGATGGTCTGGGAAGCTAATACAGTCTTAATTTTGTCTTTATTTTTACTGCATTAGTTAACAGCAGGGAGAATTGTCACTGTGACTGCTACATTGTTAACATTATGATGATAAGGGAAACATGCTAGCTTCTGGGTTTATTTTACTTTAGTTTTTATAATTACTTGGTCACAGAATACTTCAATTTTGTAAGCAATAAATGTTACCACTTCTTCCTTCACCACGTACAACATATTCCACCAATGGACTTGGTCTCTCAAATTTCCTAAGACTTTCTAATTACCAAAACAACAGGACCTTAACTTATCTTACTGTAATCAACTTGAGTTATTTCACATTTTTGTCCACTCTCTTCTTACTATAAACCTTCTGTTGTTTGACTTCTGAAAAAATCTGGTCTTTCTCTCTTATTATTATTTTTTAAATCTCTTGACTTGACCCTTCTTCATTTTATTTTCTAGTTTTCCTTCTTTACTCACCACTTCAGTTACTCAGCACTTTTTCCCAGTGTTCTCCTAGAACAATAGCATTTTCTGTTATGACCAAAGTTAACCACTCAATTAGTCCTCCATCTGTATCTTTTGCCCCGACATTTCCCCAGAGCTCCAAGGATGGAATTCAGAAGACCAGGATACAGCAGCCCACGGATGCCACATCAAGCCTCTAATTTAACATCTCTAAAGTAAAGGACTTGTCTTTCCTACACTCCCAACCTAGGTCTGTTCCTGGATTCACTGTCCTCAATATGGTGCCTCCCTCTTTCCTACACAGGTGGCAGCCCTGGGACCTCAACAATTCTGGGCTTCTCCCTCATCTTCTTCTCCCATGACTTCAACTTTGATTTCCCAATTCCAACCAGTTACCACCAGTTAATTATAAGCAGAAAGAAGGAAAGATTATTCTTGAGTCAGGCTTGAGGAAAAAAAAAAGATCTTTGACTAAATAGTATTGCTGTTTTATTTAAAATCAAATGAAGAGGTGAGAGCAAGGACTACATACACTGCTAATAATAATAGAGGCATTTGGGAGGTTGCTATGTAGTGAAATAGGAGCACCAGGGGAGGGAGAAACATATCAGATTAAATAACAGACACAGTGGCTGCACAGTCTGATTTTCTGCTGTGTGGAGGGTGTGGGGGGCTGGCCTCCTAGAATTCTTCCCCCAAGAGTCTTATTATTAAACTGAGAAATAAGAAGTGCTGACAATGCCTTCCACTGGGCCCAGGCTGCCTCTGAAAAACCAACAATCTGTCTGAGTTCCTCGTACCTATTTCAACAAAATCTCTATTCTTCCCCATTTTTCATCCCAGTGTCAGACTCCCTAATTTATATCCTCTTCATTACCTGTTTTCCTTTCTCTTCATTTTTGCAAAAGTCATCTTGGTGAAACAGACAAAGAAAAACATACAACAAAGTAACAATTAAGTATGAAAATTTAGTGTGTTTGTCAAATTTCCCTATCTGCTGCATTCATAACCACTCTCTTTTTCTGTAATATTTCTAGGAAATCCCCCAAAGCCAATTCCATTTTCCATATACCTGAATGTTTCTTTAACAAGGCAAAAATAGTTATCTCATTGATGCCTTTTGGAAAATTTTTGCCTTCTTTAACAAGGCAAAAATAGTTATCTCATTGATGCCTTTCGGAAAATACGTTGTCAGTTTCCTGCTTTGATAATCAAGAAGGAAATTCTCTTTGGGATTCTTGGTTGTTCCATGAAAATTCGTTATGGTCATTGGCCCATCCCAATGTCTCCAGCACACTGGGGTGTGAATGGGCTTCTTTTCTGCCTACAAAACTTTTCGAACTCATGTTCTGATTTTTTGTTTTGAAACTACATAGCATAATTTTTTTTCTCCTTTGTACATAAATGTCAGCTAACGTACTGCTGCCTGAAAAGTCAGTTTCCCTGTTTCCAAATGTCTTCTTAATTTTTTTCAAGGATTTAGAAATCGGATAACTCAACTTAGGATGTTGAAATTTTACAACTTTGAAGCTTCTTATAATTCCCCCAACAATATCCATTAATAGGTTCTGAGTAAAGGCAAGATGAATTTATTCTTAATGAACTTTATTTATATTTTCTTCTCAGAAAACTAGAGTATTAATCTTCCAGTTTTCTAGAGGGTTGTAAATGCCAAAACAATGAGGATTACATTGCTATGACCTTTTAACGTAGTTGTGGTTTATGCAACAATCTTAGAACAAATGCATATATAATATTCACATGATGCCAGGTAACTTTCTAAGGATTTTACATATATTACCTAGTTCAACCTTTACCACAACTCTGTGCTGTAAATATCATTATCTTCCCTAGTTTACAGTTAAGGAAACTGAGGTCTGAGAGGTTATATAACTTCACATAGGTCATATGGCTAATAATTAACAGAGATAAAATATTTACAGCCCTGTTTTTAACCATTTTGCTCCATCACCCTTCATGTCTAAGATGTAAATTGCTTAGGATAAGAAGTTTTGACTTTAGTCTTTTTTTTTTAATTTCTTTACATTTTTCCCTTTTTCCTCATCATTTAGTGTGGATAACCAAGTGTTAACTTAGCTATAGTTCCAGACATGTAATCACATTTTTGCTGGGGCACTGGAACATAACATCCCTTGATTATTTTACACATTTTATTCTGCCTCTGCTACTTTACGCAGGCATGTGTATAAAAATATGAAAGTTAATTATATTATCTAAAGTTCGTGGAACACTTTTGTGGCTCTAACAGCCATAAATAGGTCTAGGATTACTTTTTTTTTTACCTTGTCTTCTTTGAAAAACACGCCCTATCCCTTTGGGACCTAGCAGAAAAGTTTTTCATGTCAAAATCAGGGTGTCCCTGGTCCGGTCTCCCTAGGTTCTACTCATTAGAAACCAAGGAGGCTGCAGTGGGAGGTGAGAACCACAAGGGTGGCAGCCCCCGCACATGAGCCTCAGGACATCTCAAGTGCTGAAGCAAAAGCCAAGATGCACAAGACAGGGAGAGCATCATCCCCACCTCCCCAGCCTTTCTCTTTATAACCTTTATGACCACACATAGGACATAAGCAAGGTGAGTCTCCAATATCCCACCCAGCTGGACCACATGTTTGAGAGTAAAATGAGGTGCTCTTGAAAATTACAAGGGGCCACAGATGTAAAATGGCCCTTTTATAGCTCACATATAAATGCACACGAGGAATTGGAAAATCAACACGTACATAAATATGATTACACAAGCTCTGTCCCCTGGTCTCAGGTCTTTACTTTTTATTGCAGAATAATTTGTTTTTGCAAAATAAAATGCAAAAATAGAAAACCAAACTAGCAAATTTATACCTTATTGAATTAACATAGTGTGAAGACCCAGATCAAGAAATAGAGATTGGTCAGATGTCCCAGAAACAAATACAACCCCTTTGTTTTATAAATTCTTACTTTTTTTGCTGTTATATTCATGTTCTTTTTGAACTAAGAGCTAAAGTATAGCTTCTGCTGCATACACATGTTTATAGTATTTACTGTTACATATGCTCCTTGTATCAGCACACACTCTCTTGCCCTCTGACTCCTGGTCAAACCCTAATCTCCAGGGCTCCATATGGAAATCAGGTCACTAGCTAAACATGGACGCAGAAAAAGCACCAACCATGCTGCCTGAACTTCCCTCTTGAAATTCAAGATGTCTAAACTCAGCTGGACTACTAGTGCACCCAGACAGCCACAGTCCCCTACTTGGCTTCCCTAAGACTGCTCTTTCCCACTCTTCCAGACAGTTTTGTATTTAGTCCTCTCTTCTCAAACCTCCATAATATCTTATACTGTACCAACATTCTTCTTTCACTTTCACAAGAAAATTAGAGCAATCGGAGAATATCTCCAGGAGCTCTCAACACTATATCTACTTTCCAACCAGAATCTATGCCTTGTGTTCAGCTCCTCTTGTGATCTTCCCATGTCAAAGACAACACCCTCTTCCCCATTGGTTATTACTGAGTCCTCTCTTTATGTCACCTGTGGTTTATCAGCAAGTTCTAATCACCTACTTTCAAATATAACCAGCATTCAGCCACATCTCACCTCACTCATACCTACTGGTTTAGACAAAGACATTACCATCTCTTGGATAAATTCCTGTAATAGGTTTCTAAGTGACTTCTTTTTTCTTCCCTTAAACCCTTAAGATTTACTTTCAACCTAGTGGCTATAGTGATCTTTTAAAAATATAATCCTCTTGTGCCTCTTGTCTGTTTATTCCACTTCAGAGGTGGACCGTTTCACTCAAAAAAATCACCAGAATTGGGCTTCCCTGTTGGCACAGTGGTTGGGAGTCCGCCTGCCTATGCAGGGGACACGGGTTCGTGCCCCAGTCCGGGAAGATCCCACATGCCGCGGAGCGGCTGGGCCCGTGAGCCATGGCCGCTGAGCCTGCGCGTCCGGAGCCTGTGCTCCGCAACGGGAGAGGCCACAACAGTGAGAGGCCCGTGTACCGCAAAATAAAATCACCAGAATTCATCCTATAACCTCCAGGCACAACATGATGCGTCTCATTTGCAATTTTCTGACTTTGTCTCCTAATACCACTCCTGAATTCAGCCACACTGGTCTTCTTGCTGTTCCTTAAACACGTTATGCATGTGCCCACTTCAGGTTTTCTGCATTCACTTCTGAGGTAGGAGATAGATGGGCCTCTGGCCTGGACAGCTCCTGTTTGTCAAGTGGAGTAACACTGAAGCTTTGTTCTCACCCAGACACTCCAAGGACAAAGCTAGTGGCAGAAGCTGAGCTTGGCTGAAGTAAAGAGTAAGATGACCTCTCCTGAGCTCAAGGAACCTGCTCCTTGTGGGTCACAAAGGGAAGGGGTGTCACCCCATAATGTGTGGACCTATATCCACAGGCCTCTGGGATGGAATCCATCTTAGCAAAAAGTTGGGCACGCATCTTGGGGAGGGTCCTAGGACCCGTCAGGTGTGAAAAAAGAGACAATATAATTAGTCAAATATAAACAAAGACCGGGAAGGACTGCCCTATATAAGTGATTTAAATCAGCTCTTTAAAGGTCTTCTCCTCATTAGAGAGGACACCCATCCCCTTTCTCTCTGGATGTGTATTTCTGCCTAGCTTCTGACTTAAATAAATAAACTGTTTCTCTGTGTGCTCTCCCATAGGTTGTGCTGTGTCTCTAATAATAAACTTTGTACCTGTTTTTACAGTTTTTGCCTCCTTGAAACATTTTTGCTTTCAGTGGGAGTAAGAACCAGTGGAACTTCTTCCAGCGGCTTCTAACCTCTAACCCCTGTGGTCTAGTGGCTATGATTCCTGGTTTTCATCCAGGCTACCTGGGTTCAATTCCTGGGCAGGAAACTAAGATCCCTCTTCTGGACTGCTCACTGCTGTCTCTCTGAGATCACTTCTGCCTTGAAAGGTCCAAAAATCTTCATGGCTACTTCCTTCCCTGCCTTTCAGTCTGTAAAAATCACTTTCTCTGTAAGCTTCTTTGACTTATAACTAAAATGCTCCCCCATACTATTTCATGTTTTCCTCCATGTTACTTAGTATTTAGTATTACCTATGAGACTCTGTATTTATAGATTGATTTTTTTATTTCCTTTACTCCACTAGACTACCCAATGTGGCAAACATTTTTGTCTATTTGGTTCACTATCTCCCCACTACCTGGCATGTATGTCCACATTAGATAAAATATGTGAAGTTCTCCTTTCAAATTTATATCTAGTTTGCTTACACTACCAGGATGTCGTAAGGAATAAACAAGAGTTTAAAAGCTTTATGATTAGACAAATAAAAAGCACTGATTATATCATTAATATCTTACCACAATAATCAAGAAATTCACAGAAATAAGTAAAATTGTGGAAGAGAAAATTATCTCTGGGTCTGATTCAGAACCTCAGGTACCAATAACAGTCTTGGGAAATGGAATAAGTTGTACAAAATCATGGACTCTAGAATAATCATGGAAACAAATAGAGTTATTCTTAAAAATAAAGAAATCCCAATATATGCATTTCAAAAGGCCTCAATAATTTTGGGAAAATCAGAGAATTGATTGATAAACATTTTAATTGAAAAAGAAAAATAAATAAATTGCGTACATATACAAAAGAAAAAAATGTGTCATTTATAAATTGAGCAGGTACTAGTTCTGACCTAAATGCTAGAATTCAGATACAGAGTTTAAATATAAAAATAAGAAGATCTGACAATGGTATATTTGGGATAGTTGTTTTTCACATATGAAGAAAATGGACAAATATTTTTTAGACATGGGAAATCATCACATTTATGTACCTAAAATGAAAGATGGAGGGAGTTAAGAGGGGTAAGATGAGGTAGAGGCAGAGGTGAAGGCAAAAGAGAAAAAAAAAATAGAATAATCCAGCTCTCTAAAAGATGACAGAAAATTAAAGACAAACAAACAAACAAAAAACAAGGAAAATAACTGATGATGTACTCAAAATGTGGAACCACCTCTGGGACTTTCAACACCAACTTTTAAGAGACCTGGAGACATCCATTGTTTCAGTAAGCTGCACCTGACTGATCTACTATCCTACTTACGTCAAACGGTTGATGTTTCATTTTACAATTCATAGTGAATAACTATTCTTCATTATGGCTGAAAAATTTGTAAGTAGGACACAAAAACTACTTGGGAAAAAAATTCCTTTTCAGGCAGAATTTGATAACATTAAAAATTCTAAGCTAGGAAAATTATAATTAGGAGGATAAAATCTCTCAAGGAAGAAATAGTAGAACAAAATGTCACACAAGCTCAAGGGCTCTGCTTGAGTGGTGGCTTTATGTTTATTTTCATTTTTAATCCAGTTTATTTAGTTTCTATGTTCTCTTTCATGGCCACATATCTCTGCCTTAATTTAAAATATATTTTTAATAAATTTATTTTTTATTTATTTATTTTTGGCTGTGTTGGGTCTTCGTTGCTGCGTGTGGGATTTCTCTAGCTGTGGCAAGTGAGGGCTACTATTCACTGCGGTGCACAGGCTTCTCATTGAGGTGGCTTCTCCTGTTGCAGAGCACAGGCTTTAGATGTTGGGACTTCAGTAGTTCTGGCACGTGGGCTCAGTAGTTGCAGCTCACAGGCTTAGTTGTTCCATGGCATGTGGGATCTTCCTGGATCAGGACTCGTACCTGTGTCCCCTGCATTGGCAGGTGGATTCTTAACTACTGCACCACCGGGAAAGCTCTAAAATATTTTTTAATGAGAAAGATTACTTTTTAATAAATAGTATTCAGAATTCAAACAACTGTTATTTTTAATATAGTGTCACAGTATTTATCAGCTATGAAAAAGGAATGCAATAACCTAAGATTAGAAGAGGTGGGGGAGGGAGCTGTAATTTAATTTATTAAAAAGATAAAGAAAATTGAAAAAAAATATTTAAATATAAAGAGTGGAAAGAACGTAGGTGGTTTCCAAGGCAAATAGGCAGAGAAGTTGCCTCAGTCAGTTTGCACTGCTACAACAGAATAACACAGCCTGGGTGGCTTGAACAACAAACATTTATTTCTCACAGTTCTGGAGGATGAAGTCCAAGATCAAGGAGCCAGCAACTCCTGTGTCTGCTGAGAACCCTCTTTCTGATCCGTGCTGGCCATCTTCTCCTTGTACCCTCACATGACCAAGGGCAGAGAAAAAAGGACAAGCTCCCTGTCTCTTATTATAAGGACCCTGATGCCACTCTAAGGGCCGCACCCTCATCACTTAATTTTTCGCCAAGGCCCTGCTTCCTAATACCATTCCATTGGGTTTAAGGATGTTATTATTATTATTATTTGTCTACACAGCAAGGCTTACAAGATCTTAGTTCTCCAATCAGGGATTGAACACAGGTTCACAGAAGTGAAAGCATGGAGTCCTAACCACTGGACCACCAGGGAATTCCAGCCATTGGGGTTAGGATTTCAACTTCAAAATATGAATTTTGTGGTGACACAAACATACTATCTATAGCATTCCTCCTCTGCCCCCCCAAGTGTATGTGCTCCTCACATGTACAATACATTCCATCCCAACAGCCCCCAAAGTCTTACCTCATTCCAGCATCAACTCTAAAGTCCAGAGTGTCATCTAAATGAGATGGGAGTGACACTTGAGGTACAATTTATCCAAAATTCCTCTCTGGCTGTGAACCTGTGAAACCAAACAAGTTATGTGCTTCCAAAATATTTACAATGATGGGACAACCAAAGAATAGACATTCCCATTTCAAGTGGGAAAAATAGCAGAGGAGGAAGGACTGATGTGTGCCAAGCAAGTCTAAAGCCTAGCAAGGCTTGAGAGTAATCCTCTTTAGCTCAATGCTCTGCTCTCCAGGGTCCCTGGAGTAGCAACAACACCCCTATGGCTCAGTGAATGACTCTGCACAAGGCTCGCACCCCTAGGGCTTCTGTTGGAGGCTGTGCACCCTATTGAAACCCAGGTGGTGGTTCTGATGATCTCTGAATTACCTTACAGGCCATTCTTCCCTTTTCTTGAAGAATAGCACAAGTTCAAAATGGAATGACTTCATCATCTTATCTTGTAGAATCTAAGAAGTCTAACAGTCTTCCTCCAGGCCATCACATCCCCTTCCTCTTCAGTTCAGACTGGCAATTTTCCTGCTGGGGTGGCTGATTAAGTCCCTGGTCCACACACATACTAACCACCTTATCAAATGTTTCCTGGGCTACACCCATAGTACTTCCTTCTGAGCATACTTTCTCAACCTTTGCATTATGGAGAGCTGAGATTTCTCCAAATCTTTATGTTCTGGCTTCTTTTTGCTTAAGAATTCCATCTTAGATGCATTTCTCTTCTTGAATTTTACTAGATTTACTTGGGAGGAACTGAGCCACTTTAGCACTTTGTTTAGAAAGCTCCTCAACTAAATATCCAACTTCATCTTTCTCAAGAACTACCTTCCACAAAACACTACAATATGAATACAATTCAGCCAAGTTTGTAGACACTTTATAACAAGGGTTGTTTTTTTCTGCACTCTCCAATGAAATGTTCTACATTTCAGTCTGAGATCTCAGGTCTGTGTTTCCACCAACATTCTACACATGATAATTTAATCTATGCTGTAAGAAGATGGATGCTTTCTCTCTCTCTTCTTTTCTTTCTGAGCCTTTACCAGAGTCACCTTCAATAGTCCCTTCATGGTAATGTTGGCTTTTTCTAGCATTTACCCTGAAACTCTTTCAGCCTTTACCCATTACCCAATTTCAAAAGTCACTTTCCACATTTTTAGGTATTTTTTACAGCAGCAGCCTACTTCTCAGTATCAATTTCTGTCTTTGTTTGGGCTGCTATGACAGAATAATGTAGGCATGGTATCTTAAATAACAAAACATTTATTTTTTGCAGGTTGGAGAATTCAGTAAGAAGCTGCTAGAAGGTCTGGTGTCTGGTGAGAATCTGCTTTCTAGTTTGCAAATGGCCACTCTCTTGTACCCTCAGGTGGCCAAGTGTCGAGAGAGGGGATGCAAGCCACTCATAAAGGCATCAATCCCATCATGAAGGCCCCACTCTCTTGACCTAACTACCTCCCAAAGGCCCTGATTCCTAATACCATTCCACAGGGGTTAGGGTTTCAGCATATGAATTTGTCAGGGGATGAGAGTATGGGCTGGGGTTTTCAGCACAAGCGTGCAGTCCATAATGAAGGTGGAATTCCATCTATGACACTTTTTTAGAATGCTGACCTTTGGAAAGTTCTGTGTTTATGTATCAGTCAAACATTTTCAGACTTAGTACATGAGAAAAAAAATGTTATGTGCTTATTCTCTTATATGGATTATACCCAAGACACTGATTACGTTAACTTATTATAATAATGATTTTCAACCCTGGCTGTACATTAAAATCCCCTGTGATACATTTTTAAAAATGCAACTGTAAAGCATAAATCCTAACCTATTAATTATAGTTTCTTAGGATAGAACCTATTCATATACATTTTTCAAATCTCCATGAGTGTTTATGGTACACCAAAAAGGTTAAGAACATAACAACAACAGTAGAATAAAAATTTCATCAGAAGTTATATACATTGTATTGCCTAATGTGTTTTTGTTTTTTCACATTTTTTGAGGTATAATAGACAAGTAAAATTGTAAAAGAAATTTAATGTGTACAAAATGATGATTTGATATACATATACATTGTGAAAGGATTCCTCTCATTTAGCTAATTGACACAACCATCACCTCACTTGGGCCCCAATGAGTGGCACTGGGGGAAGAGGTCTTTCTTATGCCACATTTCCCACGCCCACCTGGGGGCTGGGACTTGGCCCTGGGCTCTTCATCGTTCATGGCCATTACTGAGGGATCCCTTGTTAGTTTCTTTTCCTCTGCTATTTTTAAATTTAGTGGTCACCAAGTAATTTTTTTTTTTTGGAGATAAGAACATCTATTTTCTACTTTCTTAGCAAATTTCAATTATAATTAATTTACTTATAAGATGAATAATATCTGAGGATCTAATGTATAATATGGTAGCTGTAGTTGTGTTATCAACTACAGTTGTGTTATCAAGTATAGTTACCATATTATACATTAGATCCTCAGATCTTATTCATAAGATTGACCCATTACCAGCCTCTCCTTGTCTCCCTTACCTTCCAGCCTCTTGCTACCACTGTTCTTTAATATTCACATATAAGTGATATCATACAGTACTTGTCTTTCTCTGTCTGGCTTATTTCACCTACCATAATGCCCTCTAAGTTCATCCATGTTGTAAATATCAGGATTTCCCTATTTTTTAAAACTGAAATTATATCATATGTGTGTGTGTGTGTATGTGTGTGTGTGTGTTCTATTTAATCCAGTTTTGAGATTTTTTTTTTGTTTTTTGTTGTTTTACTTTTGCCTAATATAGGTTTTTATTTTTATAACTTCCCTCTTAGAACTGCTTTTAGAGTATCCCATACATTTTGGCATGTTGTGATTCTTTTTTAATGTGTTTCAGAATTGCTTTTATTTAAATTTCCCTTTTGATTTCTTCTTTGACCATTGGTTGTTTAGGAGTGTGTTGTTTAATTTTCACATATATACTTTTTTTAATTTTCCAGATTTACTCCTGTTATTGATTCCTTCATTAATATCATTGTGTTGCCAAAGGTAATTGGTATGATTTCAGTCTTCTAAAATTAGCTTGTTTTGTGAATTATCACATGTTCTATCTTGGAGAATGTTCCATGTGTTCTTGAGAAGAATATATTTGGCTGCTGGTGAGTGGAATGTTCTATATATGTCTATTAGGTTGATCTGATCTGATATGTAGTATAAGTCTAACGGTTTGTTATTGATTTTTTGTCTGGATGACCTATCCATTGTTGAAAGTGGTGTACTAAAGTCCCCTGCTGTTACTGTATTGCTATCCATTTCTCACTTCATATCTGTTAATATTTGCTTTATGTATTTAGGTGCTCTTATGTTGGGTGCATAAATACTTACTAATGTTATACCTTCTTGAATAATGGATCATTTTATCATTATATAATAACTTTCTGTCTCTTGTTACACTCTTAGCTTTACAATCTATTTGGTCTGTCATAAGTATAGCTTCCCTGCTTCCTTTTGGTTTCCCTTTGTATGGAATATATTTTTTTTCACAAATTCCTTTATAGTCTTCATACCCTTAAAGCTGAAGTGATTATCCTGTATGCAGCATATCATTGGGTTTTGTTTTTATACCCATTCAGCCACTCTATGTCTTTTGATTGGAAGATCTAGTCCATTTACATCTAAAGTAATTATTGATAGGTATGGGTTAATTTTGCTCTTGATGGTGTCCTAGATATCTCTCAAGCTATTTTACTGTTTTTAATGAAAAACTTTTTCTTTTTACTTCTCTGATTGGTTGATTTTCACTGTCCTGTCTGAATTTGTTTTTCCCTTCCTCTTGTTAATTCAGCCTGCTGCTGAAATGCTCTACTGAATTTTTTTAGTTCAGTTATTGAATTCTTCAGCTCTGTGATTTCAGTTGGCTACTTTTTAATATTTTCTGTCTCTGTTCAAATTCTTCCTTTGTTCATGCATTGCTCTCCTGACTTTGGTAAGCATCCCTGTAACTGTTATTTTAAACTCTACGTCAGGTAAATCACTTGCCTCTGTTTCATCAGGTTTTGTTTCTGGAGATTTATCTTGTTTTGCTTGGGACATATTTATCTATTCATTTTTCTTGACACTTTGTGTTGGTTTCTGCACATTAGATAAAAAGGCAACTCTCCCAGTCTTGAAAGAGCGGTTTCTGGTAGATGAACCTCATCAATTACCCCAACCTGAGCTCCTGGTTACCTGCCAAACTTTTCTGATCATCCAACTGCCTTCTTTGTTGTTCTTAATGGCTTTCAGTAGTTGAGGGTGTTCCAAGACCTGTCTCAAAGAGGAAGATTTTGGTCAGCACCTATATGAAGCCTGATGAAATTTTGGACCCTCAGAGCCTGCTCCTTCTTTGCTGGGCCAGGGTGTATAACCCCCGTGTGAGGAGGGAGGGGGACTTGTTCTTATGCCCATTGAGATCTGCTTCTTTGTTTTCTACAGTCCTTTGGGACTCATGAATGAAATCTCTGCTGGCTATCAGAGCCAGGCAATCTGGAAGCCTGTCTCTTGGGTGGCAGCTGCAAAAGCTGGGGTACACACAAAATGTGTACAAGCTTCTCCCAGGGAGGTACTGGTGACTTGATTTTACTGTTGGAGCAGACTAAAAGAAGGTGGGGGTTGTTATCACCCAGCTTCCCAATCTTTTGGGAAGATCACAGCCAGCCCTTAAACATGTGCTAAAGTTAGAAGCCTGACCCCCAGGCAGTAGCTTGTAAAATATTCAGATAGATCCCTTTCAGAGAAAGACTAGGAAATGGGCATTTTTTCCTGCTCCCTCTGTGCTGAGCTCTGTGGGAGATAGCCAGTTAAGAACTACTTCTTTTTTTGCTACAGTTCTGTAGGACTCATGACTGGAAGTCCTGTTGGCTATCAGAGCCAGGTGATCAAGGGGAACATCCCTCACTTGACATCCATCAAAACAGGGGCACAGACACCTGTACAACCACGTTTCAGGAAGATACTGGCAACTACGAGCAAGCTGGAAGAAGAAGGTAGAAGAGGTATTTCCTGGCTTCCCTTCTCTGGGGAGGATCACAGCCAGTCCCTAGGTGATTACTAAATTAGAAGACTGGTCCTCTGGCAGCAGCTTTTAAATTTTGTAGATAGATACCTTTCAGAGAAAGACTGGGATATGGGTGATTTTGCCTGCTCCCTCTTGCTGAGCCATGAGGAAGAGCCTCCATGAAAGCTGGCACACCCATTAAATATTGTGTTTTTTTTTCTTTTCTATAGTTCTGTGTCTTATGGACACAAGCCCCAGTGGCTTTCAGAACTAGGTTTTGAGGAGTCTATTCTTCTACTGGGCCTCTTAAATGTTGGGGCACTAGATGTACAGTCCAAATCACTTACTCCTCAGGTAGAAGCTGGGAGTTGGGGGTTTCCTCCCAATTGTATGGCATTGTACTGGGAGTGTTTTATGGTGACAGTGTGTCTCCATCTTTCCTGTCCATTTTGATGTAGGTATTTTCTCATTCCCCTAATACATAGGAGCTGCTCAGCTAGTTTTGGATCTCTTTCAGAGGGAAATGTTCCATGTACAGCTATCCATTTGTTGGGTCTGTATGAGGAGGAGACTTCAGGAGCCTTCTGTTTCACCATCTTGGTTAACTCTGGCTAATTTTTATTTTTATAAAACGTTTGTTCCAGCTTCCCAAGATCTTAATCATGTAAATCACGTGGATTAATAACAGCAGGTAGACAAAGGATTTTAGGGTTTGTGGAATGGAAAATACATATGACATTCCTACAAAAACTAAGGTGCTTACAAGCTATTTTTTATATATTTACATATAATTTAGGAAATGTTTACTGCACTTTCTTTATGTTTGCATTTTAGGAGTAGAAGTGACTGTGTTAAATCATATACTTTATGGATGTGTCTGGACTTGCTACTAGAGCTGGGAGGCAAATGAATAAACAGAATTACAACACAGCAAACACACTAGTTTTTCTTTTTATGTGCCATCTCCTCTAGAGAGAGGTCTGGCTGATAAGTGCCCTCTATTCTCACTTATACTTTACATAGTACCTTATTTTTCATGCTAGAAACTGATTCTCACCATTTTTTTTAAACTCATGTGTTTCTTTCCACCTATTTATTTGTTTGTTTATTTATTTATCATTTTTTCTGGCTTTATTTCCAGTCTAAGAATACAAAACAAATATAATTCAGTTTAGAATCTTAGTTATGTGAGAAATGTCCATATTGAAGAGAATACAGAAATTTACTTATAATTCATTGTGAGTCTTTCCCTTCATATTTGACACAAGATTTATTTATTTATTTTTTTGTGTGTGTGTGTGTGTGTGGTATGCGGGCCTTTCACTGTTGTGGCCTCTCCCGTTGTGGAGCACAGGCTCCGGACACGCAGGATCAGTGACCATGGTTAACAGGCCCAGCTGCTCCATGGCATGTGGGATCTTCCTGGCCCGGGGCATGAACCCATGTCCCCTGCATCAGCAGGTGGACTCTCAACCACTGTGCCACCAGGGAAGCCCTTGCCACAAGATTTCAAAAGAAGGTTTAGCTAATATGTCTTTAAAAATTTATAACAGAAGAATAAAGGATTTTCTTTTTAACCAGGGAATGGAAATTGACTTTGTAATCTTTGAGCTTTAATAGCATAATTAATTTTTCTTAAATAAAATGCAAATATTTACCATACTGCTTTAGTTTACTATTTCAGATACATATAACTTATCATGACAAAAGAGTTGCAAAATATCACTTATGTATTTATTTGACAAATTTTCCTTGAGCAACAACTGTCTGCCTGTCATTGTGCTGGGCTTTGGGGATGTACAAATAGGAAGAACACAGACATGGTCAGTCCATATCCTTGTGGAACTTACATGATAGTGGAGGAGACAATGAACAAGACCTAAGGAAAAAAAAAAAACAATATTTACACACTAGTAATCCATGCAGATAATGAAATAAGTAGGGTTCTAGAATACAAATAATAGAGGGGCTATTTAGGGAGGCTCTATTTTAGATTAAGTGACCAGAAAATTCCTCCTTGGGGATGTAGATGCTGAAGTAGGAATATAGTAAGTCACCAGCTTTGTGATAACCTGATTGAAGTGAGAAACTGTGAGTCAGAAAGGGCTGAGACTGTTCAATGAATGGGAGAAGGGTCAGTGTGTTTGGTGTAGTAAGGCAGGGAGAATGGGTTGAGTAAGATTTTAAAAGTGGACAGGGTTACAAGGTATGGAATGTTGGTTTTATTTTAAGGGCAAAGTGAAGGCATTAAACGACTTAGTGTAAACATCAAAATAGGGAGAATATCATGATTAAATTTTCTTTTACAAATCATCACTCTGGCTGTTGTGTGGAGAATGGGCTAGAGAACCTAGAAATGGTAGCACAGGAGCTTCCTGAGGTATCTTGGTGAAAGATGGGAACGCAGTCCAAGGTGAATTACAGTGTGGATGGATAATAGTATACACTGTTAAGATATATTTTGGAAAAATAGTCTCAGGCCCTGCTGATAGATTAAATATGATAGGTTGGGGAAAGGGAGGGTTAAAGGATGATTACTCTCTTTCTGGTTGAAACAACTCAAGAGAAAGCGTTGCTATTAAGTGATGGAGAAGTTTGGCAGAAATGTTACCGAAAGTGGAGTCCAACTGCTCTCTGCTCAAAAGCCAATAAAGATGCAAGGATGGTGAAAAGGAAAGTTTGCAACTGGTGGGAGGGAGGGCAGATTCCTGTCCAAAGGCCAACTCCCCCACCCACACACACACAACCAGTAGACCACAGCTTTTATATTCGGAGGGAGGGGGCTACATGCAGAAACAGCACAGCCAGCTCTGACAGTCATCTTGAACTTTGTCCTGTGGTGGTCTGACCAGCGTCATCTTGATTATTTTAAGTCTTCAGTTCCAGGGTTGGTTTGTTCCCATTTTTTTGAAACCAATTCTCAGAATTGTTGCAGCTTATGTCATGGCTAAAGGCTGGTCATCATGTAGTTAACTTCTTCCACCTGGTGGGGGTTTCATTATCTATAAGACAGCTCACAGGATATAGCTCAGAATATTATCTACAGCCCTTGAGGAGGAACTAAAGGTCCTTGACTAAGCTTAACGACTAAACTATTATTATTTAGTCTTGTTAGACTGTTTTCCTTTGTTTCTGCATTTTCTCACTTGTCTGATTAAACTTATTCTTTGGCTAAAGTTTTTCCACAGACAAAAGGCAAGCTGAGAACATGGGAGGCAGGGACCATAGGGTCCTGCTCAACTTCAGAGGCACATGTTTGCTCAGAGATGTGTTCAAGAGTTCTAGTGTGATGATGTTAATAGTTGAGACACTTAGAAAATGCAATATTCCACTGCAGATATTCAGTAGAGAATAAAAATCTAAACTTGAAGATCAGATGAATGATCTGGATTGGGAACATAAATTTGAGTTTCTTAGCACTGATGTAAATGATATCTCAAGGCATTGTAATGGATGGAGAAACCATTAGGAGAGAATATATATAAGAAAGGGAAGGAGACAGATGCTATCATATGGAGTTTGGTGTGAGGAAGAGGAGTCAGCAAAGGAAACTAAGACAGGGCAACTAGAGAAGGAAAGGATAGGAAGCATGTCAGGGTGTGCTATTATAACAAATTGTCTAAGAGTATTGGTGCCTGATAAAATCAAAGAGTTATTCCTCACATGACTTTTTCAAATTGGCTCAGAGATTACTCTAAAACCAAGGCTGACAGAAGAGCCACAATTTTAAATACCACCCACCACTACAGAAAAAGGAATGGGAGCTGTGGAGGGCTTTGAATTAAATGTTTGGGTCCAAAAAAGATAGATGTCACTTCAACTCAAATCTCATCGGGAAGAACTAGTTTACCATGTGCTGAAATATTTGGTCAACCGTATCAACATGTACAAGAGTCTGCTTTTCTGATGGCTCACTGTCCCTAAAATAGACAGGCAGCCCCAAGTCCCAACCAATGGTAGCGTTGAGCTCAAGGTGCAGATCTGTGGGTATTTTAGGACAGTTGTTAGACTATATCAGGTGTAGAAGCAGATCTTCCTCATCCAGAGCTCTATGATGCAAGTGGTCTCGCTGTGCAGTGGTGGAGAATGGGGTAGATAATCTCAATGAAACTTCCCATTTGGATGTCAACCATAGCCATTCTTCTGAAGATGTTGTGATGGCTTCTCTTCCTCTGAGAAGGAAATCCTCCTACTAGGGTCTGTTTCTGCTCCCTTGAAGGGACTTCCTCATCCACAGTTTTCCAAGCCCCTTGTCTTCCCATTACAAGAGTCCCTTCCTTCATCATCCTCTTTGAACCTGAGCTGGGCATCAGGTAATATGTTCTTCTTGGGGGCCCAGTAGGCTCTTCCTTCTGCTTCTCACTCATAGTAATCTGTGAGTCCAGGGATTGTTTTAAGTCTCTAACTGTCACATACTTTTTAAGTCTAGACTCATAATCCTTTTGGTAGAACAATTGTCTCATAAAGAGCCTGTTTCTTGATTTTATTTCATTGATATCCATGTACCAATTTACATAAGACATGTCCCACTATCTCCAGTTCATTCCAGGTATTTTGAATCAATCAGGCTTCTTTGGGAGAGTCAAACATTTAGTCTCTTCTCTTGAGTAATTTTGTTCAAATTTTAGTTACAGGGCCACCTTGACCCTCACTGTACCAGGAAAAGCAGGCATCACCACTTGACATCTGGGCACAGTTACACTTTTAAAATACCTTAAAAATATTTTACAAATAATTTACAGAACTAAAAGTAAAATGATAGTAAAAATAACTTATTAAAAACTGTAATAAGAATTTAAACATAGCAAACCATATTTTTATTCCATATTTTTCTAGTGGGGAAACAGGCAATGCCCATAGAATGTAACTCACTGTTAATCAACTTACATGAATGAACGTGGAGCACATCCATCCTGAAATACTGATTCCTGATTTCAAATAGTCAGGAATAGATTCTAGCTTATCACCACTTCTAGTTCTTCTTCATGTTCTTTTTTTTTTAATTTTTATTGAAATATAGTTGACTTACAATGTTGTGTTAGTTTCAAGTGTACAGCAAAGTGATTCAGTTGTACGTATATATCCCTGGTGGTCTAGTGGCTAGGATCTGGTGCTTTCTTCATGTTCTTGATTCAACGAAATGCAGTGATTTTGATACTTTGAAATCTCATAGTTTTGTTGTGGAGAAGTTGACTCTTATTTTTGCCTATAATTACAAAACATTTTCATTGTTTGGCTTATAAAAACCAAGTCAGATGATTGATAACTGTATTTTAAAGTTTCTACATAATCCATTTTTCCAATCAATTCCAACAATTCCAAAATGTTATATACACATCTGCTGTACTAGTAAGGATTTGATCAGAGTAAAAGAATCAATAGAATCTCTCTCTCTCTCATATATATACCAATATATGAGAATATGGATATATCATATATGTATACATGACCAATTGCAAGGAATTGGCTTATGCAATTGTAAGGGTTGGCTTGGCAAGTCCATAATAGGTAGGGCCAGTCATCATAAAGGGCAGTCTGGAAACACTACTCCAGCTGAAGCTGACACTGGTAATTTCTTCTTCCTCTAGAAATTTCAGTTTTGCTCCTATGGAAATTCAATTAATTGGAAAAGACCCACCCAGATTACTGAGGACAGTCCCTCTTACTAACTGCGGATGTTAAACACATTTACAAAACACCTTTACAGCAATACCTAGATTAGTGTTTGATTGAATAATGACCTCACAAAACTGACACATACACGAACCACTACATTTGTCTTCAGCATTTGTGCACTTATGAATCTTAATAAGTAAATTTTGATGCAGGACCACCATAAACATCAAAGAGTACAATCACTTATGATAGTGCCAATTTGTTTCAGAAAATGTCATGTGATACAATCATTCCTGATGAATGGATGAGGATGTCATACATCTCTCTCATTTTTAGAAATCTATCGTTCACTCACTGCTTCTTTCTAACCATTCTTCAGTTTGCATAAATTCATATAGGATATTTTCATCGATGACATATAGTCTGAGATTTCACTTATTTGATTAATTTTACCATCATTATTAGTATCTGAAGTATTGTTGTCTCTATGCATTCACATTTTGATTTATATAGTAATTTAGAATATCATTCTCTTGGTCCCTTTAAATAGCATTTGCTATTTAAAAAAGGCAACAACGATCATGTTTCTAAACTTATTTTATAACTTCTTGGAAGATGATGAAATATTTTGTACAATACAATCATAAAACTAAGGGATGATGTAATATTGATAATTTATTTTACCATTGCATCATTCTAGGTGATTCAATTTTATTTTTATTTTAGTCTATTTTAGCATGGTTGGGAATAATTTATGAGTAATGACAAAATAATTTCTAGGATAAGGAAAAGCAAATTATGCCAATAATAAATAAAATAAGATCACTAAGATTATATAGTTTACCTTATATTTATAAAAGTGTCCAATGGACCAATATTGAGGATAATATCCTCAACTTAAAGTTAACTAATTATACATGTTGATTATGTCTACAAAATATTTTCATGGAATTTTTTTTTGAAACTTGAAGTGTTACACTTTACGCTAAAGTGATTATTTTATGTTTATCTTTAGAAGCTCACTAAAAAAGAATAAAAGTCACGAAATATGAATTCTTACAAATAGTTAAACTACTCAGAAAAGAAACTCAAAATCTAAATTTAGGTTCAAAGTGTGTTACACCAAGGGTTAATCCATTCAGATATGATAACCATTGGTGTAATATTCATGTTTGACTTCACCTTGACATATAACTGAAGTTTTGGTTTTTAAAAATTTTTTTTAATAAGACAGCAAAGTAAATGAATCCATTTGTAGAGTTAGAGCATTTGATGAGAAGTGCACTTATGCATCCACCACCCACATTAAAAAGCTTAACATTTCCAGCTTCTCAGAAACACCTCTATTCACTCTTCTGGTCACTACCTCCTCTTGGTAATCATTCTCTTGGGTTCTATCATTATTGGTGAGGTTTGCTTGTTTATAACATTTTTATAGATGCAGGAAATATGTGTTCCTTTTTGCATTCTGTCTTCTTCTGACCAACATTATCTTGGGGTGAGCACTGATTCTATTTTTCTAGAGTACTAGTTTATGAGTATAATAAGTGCATTTGCCCATTCTTATGATGATATGGATAGTTTTCAGTTTTTACCGCTACAGTAGTAGTGCTATAAACATTTTTTCACGTCTTTTGATGAACATATTGGTTATTTTTTGTTAGTTTTATATCTAAGTGTGATCCAATTTTAGTTGGCTCTGCTAACTTTCAAAAGCAAATGTATCAAATTTCTATCAGTAGCATATGAGATTTCCTCTTAACACAAATCCTTTCCAGCACTTGGTATTGACAACATTTTTTCTAACCATTCTGGTATGTGTATTGTCTTATTGTGTGTATATGTGATGCATTTTTCTGATGCATAAAGAAATGTAACAGCTTTTTATATGTTTATTAGTTCTTAGAAGATCTTATTTTGTGAAATTCTTTGTCAGGTATGTGTATGGAAAATACCTTCTGTCACACAAACTTGATTTTCATTTTATAGTTGTTATCTTCTTTATACTCAAAGTTTTAAACTTAAATATAACCAATTTATAAAATTTTATTTTATAATTAGATTTTTGTCATCTATTAATAAGAACGATGTCTACTCTTACATTATGAAGCATCTCTCATAATGCTTCTAATTGAGTTATTGCTTAAATGCCATCTCAGTTTTACATTTTACTGGTTAGAAGTGTACAGATTGTAGATAATTATATACACTCTACTTTATTGCAGAAGACAGTTTTACCAAGAGCATCACAGCCTGCCTTACAGCCTTCAATGGCGGTTTCCTTGTTTCCCTCCAGGGGGTCCTTAAGACATCTCCCGGTGTCTCTGCCTCTATAGTTCTGATTTCAGTCCTCCGTTAATGGGCAGTAGTTCCTCTGTGAGTTATGATATGGCAACAACAGCAAAAATAACTCGGTCTTAATGATTTATGTACACCAAGGGTAATTTCTCACTCTCAGCATATCTCTTTGTGTCCTCCATGGCTCTGTACCACATTTCCTCACACTAGAACCCAGGGTGCAGAGCCAACCAGAGTTTGGGAAGTTGCTTGTTATTAAGGCAGAAAATGAGACTGAAGGCTCCTCCATGGGTAATTAGAAGACCAGAGCTGGTCTAAGTGTAATCTTAGTGTGGGCTGAGAGGGTTAAGGTTAATTGACATTATTCATGATGACTAGAGTGGGAAAGTAAGCAAACACATGATGGAGATTCAGTACTCACTCCAGGACCTGACACATAACAAGTTTTCAGTCAATGTAAGAAGTATGATTATTAACTCAACTTACATATTAAAACATAAATGACCATATTCATAATTTCCTTAATATATTTGAGGCATCAGAGAAACTGAAGGGATTCTCAGAAGTAACGAGAAAATTTTTCTAGCCATTTTGTGAAGAATAAATATGCTAAAAATATTCTTAAAACTGAGAATCATTTCTCTGTTTAAAACCTTGGAAAGGAAATAGGCAGTCTCATATTTCTTTAATCTAAATTAATAACCTCACTCAAAGAATCTGCCCCTTTGAATCTGTTAAGTCTCAATGGAGAAAACTAGTTTGATGGAGAAAAATTATTAACACTAGTATGTACATAACATTTTGAAGTTTATGATTTAAAAAAATATTTGCCTCAAATTCATAAACTGTAAACAGGGAAGATATTCTACCTCAACAGATATGATAAATTCTACTCAAACTTACAATTTCAAATAACCTACTTATATTATAACAGCAAATCCCAGTGTGACCTCAAATCCAACATCCCCCAAACAAAACAATCATCCACCTTTCCCTGGCCCACTATGTTAGTTTGGGTCCTCACAGAACAAGATATCAACACAAGTTTAGACAAGCAGAGAATTTACTGGGAGAAATGCTTTTGAGGGGTAAAGGGGAAAAGAGGCAATGGTAGGGAGAACCTCCAGACCCTGCTTCAGGTCTGACACCAGTGAAAGGAAGTGAAGGAAGGGGGCGTTTGAAGGAGGTCAGACTGCAGCACGGTTCTAAGAATGGTCTGACAGGCTGATGGGGGTTTCCCAAGCCAGCAACTCCTTTAGCAAAGTCGCACCCCTTTCAGGTTGGTCCTGTACCACCAGCACAAGCCCTGCTCAAAGTCTCATGCTCAGTCCTTAGCCAAGAGCAGCATGGGGAACTATATCCTCGCATGGACACGGTGGTGGCTTGAGATGGGCAGCACTGAGCTACTTACTGTTCAATACATGCCTTGGAGAAGCACATCTCTGTGGTTGCAGAAAGCACCCCAATCCTATTCTGTAGTAATGGATTGAGTTACTGCCTTCACAGCTCACCCAGGAGTGCAGGTTGTAAACCCTAACTCTGTGTCTAGATTTGCCCATCTCATGCCTTTCACATATGACCTTGAACCCATCCCTCCATTTGTGTTCCACCTGCTACGTTAGGTTCAAGCAATGTCATGGGTTGCCTGGACTGTTGCAAATGCCTGCTTATTCAATATTTACTATCTCAATAAATATGCAGTGATACCTTCTGTCACACAGGTCAGAAATACTCTAAGGCCTTTTGGGGAGTTTCATTCTATTTCTCAGATATGTGTCACTTAGTCCTGCTACTTCTTCCCATATATATATATATATTTTTTTTTTTCATTTACAGCATTTAGATTTCTGGTTGAGACATGATTTTTTCTCTGGAATAAAACAATGACATTCTAACTGCCCTCAGTGCTGCCAGGTTCCTTCTGCAAACCTATCCTTGGCACTGACCCCAGATTTACTTATTTGAAATACAGATCAAGTCACCCTCATACCTTATCCGCTGACACCTCCATTTCTTTCAGTGCGAAAATAAGGCATCACCATTGGTCTACCATTCAATTTCCTTCACATTTTTATTTGGACATTTCTTATCAGTTTCTTCTCTCACCATTCACTAAATCTACCCTACATTCTACCTGAGATCAGATTCCCATCCCTTCAAAAGCAAGGAGGTACCACAGATAAGTGAACAAGGCTGGCAACAAACAATGGTGAGTGGCTATGTGAAAAGTGTAGGATTCAAGTCCAATTTATAGAAAGCCTTTCCTTGTCAAACAGACCACATCTGTTAGCCAAACAGCATTGAGCTGTTTCCCACCAAGATGGCAAGCTGGTGTGTGCTATGATCCCCAGAATCAACAGTGAAGAAACCAGAGAAACTGATGGGGAAAATGGATTACAGGAACCAGTGAATATTTGTGAAAGCAGAGCAGCTAAATGTTGCCTTTATCTCAGGAATGAAGGAGGTGAGCGAAGGGTCGCCTGATGCAGAGCTGAGGGATTAGATGTGGAAGGAAAATGAATAAAATTTGCTCTTGTTTTTCCTTGGTATCTCAATGAGAAAATCTTTGAGAATTTTTTTGTGGAGATCTGTAGCAATACCTAACACTGGGGTGCTTGTGTCCTCTGAGAAACATCAGAGCTTTTACAAAGACTCATGAGGACGGACAAAGTGTTGATAAAAATAGGAATGACTTGCCATGCTGCCTTTGGACTGTCCCTCTCTACCCTTGTTCCCCAAGCTACTCAGCAGCTCCTTTACTACAGATAGACATTGATTCCAACTTATGCTGTTTTGCCTTAAGCATACAAGAAAACATTAAAGGGAACAATTTAACCAAAGGAATTGTCTGCCACATTAGTAGCAAAGGGAGAGATTAACATGTGTTTCCTTAAATGAACTGACTTGAAACAGGGGAGACCATGGTCACTGGCCCTTGCCTCAGACACATTGTAACACAGGGTGGTGATAACCAACCCCAGGGAAACATCAACCAACAGACCAGAACAGCTAGACAATTGAGAAAAAAAAATAACTTAAAAGATTGACAAATAAGTGGACAATATGTAGTATCTGAATGAAAACGTGTGGAAAGGAAGGAGAGAGGGATAAATCCAGAATTTGATATTAACAGATAAAAACTACTGCATATAAAATAGATAACCAACAAGGGTCTGTATTTGATATCTTGTAATAACCTATAATGGAAAAGAATTGGGAAAAGTATATATATGAATCACTTTGCTGTATACCTGAAACTAACATAACATTGTAAATCAACTATACTTTAATTTAAAAATAAATAAATAAAGCGAAAATGTGTGGAAAGGATAAGGAATTTTTAATGTAATATATGTAAGAAGATGAGATGAAATTTTGACATGAACAAGATCATCAAAAGAACTGTGTCTTTCAGCTGTTAAAAATAAAATAGTTGTATAAAGTATTATAGATGGAATAAATAGATGAATATAGCTAAAAAAATGAGTTAGCAATTACGGATAGCAGTGATGAATCTCTACCAGAAAGAAACACAAAAATAATGAAGGATAGAAATATAAAAAAATATATTATAGGCATGGAGGGCATAGATAAATACTAACTATATCTAAATATCTAAAAAGTGCAACTATATAATAAAATCCCAGGGTGGGGGAATAATCAAATGGAAGGGAGAAAATATTAGGACAATTAATGGAGAGTAATTAGCTGTTGCTCAGAAGTTTAAGATCAAAGTCCTCAGATTGCTCCATAGCTGGTGGGCATGTTCATGGTGGCCCATGCAGTCCCTGTTGTCAGGCACCTGGAGCTAACCTCCTGGTCCACACTCTGGTGACTCACTAGGGAAAGGAGATGGATGCATGTGAAATAGCTATTAAAGAAACAGATTGGGTTAACACGTGGTAACTTGATTCCTCCTTAAAGACATAGTGATGATTGGGGAGAAAAGGGAAGAAACAAGTACATACACACACATAATGTGAATTATATACATTAAAATTATAGGCACATAGAATAACATTAGTCATTTTCTAGGAATATTTATCATCACAAAGATATGTATTAAATACATCACAAAGGTTGCATGAGAGACGGGGAAACAGGATATGGCAGAGGCTGTAAGAAAATAATTGTTAGCTAAGAGAATGATTCATCTATAACTTGTTTACTTAGCCATGAGGGACACGTTGCTTCTCCTCAGCCAAGTCTGCATGTCACCAAGTCCCCCTGACCTTCCTCTGCCCTTGAACCTCCTTCAATATCTCCCTCCATCTTCTTTACTGGGAAGCTCTCCTGTGGCCTGTCTGAACCCTTCCTTCACTTTGAAGTGACCTCTCCTGTATTGTATGTGCGCACTGACCACTGTGACCTTCAACCTGCAGTGCCTCATTTAGAACAAGAGAAAGGTGACAACAAAGAGCACACCTCAGTCTCTTTGTTGCCCTAATGTCCAACACAATGGCTGCTTTGTGCTCCGTGAAAAATAATATGCTTGAAAAAAAGAGAAGTTGCTAATACTAGAAGGAGACCTTTATCTCCAAGTTGGGTTTTGTTTTCTTAAACCACCTGTTTTTTTCATCAAAGTGAGATCAGAGGTGGGTCAAGAGGAAAGCAGGCAATGGACAGGGTCCTGTCAACCCAGAAGAAGAAGAGAATTGCATGCAGCTCTGTCTCTGATTCTCCATCCAAATGGTTTAGTTGAAAGGCTTTACTTAAGAAGGTCCCTCACATCTTTTACAGAGTTTAACTCGAAATAGACTATAAATCTAAGTGTAAAACATACAATTATAAAACTTCTAGAAAAAAACATAGGAGGAAGCCTTCATGATTTAGATTTCAGCAAGAGCTCTTAGACATGACAACAAAAACATGATCCATGCAAGAAAATAAACTACAGACCCCACTTAGATTTCACCAGTCGTTACCAGCATCTGTGTGTGTGTGTTTGTGTGTGTGTGTGTTTGCATATGTATAGTAATGTGAAATTTTATCACATATAGGAACTACTACCACAATCAAGGTACAGAACCGTTTCATCACCATGAAGAAAAAAGAAATAATCTGTTTCCCATCACTGTAAATTTGTCATATTTAGAATATTGTATAAATGAAATCAAGGGGCATTTTGATATCAGCTTTATTCAATCAGTGTGATGCACTTGAAACCCACCTAAGTTGCTGGATATATCAATAGTTATGTCCTTTTCATGTCTGAGTAGTTTTCTATGGCTTGGATGTACCACAGTTTATATTTTAGCCCCTGGCAAGACAGGAGATGTATTTTTTTATTGGCAATTACAAATAAATTTTCTAGTAACATGTGTGTACAGGTTTTTGTGTGGATATATGTTTTCAAATACCAGGTGTAGCAGATCAATAATGACATTTAAATAGCATTTTGAATTAACATCTTCAGTTTAAGGAATTGTGTATATATAATGAACATAATACAATTGACATAAGGCAATACGAGATGTTTTTAGTAAAACTTTTATGAAGTTTACTTTGAATGAGAGATTGAGCAGTAATTTCCGTGTGTTTTGGTAAATTTAGTTTTTCTATTAGTATCTTTTTGATTATTCTTTTTGAAAGTAATTTTTGAAATGATCATAATTTAGCTAACTAGAATGAAAAGCTTACACAGTATTTTGCTGATTATTCTATGGTATATTTTAAAATGCCCTTTAGTTTTTTTTTTTTTTTGCTTTTTTTTTAAGAATAGTCTTAGGCCCAGCACAGGTGAAACTTCCTGCTCCAACTGGTTGGGGTTTATGCTAACAGAGCAGAGCCAGCAGCACTGGTATGACACAGCAGGAGAGTGAGCAGTTCCTGACAGAGCTGACCAGGCTCTCCCAGAAGTGCCAGTAGTCAGGCAGTGTGCTCATCACCCTGAAGAAATATGATGGTCGAACTAAACCCATTCCAAGGAAACGTTCTGTGGAGGGTTTTGAGCCCTCAGACAAGTGTCTGTTAAGAGCTACTGATGGGAAAAAGATAAGCACTGTGGCGAGCTCTAAAGAAGTAACTAAAGTTTCAGATGGCTTATTCAAACCTATTGAGAGCTACCATGGATGGGCTGGAGAAGGGGGACGAAAGGAGCCAGAGCAAGAGCAAAGCAGCATGGTGAAGGCACCAGAGTGCCCGCTTTCACCAACTAACCACTGAACTGGTATTTTTCCTTTGGTTTTTACCTTTGGTTGCAAAGCTGGGTTTCTGATTCCCCTACAATAACTCTCTTCATGTGAGATTAGGGTCATTTTGGGACGGAAGACGGGCTGCAGTGTTTACAGGGTAGCTATAAGAAGCCAGTTTGCTTTAGATTTGGCTAAGTGGCCTGCGTTGTATGGTTGTATATTCCTGGATAATAGTTTACAGTCTCTGTAGCCACCTGTGAAGAGCACTGCATCATTAAACCTGTATTTATCAAAAAAGAATAGACTTAGGAATTATACAGAACTGAATTCAAATTCCAAATTCTGAGTCCACTGGTTTTATTTTTATTTATTTATTTATTTTTAATTTTTCTTTTTTATTGAAGTATAGTTGATTTACAATGTTTCAGGTGTACAGCAAAGTAATTCAGTCATATATATATATTATATATATATTCTTTATATATTATATATATATATATTCTTTTTCATATTCTTTTCCATTATAGGTTATTCCAAGATGCTGACTATAGTTCCCTTTTCTATACAGCAGGTTCTTGTTGTTTGTCTATTTTATATATAATAGTGTGCATCTGTTAATCCCATACTCCTAATTTATCCCTCTCCCACCTTTCCCCTTTGGTAACCATAAGTTTGTTTTCTATATCTGTGAGCCTATTTGCTTTGCAAATAAGTCCACTTGTACCATTTTTTTATATTGCACACATAAGTGATACCATATGATACTTGAATTTCTCTGTCTGACTTACTTCACTTCGTATGATAATCTCTAGGTCCATCCATGTTGCTGCAAATGGCATTATGTTGTTCTTTTTTATATCTGAGTAATATTCCATTGTGTATATATATATATATATATATATATATATATATATATATAAACACCACATCCTCTTTATACATTCATCTTTCAATGGACATTTAGGATGCTTCCATGTCTTGGCTATTGTAAACAGTGCTGATCTTTGGCTTCTTGATGTTTCCCTTATTAGAAATTAAAGTAATCAAATTAAAATTTCCATATTTTTTCTTCTGCTGCTAACTATAAACTTTTTGTATGTTACCTCAAAGTCTTTTCAATAGTTGTATCATTATCTGTATGTTTCCTTTATTTCACAGCCATATTATTTATAAAAAGAGTTGGAGCATTTCTTAAATTTTCAATACTTATGGGTTCTCTGTGGTATAAATTAGATCTAAGAAGTTTCCTTGTGTCACAATCACTATAAATTGTGGCTTCCCATGCCCCCTAATTTGTCCATAGGCAATACTACTCTCTCCAATAAATACCTATGGCCAGGAGATGGTTTTGATGTTAATTAACATGTAGGATCATCAGAAGAACTAGGCTAGTTCAGAAGAAATTGGACCTGGTGCCCCATGGCAACAACCCCATGCGAAGTTGGGAAAGTGTCCACAGATGTCAACATTGGTTCAAAGAAATTTTATAATATACACGAGCTTAAGACAGAGAAAGTATTTTGTTTAGGTGTAAAAAGCCTCGGGGTGAGGGGAACTCAGCAATAAAATCTTTGAAAGAAAATAGCATAATTACTTGCTCTCTTTCTCCAAGCATTATTTTTCTAAAACTGAGTGATGCTGAAAACTTTGGTTGCCAGTTATTTCTTCCATAGAGATGTAGTTCTTTGTTGTCCCAGACTTTTTCTTTCCTTTTTCTTTTTTTTTTTCTCTTCTCCTCTCCTATTCCTTTCTTTTCTTTGGGAAACCTGGACTATACTTTGGAATCATGTCATAGCATTTGGAATAACAGGTACGTCTCTATGCCTAAAGATAGGATTTTCAGGGTCTACATTCAAATATGAACCCTTCAAATGTAAAGATAATACATAGAATAAATGAGTAAAAGGCAATACATGACAGGTTTGAGGGATATTATATAAATCCAGAATTTCATGTCTCCTGACTATTTAATTCATTATTATACCTGTTCTTCTCACTTGTTTGGTTATTTGTCAATCCTTTAAAGAAATGTAAAAAACTTTGAAATTTACATTGACAATTATTAAAGAGTTTATACAAAGGAAATCTCATTTTAGCAAATGAAAAAGTTTCATTTGCTTCCATAACAGGCTTTTATGGACATTCATGAATCTTTACTGCAGTAGCTCAACAACTTTGAACATAACGATTGTGTGTTTGACAGTCATTGTCTTTCAAACACACTGTAGTGTGGAAATCAATTTGAAATATATATGCTGAAGTCACCTTTAATATTTATGTAGAGGGGGTGAGAAGGTAGGCGAGTCTGTGAATGTCATATTTCTCTAAGCAATTTCTGGCTACAAGCACCTTGTTGGATAATCAGTACCTCACTTTTAACACATTACTTGAGAAACTGATTAAATGACCAGGAAACATCAACACTATTAGCAGACACACCTTACTTGAGGAGCACAAGTATCTTCTAACTGTGTATTTCAAGTATCTGTTCACATCACTCGTGGCCACGAGAGGGTATCCTTCTGTTCTGGGCCAATGCAGACTCTGGCACTAGCTTATTGAAACCTTAAGAGGACTTACCATCACCCCTTGGTCAGAGAGCCTGATTTCCATCCTGTTGTACTTTACTTCTCGATGTTCATTCCTCCAGATAGGTCTTTTTCTTAGCTACTGAGATATTGGTAGTATATTCTGAGGTTTATTTTAAAGTTCTACAAAGTATATTGACCATGATGGCAGGGAGCAGTGGAATCTTCCCCTGAAGCACCTTGTCATTCCTCTCTGAATACACTCGCTCTGAGAGTAATAAAAAACACATTGGTCTGTATGTCCTGCACTTCCACCTTCAGTGGGTGCTCATATCCCATCACACAATCACCCAGAGTAGATGACATAAGAGAATGTTCCTCATTCGAAATAGACTTAGTCCTAGCTGAGGAGGAAAAGGTAAGAAAACTGCAGGGAAAACATCCTGGCAAGGTAGTTTGTCTACTCTCATTTCTCAGGAATAAAAGGGACAGGAGGCACTAATACCAGAAAAAAAAAAAGTCTTGAATGTATTAGGAATGTGATAGAATGAGGAGAAATAACCAAAATATTGTTTTTCTGAACAGCAAAATCTTAGACACTCAAAATGATAAAATAAAATATAAAATGAAATTTGTTGACCAAAAGTTTTATTTACTTATTTTAAGGGTAAAATTTAATGATTTTTTTAGGAAATCCTTTGTAGTTGGGCAGCCTTTATAATAAGACAGTTTCAGAACCCTTTCACAGTGATTCTCTTTTCTTCCTGTCAGCCCCAGACAATCACTAATCTCATTTCTGACACTGTAGATTTTCTTCTCTTGGACATTTTCTATAAATGGAATCATAAAATATGTAATATTTTCTGTCTGGCCTCTTTCATCTAGATTAATGTTTTGTTGGGTTTATCCAGGTTATAGCATATAGTGTTTTATTTCTTTGTATTGCTGAAAAATATTCTATTGTTTAGTTATACCACATTTTCTTATCCATTCAAAAGTTAGTGACATCTGGGTTGTTTCAAATTGTTGATCATCAGATACAATGCTGCTATGAATGTACCAGCACAAGACTTTGTGTGATTATATATTTTCATTTTTCTTGGTACATACTAACAAGCGGAATGGCTGGGCTGTATGGTAAGTTTATATTTAAACTTTTAAGAAAATGGTTTTAAGACAAAGTGGTTTATAAAGTGGCTGTACCATTTTACATTCCCACCAAAAATGTATGAAGGTACTATTTTCTACAAATCCTCACCAACATTTGTTTCGGGCTGTCTTTATTATTATGCTCATTCCAAGATGTGTGAAAAGATAACTTGTTTTAATTTGCATTTCTCTAATTAATGATATTGAGCACCCTTTGTCTGTTTATTAGCCATATGTATAATTTTTTGGTGCAATATCTATTCAAACCTTTTGCCCATTTTTAAATTGTTTTTTTTTTTCCTTATTATTGATTTGAAAAGGTTTACAAGTCTTCTGTCAGATATTTGATTTGCTATCTGTAGCTGACTCTTTTGTCTTTTTAACAGTGTCTTTTGTAGTGTAAGTCTTTTAAAGTTTGATGATATCTAATTTAACAATTTTTCTTTTATGGAGTGGGCTTTGGATTTCATTTACAAGAATTCTACCTTGCTTAGGTAGAATTGCGTAGGATCACAAAAATTTTCTTCTGGGTTTTCTTCTAAAATTTTTGTAGTTTTAGTAGCCTTTAGGTTACTAAACTTTAGTTAAGTTAAACTTTAAGTTAGTTTTTGTGTACAGTATCAAGAGCAGGTCTAAATTCATGCTTTTAAAATTTCCTTTGTGATATCTCACTTGACTCATCATATATTGAGAAATGTGTTGTCTAATTTCCAAGTAGTTGGGGATTTTCTATATTTTTTATTTATTTCTATTTTATTTAGTTATGTAGTCTAAATTAATTATATATTAAGGAAACAAGGCGAAGACGCTTCATAGGGTGACTAGTTAAACAAATTGTGGCATATCCATGCAATAGAAGACTACACAGCAATAAAAGAGGAATGAAACATTGATCCACAGTCACTTTTATCAATCTGAAAATCTGAATGGAAGAACCCTCTTTGAAAACATTATATACTCTAAACTCCATTAAATATCATTGAACATACAAAGTTATAATGATGGAGAACAGATAATTGCCACCCAGAATTTAGGAAGGGGAAGAAGTGACCACAAAGGGATAGCACAGGGGATATATTTTTATAGTGAAAAGACTAGTGTATATCTTGATGTGATGGTGGTTACAGGATTCATACATGTAATAGAATTCATAGAACTGTATACACCAAAACTTGGTTGTCTTTATGTTAATTTTTTAAATAAATAAGTTAGTAAATGTCCTTCATGTAGTCAGGGAAATAACAATCATCTGCGTGGGATGATTTAGGCTTCCTAATTCTGAGTTTATGCCAGAAATCTCCATTATAATCCCTTTAAGTATGACCTGTCATCACTCTCTCTTCTCAGTTGAGATTCCAACACTCTCATGTCTTGCTCTCTTTTACCAACACTGTGCTAAGGTTAAAGAAAGCATGATCCTTCTGTTCCATTTGACATTTCTCACTAATTCATCTTTACACAAATGATGTATGCTTTTGAGAGATCACAATAAGACTCCTACATTGGGAGTTTCTAAAACCACCCCCAGGTTTGATGATTCACTAGGAAGACTCAGAAAACACAGTAGGTAGTCATACTCACAACTATGATTTATCACAAGAAAAGGATACAAACAAAATCAGCAAAAGATATGGCACATAGGTCACAGTCCAGAAGAATGAGAAGACACAAATGTCTAAGAGTCACACAGGACATGCTTACATCCTCCAGCATTGAATTGCAGCCACCTCTATGAAATGTTGTTGAACAGGGAAGCCCATTAGTGACTCAGTGCCCAAGGATTTTATTGGGATCCAATTATGTCTAACATGTACCAAAGTTCCAGGCTCCCAGCAAGAAAGTATGTGTTTATCATAACTAACACTGTTATGCAAACCATTTAGGAACAGTGAGTACTCTTAACAGTTCTGGAAATGATGGGAACGCTCCTGAAACCCAAGTTCCTAAACACTAGTCAAGGACAGTCCTACAACTAGGTCTTTCTAAGGGTAGCAGCTTCAAGTTTGCTGTGTCAATTATTTTTTGCACAACTGCTCACCTGCAGCAGCACCCACTTTGTCTCTTCTATCTCTTGCGTCTACAGGATCACAAAAACCTAACTTTAATGTCACCTTGGTTTGAAAAAAATCTCTTTTGGGGAAAGCCTGTTTCCTAGCTCCATAGTTTTTTCTTAATTCTTGCTTTGGCTTAGAATATGGCAGATTTGTGCATTTTCTGGCTGGGTGAACATTTTATAATATTTTATATTTTATTCAGTATTTGAATTTGTTTTCTTTTCATTTGAAGGGTAAACGGCATGACTTATTTGCGGGACTTAAGAACATAAAAATCTATATTATTTTTAATCGAAAAAAATAGATGTTCAAAGGCATAGACTTACCACCCATAGTCTTATTTGCATGCTGGAAATTTATTAGGAAATGTCCTTGAGGTCAATATTGAACAAGGGGAGAAGTTGAACAGAGGTGAAGTCAATACAAATGCCTCAGGTGATCTTAGAGGAGCTCTGGATCTGAACGGCCCTTCTGAGTTGTTCCATTTGTGATAAGGAGGCTGGTCTTCACATCGCCTCATGATCCAGCATTGGATAGGCTGCCTCAGGCACATGACCTTGGCTTGGGTAATGGGCTATGTCATGTTCTTGAGTTGAGGGACCAAGGTAAGAGTCTTCAGCTGCTCCCACTGTAAGCAGCTGGCACAATTTCCTCTCCCAGGAGCCCAGTGGAGTGGGAAGAGGATCTGGGCATCAGTGCAGTACATCAGTGCATCTGCTACAGTCTTATGGGAAACCGATAAATTAAAATTAAGAGGCTTATTTTGAAATTTAATGTATATACTTTTGCTTATATTAATATAGAAAAGTTGCAGTTAAATAGAAGAGAGGTAAATTTGTTTTATATTTTACTTTCAACTTTTTAAATGGTTATTATGATTAGCCATGATTTGAGTCATCATCTTTATAATGTTATTTTTCCATAGTTAGAAATTAAGTGTTTTAACTATAATTACAGTATGCCTATGGGTTGATTAATTTTACAGTTTGCTCCAAAATTTGACACTAAAAATTATTCATTATTTCATAAAAAATTATTGTGTTCTTAATACTCCATTGTGGTTAATAGGAAACTGATTATATTCATGAAATAAATAGAATGTGAATGAACATAGCACAGAATGTCTGAAGTTATTCACCATATGGTGAATCAGTTCTTCTATGCTTTTTCTATTAAGATTGCTGTTTGGGTTTCCCTAGTGGCACAGTGGTTGAGAGTCCGCCTGCCGATGCAGGGGACACGGATTCGTGCCCCGGTCTGGGAGGATCCCACATGCCGCGGAGCGGCTGGGCCCGTGAGCCATGGCCGCTGAGCCTGCGCGTCTGGAGCCTGTGCTCCACAACAGGAGAGGCCACGACAGTGAGAGGCCCGCGTACCGCAAAAAAAAAAAAAAAAAAAAAAAGATTGCTGTTAAGCCTTCCTTGTTTGGCACGTGGCAACATTGACGTGGCTTAGCCTTCACCGGGTGTAGAAGCAATCATAAACTTATTAGAAAAGTAGCACATTAAACTAACTGGCTTTATGATAGTCATCAAATAGTTAACAATTTGAGTGAATACATGCATTGTTCAGTTTAAAAAACAAATACAAACCATTCAAATTCTGGTTCACTGAGCAATAGGACACACGTGCCTTGAGGAAGAAAACACTAGTCCCTTTTCCCTGACTTAATTGTCTGCCCTAGGCTTACAGAGCACATAGAATTTCCAATTTCATGAACTGCCTTCCAGCTAATTTTGAACCTTCTCTCACAGAGCACAGGAGTGGAGGGAAAAGCCTTCAGAGAAAACAGTGAGTTGGCTTTCTTGGCATTGGATAAAAGTTAGCTAATATTTCTTTACCAAAGTCACTTAATTCTGTCATAGGATTTCGGAGACCTTCATAGATAAGTACTAGTAGCTATTTTTGAGGATTGGGATGTAATAGAAAGTTCTGGATCATGAAATACCACTTACTCATTTGGACTAACTGCAGGAAATGGAAGGTCCTGGAAGGTGGGAGTCAAGGCCTGCAGGTTTATCAATGATGAAGGAGGACACAGGGCAGGAGGAGCCACAGACACATTCTACCCACTTTACGATTTTACAGAGGAACAGTCCTGGGGGTGGCAATTCCCAAATTTGGGATCAAAAGATTAAAATTTGGAAAATAGACCTCTCTAGTTTAAGTTAGGAGAGAGCATACTTAGCAGCAGAAATTCACTGTCCCCAGGGAGCTTTCTCTACCTCTCTTCGTACACTACTTTTTGTTTTATTTCCTCAAGTTCAACTGGTCATGACTTTCATGTGGTCAGAAAGCAAAGGCACAGTACCTGGTAATTGCATCACAAAGATGCCTATTAAATCAAAGAATAACAACAACAAACATACCATTAAGTGACAAGCAGCTAGAAGCTGTTAAGAATATTGTGTCTCTCAGCACTTATATTCCATTTTTTAAAAGCCTTTAGATTTCTTTGAGTATGGATAAATACCTGCTGTCTAATTTGAACTTAATATGTGACATAAAAGTGTTTATGAGAGTGTATATACTCCAATAAAAATTTTTAAAAATAAAAGTGTCATTTGGCAATAAAAATCTGTATATTTCTAAGTTGTTATGGTTAATCACAATTTTAAGAATTTTTGAGTTTCATTTAATTGAAGTTTAAAGTTTTAAGAAGTGTAAAAATAATAAAAAGTATGTTTAAGAAGCCTGAGAAAATGCAGATGAAATGCTAATAAGACACTGGATTAAATAAATTAATAGATAAAAGTAAAACTCTGAGATGGCAAAGAAGGACAAAGGACAGTGAAGAGAGAGAAGATGGAAAAGAAGGGCAAAAGGCCATATGCTAGTCAAGTAGGAGTTCCCAAATAATCAGTATAACCACTCAGGCTTAGGGGATACACATCCCCTCCCACTGCATGTGAGACATTGCATTTCTGACACAAGTTTTAAAGACAATTTCCAATGGCATTGCTTTCATCCAAGGCTATCGATAAGTTGCAAAATATGCTTATACCATCAAAAACTGGTGTGTTGATACTTAAATCTATTACTAATTTAGCAAAATATATTACTAGTATCTTCTTAACTAATAACCATTAGCATTTGAGAGAATGGTCAATTTTTAAAATATACAATGATATTTTACTAATTTTAAATGTGCAATTCAATGAGTTTTGAAAAATACACATAGCCATATATTATATAGAATAATCCTACCACCTCAAATATTTAACTCATTCTCCTTTGTACTCAGTCATCTCTCTGAACCTCTCACCTCTGGCAACCACAGATATACTATGAGTCTAGAGTTTTGCCTTTTCTAGAATTTCAAATAAATGGAATTACGCAATACGAGTGATTATGCCATCTTGTGCCATTTGTCCTGCCAATCACAATATGGAAAACTTGGGCTTAGTTTTAATTGGTAGGTGTCCTGATCTTAACTGCACAGACCAATTATATTCCAAGCATTCTGTGCTCACCAGTGAGATTTTCATTTAGGTGTTTTATAACTTCTTATGAAACATAAATGAGTAGGAATTAAATTGTTCATATTAGTGTTGAAATGTAATTGGATCTCTTGCAAAATTATATGACTAGGCAGTTAAATATATATGTGTTTGTGTAAATATATGTACGTGTGTGTGTGTGTGTGTGTGTGTGTGTGTGAAATGCCTATCCTCCATCCTAAGAGAGCAGTGTTACAATTTACTTATTTGGGTTCTCAAAACTAGATATGACTGGTATCAGGAAAATGTTCTTCCTGGATTTGTGGTTCCTGATTCCTGGATAAACAATCTGCAGAGCGATATGGGTGGTATTAGTAGTCTGAGCCTTTCTGCATTTTGAGTAGTTTACTTCATGCTCTACTGTCCTATCATGGGCTAAGAATTAATGTTCATGGATTGGGTTGCAAGCCCTATTATGAGATTATTTCCCTCATATATAATTTGTATCTAATCACATACATTTCTAGAAAGTTTTCTCCTTCCCTCCTCCCTTCTTTTTTTCCTTCCTCCCTCCCTCCTTCCATTACACATCCTTCCTTTCTTCCTCAGGGGATGAGTTTATTAGGGCCGTGTGTAATGTGTGGTCACTTTCTTTGTTTGAACCCTGGCTCCACATTCATTAGTTGAGTGAAAATGTTAGCATATTATTAACATCATCATGTCCACGATTACCCATGAAGATAATATAAAGACACTATCAAAGTGGGCTATTAGGAGGATTGCTGGGAAAGAATAATACATGGTAAGCAATTAGAACAGTGCCTGGCACATAGTAAATATACTATTATTAATTTAACAAGTATGTATGAAGTGTCAAACATGTACTCTAATGATGAAAAATTGTTGAGGTTTGCACATGGAGAGTGGAATCAATTCATAGTTTTGTAGTCTACAGAAATGCCCACAATCTCCACCATGCTTTCAACACAGAATCCAGGCTCTTGGACGCTTGGAAATTTTCCTTCCACATTGACACTGTCCTTGGCCACATGACTAGCTTTGGCTTCTGGGACAAAAGCCAGCATAATGCAGACAGAGACCTTAAAGGTGCTTGTATATTCATTTGGCCCTTCCTTCTCTCTTTTTGCTTACAATAACTGGGCCTCCACCATGATGAGAAGTAGTTAGGCTAGACCTTTGGGCACGTGGTTCAATTTCTTCCATTACCCCTGCTCACCCACTGCCCACAGCTAGATATATGAGGACCTGCTGGACAGCGCAAAGAACTCTACTCAGTACTCTGTAATGGCCTATATGGGAAAGAATATAAAAAGGAGTGGCTATATGTATATGTAAGAAGTTCATTCAGGTTTTTCTGTAAGATGTTTTGGAAAAACTGAAACAAATTTTTTGGCCAACCCAATATAACTGATTCATTTTGTTGTACAGCAGAAATGTACACAACATTGTAAATCAACTATACTCCAATAAAAATTAATTAAAAGAAAAAAAGAAAAAACCAGCATCAACCTGCTGACGGCTGACCTGTGAGTGATCCCAGTCAAAACACAGGGAACAAAGATGAACCATCCCAGCTAAGCTAGGCCCAAACTGCTGACCCATAAGGTTGAGAGCCTCTGCCTTTTGAGGTGGCTGGTTATATAGCAAATGATAACTGACATATTTGCTACTTGGTTTTTGTTTTATTTTTTCTGTGAATTTATGCTTGAATGAGGGAGGTCTATCCAAGGCAAGGAATTTTCCTCATACTTGTGAAAACACCCTGAGGCTCCCTCAACAGGAGAAAACCTGATCCAAACTTCCCACCTGCCATCTCTCCAGGAAACACTCCTCAGAATGGTGGCAGGAGGATTTCACCTTGGGCTAGATGTCCTTTGATGGCAACCATAGGACAAGTTTTCCCAGTTGCTTTTATCTGGCGTGTAAATAGGATGTCTGGGGGTGTACAGAAAGCAGCATGCACACTAACATAACCATTGTACTTGGGACATTTCCTGCTTTGTTTCCAAAAGGTAAAATTAATCTGAGCACTTAAGTTTTTTAAAACTATACCTCTTCATAATTTATTATGTTTAACTTCTGAAAATTAGCATTCAAGGAATATCAATGTTATTCTTTACCTCCTCAGTCTTCTTTTCTTCCTTTGTTTCTTATTTTTTTAAAGGAGTATGGTCTTATATGTAGCAGAGAACAAACCTTAGATTAAATAAATCTCTGACTATGCATTATTTAATGTCATGTATCTCCTAATTATATAAAAAAGGCAGAACCTAAAAAGAACAAAGGAAACACTGAGGGATGAAATAAGGGATGAAAGTACATGATCTTGAGTAAGTAATGTACTAAGAACTTTCATATATGCATTTAATTTGCTTCTTGCAATGTCCCAATACTGTAGGTATTTTAATATCATTTTTGAGAAGCACAACAATTGCTCTGTATAGACAGTTTATCATTGTTCATGACCTATTGATAGAAAGTAGTGGGAACAAATGTTAATGTCCTTGACTTCTCTTTGTCATAGAAAACTCATAAAGAAGACCTCAGAGGAGTGCATTTTAAAGAACAGATACACATTATGTCCTGTGGACTGAATTGTATCTCCTCAAAATTCATATGTTGACACTCTTATCCCTGTTTGACTGTATCTGGAGACAGTCTTTAGCAGGTAGTTAAGTTTAAAAGAGGTCAAAAGTGGGAGGTAAATATTCACATCCCATAGAACTGGCCTCTCCCTCTGTCTCTGTCTCTGTCTGTCTCTTCCAGGTGAGGACACAGTGAGAAGGTGGCCATCCACAAGCCAGGAAAAGAGCTCTCCTCAGACACCAAACCCTGTGGACCTTGATCTTAGACTTCCAGCCTCCAGAACTGGAGAAAGTTAATTTATATTAAGTCACCCAGCTTATGGTATTTTGTCATGGCAGCCTGAGCTGACATGTCATGCTAAATAGGTGGGTCTATGTCTTCTACATACCAATCGAGGAGGCAGAGGGCAAGGATTTCCCTTCCATTTATTTTTCTGTTCTCTGATTTCACATAACATGTCACTATGAAGTTTTCTTAGAGTCTGTGTTACAATTTTTTTTGAGCTCTTCTGATGACAGGTACCAATAAAAAAAGAGAGAGCCCCGATTTTTTTTTTCCTGGCAAAATTTACCTTAATTTAGCTATTCCACATTTAAGAATTTATACTAAGGAATTAATCAAGGACATACGTGTATGGATACTAATTTTCACTGAAATGTAATTTACACGGCTCAAAATTTGTACAACTTAATATTAAGCGATATGGGAATTGTTAAGCAAATGAAGATACTCCATAAACGGGAACATCATATAGCATGAAAATAGTACTGAGTGAGGGTATCCATTAATGGAATCAATGCCCATAGTGTTTTGTCACATTACAAATAGTGCATACCATAGTATGCGACAACAAACTTGCACACATGCATGTAAATCTACATATGTACATGCCTATTGTGTTTCTACATAGGTATATATTTTAGTGTCTCTATATATTTATCATATATTGATCTTTTGAAGACGAGATTGCTAATTGATTTTTACTTGTCCTTATCTATTTTTAAGGTATCTTGCTATAAAATAATATGTTTTTATAACTAGTAGGAAAATCTTTAAGAAATACAAATTAAAACTTTTTCCTTAATAATACTAAATGATATTTAGGTTGCAACATAAATCTATTATATAAGCAAAAATAAAAAAAGTACATATAATCTAATATTGACAGGTTTAAGCTGAAGCATTCAAACACTGCTTTTGTGAGTATAAACTTTCTTGTGCTTTCCAGAGAATAATTTTACAGTAAGTATCAACATCATTCAAAATGTGTGTATCTATTGTTTCTTGTAATAGCAAGCAACAAATTTAAAAGAAAAAAAACTTGGTCAAAGGAATAAAAAAACTGTTCAAAGATTTTTAAAACAAATTCCTATGAAAACAACGAGTAATTAGAAACAGCTCCAATATACCCATATTGGAGCCACATTGTGGACAGTGTTCACATTGAACGTGCCAGGTAACGGTAGAGTTGTGTGGAATGTTTACAAGTATTAAACAGAAGCCAAGGAGAAGATGGAAAATATAAATACTTGCAGCTTTGGGTTTATTTTCAGTTTTTATGTGTGTTTCCTAAATGTTTCCTAAAAACTAGCTTCTAAAAATAACTGTAAGTACCTCAACATGATAGTAATATATGGCAAAGTGATAACTCTCTTTAAACATTCAGGATTAAAGAGGAAGGACATTGTAGTCTATATACTTTGATGGAAAACATTTTCTTCTAATCTGTGATTTGGGGATAAAAAGTAATCAATCAATGTTTCCACAACCTTTCTTTGCTTGTATTTATAAAATTGGAGGCAGTGAACAAGAATGTGAAGCTAAGAATAATGAGAACAGTGGTGACAGTGTCTGTACTATTCTGAAGTGTGGCACCAGGAGCACACAAATCACAGCCTGAAACATTCAAGACCTTGGATGTTTGCTTTTGTTTATGAACTATAGAGAGTGCTTATTTTCTGCTTTTCATGATGGCAACAACCAATCTTTTCTTACTATATTTATGGTGCTTTTCTTTCTTCTCTTTTTTTTTAAGTTTGTTTTATACTTGGCAGTATCTAAATGTTGTGTCTGGGGCTTCCCTGGTGGCACAGTGGTTGGGAGTCCGTCTGCCGATGCAGGGGACACGGGTTCGTGCCCCGGTCGGTCCGGGAAGATCCCACATGCTGCGGAGCGGCTGGCCCTGTGAGCCATGGCCGCTGAGCTTGCGCATCCAGAGCCTGTGCTCCGCAACGGGAGAGGCCACAACAGTGAGAGGCCTGCGTACAGCAAAAAAACAAACAAACAAAAAAACAAAAAAACATATAAATGTTGTGTCTGGAATTTAAATAGGAGAAACTGCATTTTAGCTTTCCCTAAGTAAAAGAAGCCAAGCTCCATGTTGGACTGAGGGTGATTATCCTTAGGAGAGTGAGGAAGGAGGTACACCAAGTGGGCACTGTTGTGACTTGGTGCCTTTCACAGCCCATCTTTTTTTTTTTTTCAATTTTTGCAGTACGCGGGCCTCTCAGTGTTGTGGCCTCTCCCGTTGCAGAGCACAGGCTCCGGACGTGCAGGTTCAGCGGCCATGGCTCACGGGCCCAGCCGCTCCACGGCATGTGGGATCTTCCTGGACCGGGGCACGAACCCGTGTCCGCTCCATCGGCAGGCAGACTCTCAACCACTGCACCACCAGGGAAGTCCTTCACAGCCCATCTTAGCACCTCTTCACACAACCCTGTGGGCTGAGAGCTGTAAAGCCCAGTTTCCAGCTGAGAACATAGTCAGGAATGGAGCAGGTTTCAACTTTGGCTTATTTGCATCAAAGCCCAGAGTGGGTGGACCAACTGCACTGAAAAGCTTGTATAGAAGACAAAATTATTGTCTAGTTGTTCTTAGATCAACTAGACAGAAAGCATTGCATGAAGATCTCAGGTCAAGAGCTTGAAAGCCACTGAGTAACACTGAATCATACACGCCAACATCCTCTGTCTAGAGTTCTGCCTAAAAGTCTATGTCATACTTGCATTATTTAACTACAATTTGAGGTAATGATCAGATTCTTTAACTGGAATCTAAAATTGTAGTAAATGTCAAATATTTCAACCCATAAGAAAGAAAACCATAGCTCTTTAAACAAGCATTTATCTGGGAGTAATAAATACATTGGCAATAAAATATATTTTATATTTATTTTTCCCTGAAAGAAGAATACATAATTTTGGTAGCTTTTGTAGATTCTTCCAAAACTCCATAATCTATTTAAATTGAAAAGCTGATTATCAACAAATGCTTGTACATACTTTTATAGAGAGTAAACATTCATTCAGCCCACATTTCCTTCTCATTTGCTTTAAAACCCTACTAGGACATCAACTTCACACCAAGACTGAGAAAAAATAACTGGATTTGACCTCCTACATGAAAAAAAAAAAAAAACAACTAAAATCTTTAAGAAATGTTTAAGTGTATTTAAAAGAATTCAAGCCATACAACACATGTTCTCTGACTATAATGGAATTATATTGGAATTTGATAACAAATATATAAGAAACTTGTCCAACTATTTGGAAACAATATAAAACAGTTATAAATAATCCATGAATAAAATAATATAAGTGAAATTAGAAGATTTTTTAACTGAATAACACTGAAAACACAACATATTAAAAATCGCAACATGCAGCTGCAAGGTACACATATTAGAAAAGGAGGATGATCTCAAGGTAAAGACCTCAGTTTCTACCTCAAGAACGTAAAAAAAAAAAGAAGAGCAAATTAAAGCCACATACAGAATCAGAAGACAAAGATAATAAGCATGGTCTCAAAAAATCAATTAAAGAAAAAATAATCAATTAAAGAGAGACAAATCAGTTAAAGACAGACAAAGGCAACAAAACTAGAACCTGGATTTTTGAGAAAATAAATCAAGTTGTTGAAACTCTATCCAAATTTATCAGGAAACCAAGAAATAAGACACAATTTACCCCATGTTAGAAATAAGAGAGGTGAAATCACCAGAAGATCTACAGATAGTAAAAGGAGAATAACAAAATATTATGAATAATTTTATGACAATAAATTTGACATAGATGAAATGATCAAAATCTTTGAAAGTCATGAACTGCCAACACTCACTCTAAAAGATAGTTCTACATTTATTTTAAATTAATTTTTAGTAAAGTATCTTCTCATAGAAAAATATAAAAAAAACAAAAAAGAAAAAGAAAAACAAAAAAACTCCAAGCATGTGCACTTTCACTGGAAACTCTACCAAACATTTAAGGAAATGGATACTGGAGAGAATATTTCCCAGCACAGTCTATGAAGCTGACTTATTCTGATATCAAGACTAAAAAATATACTACAAAATATACATAAAATCAAATAAAACCTAGAGAACAATATTTCTTATAAACATATATTCAAAATATCTTAAGAAAATTTTAGCAAATGAATCTAATAACATATAAAAAAATACACAATGGCAAAGTGGGATTTATCCCAAGATTATACTGTTGGGTTTAACACTGTAAAATAAATTAATGTAGTTCACCATACTGAATGATTAAAAAGAGCACATTATTTTAAATTTTAATACAATGTTACATTTATCTATCAAAAAAGTGTGGTATTAGCATAAATATAGAGAAAGAAATGAATGGAACAGAAAAGATAGTCCTAAAATAAATGCACATATATAGGTAAACTGATTGTCAACAAAGACACAAAACTTACTCAATGGAGAAATACTAAGCTTTTCAATAAATGGAACACAAGATCGAGAAATAGTTCCAAAGGCTTGAGGAAGTATTTGGGATGATGGATGTGTTCATTATTTTGATTGTGGTGATGGTTTCATGGATGTATCCTTATCAAAATGTATGCATTTTGTATCCCACAATTTAAATGTATCCCACAATTTAAATAGGTGCAATTCATTTTATGTCCATCATACTTCAATAAATAAATCCTTCTAAGGTCTCCTTATTTTTAATATTATAATAACGTAGGCAAACAACTTGCATTCAAATTAGCAATTATTAATCACTTCAGTTTTATCTAAACTCACATACTTTCAAAGAGACTCTATGTATAAAACATTAGTCATGAATTACTAGAATATTAATTCAGGTAAAGCATAGCGAATAATTGTCTTGGAAACTGAAAGGTCCTTAACTTTTCTTTGTGAGGAAAGGTATTGATAACTTTTAAAATGACAGAGCAAAAACATCAACAAAAGGGATTCTTATTGGTTTTTGTAATGGTTTTCATTTTAATTGTAATTACATTTAGTATTCCTTTGCTTTTGACTTTCATTTACAACAACTACATACACACACACACACACACACACACTTCACTTTAGTTTGGTTAAAAATGATTCAACACATTTTCATTATTTCTACATGTCAGAGCAATTCTTTCTTATATCTTACTGCATCCTATCTTAGAAAATTAGGGTGTGTCAGCAGTTTTGTGTATGTCAATTTATCTTTTGTGTAACTCAAACTCAATAAACTAAATGATAATTTTAACTCTTCTAAAAGTAAATGCATTTTGAGGGTATAATCCTTTTTAAATGTGTGTCTCCTAAAGTGTCTATTTAATGAATACATTGTAGATCAGGAACTAAGAGACACAGGAATAGATAGATGAGGAATCGTGTTTTATTTTTTATATCTGTTGGGCTGTGATCCACAGTTGAAATTGCAGATGAATATATTCTTGTTCTAGCCATGTGATTTGTCTCATACATTAGCTGGGATGGGAGTTTTCTCTCTATTCCTGGGATAAGTGGTTGATCTCTAAAAAGGCACTGTGGACATTGTATATAAGGATGATTACAATCTTGGAATCATAAAAGCTCAGAAATAAATTTTTGTTCCACTAGTTATTAGTCACGAAGGAGAGGTTTTTAAAATCTTTGTCAGTCTTAGTTTTCTTATTTTAATATGAGAAAATATTTTGTTTTAGAAGAACAAATCGATGTTTATGAGAATGGTACACTAAATTGTGGTAGAGACTCTTCACAAAATGACTCTCCCAGTGCCCACATTTGCATGGATGCTTCCTGCCCCTGAGATTTCCCTCTTTCTGCTCCAGCTCTCACATCATGGATGAATGCATGGCATCCTTGGCTGCAGAAAGGGTACAGATGACCACAGATGGGCCAGTTTTTGTACCTCACCCTTGGTGCAGGCATTAGTCCAGGAAGTGAGCATGTGAGCTGATGAAGATTAATTGGACACTCTCCTCAGCTTTCTATAACTGAAACAGAGAGAGAAACTACTTTTTCTCCCCCTCTCACTCAGGTAATATAAGCCTGACTCTGTTAGTGACCTTGTTCTTCAAGACATTAGCCTAATTTGGTCTGCAGTAGGAGACAGTTCATCTGATCTACATAGAGATTCAGAGTAGTCTTATTTGGGGTCGTGGCATTTGAGCCCATACTCCTATTTCTATGGAACTCAGCGATCCTCTGTCATCTGAAGAACCTGAACTGGTCTATCAGGATAGGAAATGAGAGACATCAAATTCTGAGTAAGCCAAGTGCAAGAAGGCAGTACCCACACAATAGTCTGAGATATAAAGACAAGTGTTACACACTTATTGGTAAGGTTGCTGTGATTCCTATTTGAATTTTCTTTCCATTTTGGGAACCAATGATTGTCATTCCAGAATATTCTACATTTTACTTAAATCAGTTTTATTTGGATTTTTGTTCAAAAAGTTTTCTGACAAATATCTGTTGCTTTCAATGCCTTCCAAATAGCTTGCCTGTAATAAGTGTTAAAACATGATCCTAAGCATTATTTATCTGTCCTGATCAATAGTTAAGTTACTTACAAATGTTGTAACTACTCCACAGAAACACAGTGGACCCCCCACCCCAAACTGGTTAGGATGCTGAGATTAATGACACTACACATGCACCCCAAGAGGGAATGAAAATGTTTACTGTTTACACAAAGAGGCTTTGTGGGGAGAGAAGGTCAGCCTTCCCAAGCTGGATGGAGAAAGGATTGAAAGAGTGTGGAGAAGAAACCAGTTTGGAATTTTTGTCTTAGTGAGTGGATGACACTGGGGTGAGGATTTTTCTGTGCCTTCAGGACTGGAGCTCATGTGGTTTGAACTTACCACTGGCCAGAAAGGAAGGAACTCTCAGACTTTTTTATAAACCTGATCAGATGTAAGGCAAACAGGTAGTAAGGAAGAGTGAGGGATAAAAGCTCACAGCAAAAATGGAGTTGATGGGCATATATGCAGAGAAAACCATAATTTGAAAAGATACAGGCACCCCAATGTTCATTGCAGCACTATTTACAATAGCCAGGACATGGAAGCAACCTAAAAGCCCATCAACAGATGAATGGATAAAGAAGATGTGGCACATCTATACAATGGAATATTACACAGCCATAAAAAGAATGAAATAATGCCATTTGTAGCAACATGAATGGAACTAAAGATTATCATACTAAGTGAAGTAAGTCATACAGAGAAAGACAAATATCATACTATATCACTTATTGGAGTCTACAAAAACAGATATAAATGAACTTATTTACAAAGCACAAATAGACTCACAGACATAGAAAACCAACTTATAGTTACCAAAGGGGAAGTGTGTCGGGGGGGGGGATAAATTAGGAATTTGGGATTAACAGATGTACACTAATATATATAAAATGGATAATCAACAAGGACCTACTGTAGAGCACAGGGAACTCTACTCAATATTCTGTAATAACCTATAAGGGAAAAGAATCTGAAAATGAATAGATATATGTATATGTATAACTGAATCCCTTTGTTGTACACCTGAAACTAACATGACATTGTAAATCAACTATACTCCAATATAAAATAAAAAAGTTTTAAAATGGAGTTGAACTCTTTGTACAATAAATCACTTCCCTTAGTGATGACATCTACTACAGGTGGTATCTACCTCAAGTCAGATCACTGGTCTCTTGTGATACGTCTAAACAGTGACTTGTACTAAGTTATCCAAATGAGGACTTTTTAGCCAATATGTCCACTCAATTATCAATCAAATTGGTAGAAAAGTATTAAGCTAATGATTTCAATTTCAAAATCTTGCATAGAAACATGGATATTTAAAGCACATTGAATGTGCTCAGTTCCCTCCAAAATGTATTTATTAGCACTTGAGCAAGGTTCAAATGTGCTGGTAAAGTTTGAAAGCCTTTAGTTTAGACATTAATTACTATGTAAAGAGGACTTGATAGCAGTAAACCTGGAAATACAGCCACCTCAGTCTTAATGCATGACTTTCAGCACCTAATTTTATTTTATACTTATGTATATTTTTAAAATGTATAATATATGGATAAGTAGACTCAGTGTAATAATTGAGAAGTGAGGATCATAGTACTGGAACATAAAAGAGTGTTCAGATATGGTTCTGGGCATCAGGAAGGATGTCACAGAGAGATGGTGTTTTGTTGGCATTAAAGAAAAGTTAAGAGTTTCCTCTTGTGATATAAGTGTGATGGAGTATTGCAGATAATAGAAAAGATACAGTCACAGCAGGACAGTGGCTTTGGTTGGGATGGAGCTAATGGTGCCTAGAAAACAAAGATTAGGGAGCTGTTAGAATGTCTTGATAAAGGAGAGAGAAAAAATATGGGTGAAAACAACAAGAATTTTTCAAATGAAAAAAAAATTGAAGAAATAAAAAATGCAAATATTTGAATTATATAAATATACAAAAACAAAGTTAAAACAAGGAGGAAGGTTTGAGAAGTATGGTAGTAAGCTTTGTTGTTGAAAACCCAATAGGAAGCCCAGTAGAACCAAACAAATTCATTAAGGGCTTATGATTATTAGATGTATACATTTTACTTCAATTACTTTTCATTAACTTGACATTTTTTTCCAATGCTAGGCAGCCTGGTAGCACAAAGGAAGAAGGTGGAAATACTCATATGGAAAGAAGTGGAGGATTCTAGGCGGTATCCAAAGAAAATACAGATACCAGAAGCAGTTGGAATTACTGCACCCCTACTAAGTTTCAGAGAAGGTGCAGCAAACTAAGCCATAGTGTGGGTAGGTGGGTGTGGAACCTGCCAGGTAGCAAATCAGGGATCCTAAGTTATGTCCCATATATGATGTGGGGACACTCATACAAGAAGGAGAAATCCTGAAATGTAAAAGGCTGTGGCCAGAAAGAGGACTGTGGATTGTGAGATAATGGGGGTAGAGAGGCTTCTGATGCTGAGGACCCTGAAATGTAGAGGGCAGGGAGGAGCCTATAGAGCATCTGAAGATGAAAGATCTATCTGTTTATTCACTGGATAACTGTTGAGTGCTGGGCATTGCATTGCTGACAGAGCCATACATAAGACATAGATCTTGAAATTTAGTATTGTCCAACCAAATGCATTTTTATCAAAAGCTGGAAATGCATTTTTCACCAGAGCTTTCTCATCCTCGCCTAGCAGGATAGTCGTTATTACATGCACTTTAGAGACAAGACAATGAAGACTTAAAGGTGTTCAGTCAAATGCCCCCAAGCAAGCAACTGGCTAAGGGTCAAACCCTGTAGGAGTCAAAACTATCTCCACTTGGCAGCAAATTCCTCTTCTTATTATTGCTTTCCTAGAATGAGCACTTCTCCAGATAGCAACCAAAGGATCGATTAGATGCTGATATCATGCCTCATGGCTGTACATTTTGCGAAGATAAACTTAGAATGAAAAATTCATATCTGAGCAGAAAAATCTCAAGTGCAAACAAAATGGCAAGTGACAAGAGATACATGTCCTCAACATCTTTCAGAACTTCAGGTCAATGAAAACAATGAAGATGATCAAAGAAGGTATGATTGAAAGTATCACTTAGATAAAATAAAGGTTCCAAAGAAGTAAGAAAAAGAAAGCATTGTAGAATGAGATTCTCTAGTACTTGGCATTCAAGAAGCAGAAGCAAATGTGTTAAATGTTTGCTTTCATCCAATCATGAATAGATGCAGCACGTAAACTATGAAACCAGTTCCGGGTCAGAGGATTGCTAGGCCCTGGGGATGAAATGGTAAGGTTTTCGGGTGTGGGAGATAAGCACTAAATTTGCTCCTGAGGAAACCCCACTGCTTTAATCTATGAACCTCCCTCCCCAAAATGCACATAGATGATCCATAGACTCCCAAGATTGCAAATGTACTGCTCATAGCTGTGTAAAAATTTGGTGGGTTAAAACAGAATCATGTGGTGATGCTGTAAGAGTCAGCATCTGGCCAATATTCTCATCAGTATGCAGGACTTTCAAAGACCAGAGGTGGATTCAGGAATATTTTACTCCTTAGAGAGGCTATGTTTTCTGCCAAAGGACACAGGGAGAGGAGATGGCTTGCTTGACAGAGAGGGTTCATTTGATTAAGAGAATTTTCTGTTCTAATAATTGTGAATCTATTTCTACTTCTGTATATAGTATTTTATTTAACCAGCAGATAACTTTGCGTTATGTTATTTCAATTCTGAAGAAATTTAATTAAAGGTGCCTAAAATTCATAACAAATGAGGCAATCGTCTATATGTGTCTCTTTTATTGTCGTGTAACTGGTTGTCATAAACTTAGAGACTGAGACAACCACATCTGTTACCTTACAGTTTCTGTGTGTCAGCTGTCTGGGCATGCCTTTACTGGTCCTCCAAGACCCTGGCACACTGACTGCAATTAAGGTCACAGATGGGGCCACAGTCTTACCCGAGGCTCAGGGTCCACTTCCAAGCTTGTGTGGATGTTGGCAGAATTCATTTGCTTCTGGTCTAGAGAGCATGGTGTTTACTTCTAGACCAGCAGGAAAGAGTCTTTGTTGCTTAGAGTTGCTGAGCTTTTAGGGAAGGACTAAACTCTCTTTTAAAATGCTCATCCGATTAGGTAAGACCCACCCAGGTAAATCTCCCTTTGATCAACACCAAATCAATTGTTTAGATATCTCACATCTGCAAAGTCCTCTCACCTTTACTATGTAACATAACATAATCACCAGTGTAATACCACATTATATTCACAAAACTCCCACAAAGGAGGGGATTATACAATATAATGGTGTAAGTCACTGAGAGACATTTCAAATTCTGTCTACCACAATATGTCTCTGTAGAGAGAGATCAAGGAAGCATAGTAGTAGAGTTGATTTAAGAAAACTTGGGAAAAGAAAAGAAGAGGGGAAACAAAACCATTTCTGACTTGTTTTCTTGATGTCAACAGAACAAGTTCAACATTGACAAAATAAATTCTAACAATTTGTAAAAAACAAATTTACAAAATATCCACTAATACCTTGTTTTAGGAAATTTTTTAAAGTGGGGAGAAGTATATTTCATGAACTTTGTTAGAATTTCTTCTTTTCATTTTCTTCTTTGTCAGCTTTTCAATTAAATACTAAAATTTCTGCCATTTGCAAAAAAAAGACAAAAAACACTACAGACCTAATTGAAAATAATTGTTTGTGATTAAATTCCCTAAAATAAAAAGAGCTGAGAATCGATGATTGTCCATGTAAAGTTGCATTTCTTTTCCTGGCATATACGGGAAGAGATTTCTTTCCAATTTTAAGGCCATTCACTAAGTTTGGTTCTTCTTTCTCTGCCCAGTATTTTCCATGAGAATAAATAATCAGCTTATAAAAGGCCAATCCATTATAAGTTCTCTTTCTCTGTGCCACTGAAGCAGATACTGCAGCTATATCTGGATTGAAATCACATAACTGATTTGTATTAAATCCGTCCCAGGATCTAAGTAATCTAATTCTCTTTTAGAATACTTCTTGAGAAATCAGAGAAAGAATGTAAATGAAAGTAAAAATGTTAAACAAATGGAAATAAATATTTAGGAAATTTTTCAAGTATAAGTGAAGATTTTCAAGGAATGAAAGGCTGTTTAGAAACTAAAATTAGGACAAAGAGCCATGGAGAAATGAGACCTAAAGATACTAACAGAACACATATTTTTGCTTCATTTTCTGTCATGTTGGTAACATGGTGTGATAATAATGTTGATAGCCAAACAGATCCTTTTGTTGTTGCCTTTTAAGGAAGGCAAGTTTGGAGCAAGATGGATTATATCAGTTGATTTATAAATTCTCCAAAACTTTACCAAGTGATTATTGTGTGATCAACACTGCAGTCATTTTTGTTTGTTTTTTATTGACATATAGTTAACTTACAGTGTTTTGTTAGTTTCAGGTGATTCAGTTATGCATATATATATATGTATGTATATATATATATATATATATATACATATATATATATATATATACATATATATATATTCTTTTTCAGGTTCTTTTCCCTTGTAGGTTTATTACAGAATATTGAGTATAGTTCCCTATGCTATACAGTAGGTACTTTGCATTTTGTTTTTGTATGAGGAATGAACAATATATTTCTTTAGAGATCTTGATTTTACAATTTTCTTATATGTCTTATCATGAGCACAGACATGTGTGTTATGTAATGTTTAAAAAGTTCAAATATTTAAACCAAATACTGTAGACATAGTTTCATTTACAACTCCCAGAATCTACACTGTCTAACAATGAGTTTAGGGATATTCTCATTCCTTATTCAGAATTCACAGGGACAAAGGTTGCTTTGGATGAAGTAACAGTCAGTAGACCCAAACTCAAAATTGGATCCACTGAGGCAGAGGATACTCTTCAATCCAAGAAAAACTGAGAAGAGGCCAAACTAAATATTCATGCAAAAGACAAATTCAAAAATAAAGCAGTCACTCAAGAGAAAGAGCAGACAGGCCACATATGGGGAGAAAGTATTTGCAAAATACACATCTGATAAAGAACTGTTATCCAAAATATACAAAGAACTCTTAAAACTCATCAATAAGAAAATAAATAATGTGATTATAAAATGGGCCAAAGACTTCAACAGACACCTCATCCAAAAAATAATATACAGATATCAAATTAACATATGAAAAGATGTTCAACATCATATATCACCAGGGAAGTGCAAATTAAAAAATGAGATACCACTACACACCTATTAAAACACTGAAAATCCAAATCACTGACAACACCAAATGCTGCTGAGGATGTGGAGCAACAGGAACTCTCTTGCATTGTTGGTGAGAATGTGAAATAGTACAGCCACTTTGGAAGTGCTCACAGGATAAATAAGTTTTTCTTTCACACATACAATTTTTCCTATTAATTACGTGACAAATTAAATTTGCTTTGTAAAAATGAATATGCATTAGCGTAAAATCCCTACTTTGTATTGTCTTCGGTGAGTTTTGAAATTTCAATTTCAAATATGATTCATCAATTATAATATTTGAGACCAACAATAAGAATGTTTCAGTGAATTCCATTTCCCATATAAAAGCTGGTGTATCTCTTTTGCCTCACTGAAATCAAGACAAGCTTTTTCTCTCCACTTGTGTAGGGTTAACTTTACCCTAAGTAATGGCAGTGTGAAAATTGATTGGGATGGACTTTTTTTTTTTTTATCAGATTAGATGGTGTCTATCACTTTAGATTCATAAGGACTGGTAAGTCCCAAAAAAAGTAAAAAATTTTCTAGAAGAAAGTGTATCATACCTTTTTCAATTGCAACTCTTTGTCTGAAAACCTATAATAACCTGTATGAAGTTGCCATGTAGCTGGGATTGTGGGAGTTATTAAAGCACATAGCCAGGAAAATGTCTGGCACATAATAATTCATAATTAAGATTTTATACAACAAAATAACTGAGCTTACAGAGATAATACTCACATCTCAGACTCTGCCTGCACTGTGTGGACTACCATGACATTTAAAAAAATGACATTTAGGTAACAGCCTCATGTATTCACTCTCAATTTTCCACTAAAATCCATAATCATCAAAATGTGAAAACTGATAAGACATCTAAAAATTAGTGCTAAGGGAAATATTACTGCCAGAAACTCAGAGGAATTTGCAGTAAGTATAAGGTCAGGAAACAAGTTAGGACTTACTTACTATTCCTTTTGTTCAAATAATTTTATGAAACAAGCACAAAAGTAATATCACAGATAAAATAAGATGGTCAACATGTCTAAAATATATATATTTTTAAAAAACTAATATGGTACATAAATATAGTGAATATAGATGCAACTACATGAATATCAGACTGAAGATACTGAAGAATCAGTAAAATGAAGTTGAAAGAGTTGGATATATAAGGATCTCTTCCAATAAAACAGCATAGGAAAAAGACATTTTGGGGAAAATATTATCAGAGAGAAAGCATTGGTAGATGACCTACACAATAGAAACAATTCCTGTTTCCCCAGTTTTTATGATTTACATTGATTTGTATGATAATTAATAACTTCTCAGTTTCAAAGTTGGAGATCACTGGAAATGATTAGACTGTAAGTGTAGTCAGGATTCACATCTGAGAGTAAGGTTAAGAGACATCCATAGCAAGAATCTGAAAGAGGTGGATGCCAACATATGGCATTAGGTAAGCATTTGTGTACAATAAAGGACCAAACTAGAAAAGAGAAACCTGAGAGGAAAAACTATAGCATTGATAGGGGAGAAGGGTTAAGGAGCTGATGTGGAAGTGAGGTGACTTTTCGAGGCTGGAAAGAGAGTTGAAAATTCAAAACAGAGAATGGCGGGAATCCAGATGTGAGATCAGATGAAGAGGATGTGGGAGCTTGAGGATTGTAGTGTTAGCAATGTGTGGATGTATTAGACATCCATCAAGAGAAAATTCTCAGAAAAGGTGGTCTTGGTGTAGTTGCCAAAACTCTGATCTTGTTAAAATGGCACCCATCATACCTTTGCTCTTAAATGGGACATATGCAACTTCATGACAGAATAGGAGAAAAATGGCTATAAATACATATAAACATATCTGTCATGTTGGTAAGAAGAAGCTTTCTATAAAACATGGTTCTTGTAACTTGATTCCAGTAACTTCCCAGTTGTGGTCAGGGAGCAGTTCTGCCCACCAAAAGACCTAAGCGGGGGGTGGGTTCAAGGTGGAGACAAGACTATTAATGCCACTAGATCCAGGTCTGCAGACCTTGATCCTGGACTTGGACTCTGAAGCACTCCTTGGACTCATTTCTAGCCCCTCTCAGTCACAGTATGGAGCCAGCCCTGCCCACCCAGGAACGTACTTAGTGACCTGGTCAGAGTCCTCTTGGGGATTTGACATGAACCACACCTGTTCTTGCACTTGATAACAAGTCCACTGTCTGCAGACCCAACTGTGGACCTTGAAGTAGACATTTGTTGCAGTATCACCCTACTGGACAAAGTTCTAGAAGCAATCCTATCATCCCAGAGACCACACAGATTCTATACCCACTCAGGCCCTTGGTAACAGGCCCACAAATCACAAATCCCACCACAGACTCAACCATAGTCTTGTGAACTGGCTCTAATTCAGCATGACTGTGATTTGGAAGTAGCCCCATTAGCCCAGGGAATAAACAGGGGAAGTTTCTTACCTGCTAAAAACAGTCTGCAAAGACTGGAAGAGCTATTTGTTCCTTAAAATGCACAAATACCAACACAAGGCTACATGGATCCTGAAGAATAAGGTAAATATGACACAACCAAAGGAAACTCATAAAGCTACAGTAACCAACCCCAAAGAAAAAGAGATCTACAAATAGCCTTACAAAAGATTCAAAATAATTATCTTCAATAAACTAAATAAAATTCAAGAGAACACACATAAACAGCAAAATGAAATCAAGAAGACAATATGTGAATAAAATAAGAAGTTTAATAAAGAAATATAAACCACAAAAAAAGAACAAAACAGAAATCCTGGAGATGAAGAATACAATCACAGAAGTAAAAAAACAATCAATAGAGAGTTTCAATATTGGACTTGATTATGCAAAACAAAAAATCAGTGAAATAAAATATAAGTCATTTGAAATTAGTCATTTGGAGAAACAAAAAGAAAAAAGAATGGGAAAGAAGGAATAATTGGGCACCATCACATGTATGAATATTCACATCATGGGAACTCCAGAAGGAGAAAGGAGAAGAGAGAAAGGGGAAGAAAGTTTATTTAAAGAAATAATAGTTGAAAACTTCCAAATCTTAGGAGATATATTGAAATCCCAGTACAGGAAGTTCAAAAAACACCAATTAAGATCAATCCAAAGAAGATTACCCCAAGATACATTATAATCAAAATATTAAAGATCAAAGACAAAGAAAACTATGTGAAAACAACAAAAGAAAAACAACTCATCACATACAAGGAAACCCGACCCCCCCCCAAAAAAAGGCTATAGGATTTCTCAGCAGAAACCTTGCAGGAGAGGATAGACTGGGATGAAATACTGAAAGTGGTCAAAGAAAACAAAAGTCAACAATGTATATTATACCATGTAAAACTGGAGCTTAGAAATGAAGGAAAGATAAAGACATTCCCAGAGAAACAAAAGTTAAGGGAGGTCATCCACCATTAGACCTGACTTAAAAGGATGCTAAAGGGAGCTAAATGACAATAAGTAACAACATGAAACCATAAAAGTATAAAACTCACTGGTAAAAGTAAATATATAGTCAAATACAGGATACTATAGTATTGTAATGGTGGTGCATAAATCATTTTTACCTCTAATATAAAATTTTTAAAAAATAGTATTAAAAATAACTAGCTACAGTAATTTGTTAATGGATTAACACTATAAAAAGTTGTAAAGTTTTATATCAATAGCTAAAAATGTGGAAGAGAAGAAATGTAGAGTTTTTGTATGCAATGGAAGTAAGTTGTTAGCAGCTTAAAAGAGACTGTTATATCTATAAGATATATTATGTAAGCCTCATAGCAACCACAAAGAAAAAAACTACAGTTGATGCACAGAAGATACAGATAAAAGAATTAAAGGACATCACAACAAAGTATAAATCACAAAGGAGGGCAGCAGAGAAGTAGAAAGGAAAAAAAAAATAACACCAAACATTCAGAAAACAATCAAAAAAATGGTAATAATAAAACCTTGTATAGCAATAATTACTTTAAATGTAAGTCAATTAAATTATCCAGTTGAAAGACACAGATTGGCTGAACAGATCGAAAACATGATTCAACAATATGTTGCCAAAAAGAGAGGCTCACTTTAGCATTGAGGACCTACATAGACTGAAAGTGAAAGAATTGGAGAAATATTCCATGCAAATGTAATCAAAAAAGAACAGGAATGGCTGTATTAAAACAGATTAAAAATTTTTTCATTCAAAATCACTCCAGGAGACAAAGAAAGTCAATATATAATGGTGAAGGGGTCGAGACTGAAGCACCTAAAAATTTAAATTAAATGTTCAAAGAAATGAAGAAAGAAATAGACAGCAATTCAATAATAGTAGAGGGCTTCAATACCCCACCTTCAATATTGATAGATGGTCCAGACAGAATATCAATAAGGAAACAGCACACATGAATAACATTCTAGATCAAATGTACCTAATAGACATGTAGAGAACAGTCCATCCAATAGCAGTGGAATATGACTTCTTTTTAAATACCTATAGAACATTCTCCAGGATAGTTCATGTGTTGAGCTACAAAGCATCTCAACAAAGTTAAGAAGATTTAAATCATATGAAATATTTTTTTTTCTGACCACAATGGCATGAAACTGGAAAACAAAAGGGGAAAAATTGGAAAATTCATAAATATGTGAAAATTAACATATTTCGTAACAACCAAGGGGTCAAAGAAGAAATTAAAAGGGAAATCAAAGAATATCTACAAACAAATAGAAAAAGAAACAATATTCTTAAATTTGTGTGGTGCAGCCAAAGTGGTTCTAAGAAGGAAGCATTTAGCAATAAATGCCTACATTAAGAAAAAAGAAAAATCTCAAATATAAAACCAAACTTTACTGCTCAAAGAACTAAAAAAAGGACAAACTAAGCTAATACTTAGCAGAAGGAAGGATATAAAAAATTGTAGCAGCTGTGTAGCAGAGTACAAAGAAAACACATTTTTAAAAAAAATTTGAGGGTTTTTTTTAAGATAAAGAAAATGGACAAATCTGTTGCTAGACTGAGAAAAAAGAAAGATAACTCTAATAAAAAAATATAAATGAAAGTGGAGACATCATAGGTTATACCACAGAAATACAAAGGATAATAAGAGATTATAATGAAAAATTATAAATCAATAAATTGGATAACTTAGAAGAAAAAACAGATACATTCTTAAAAACATACACTCTACAAAGTCTGTATCATGAAGAAATTTAAAATCTGAACAGAACAGTAAC